>NC_089817.1:24350527-24656777 GCF_029633855.1 Hoplias malabaricus
GTTATAAAAGTGTCTAATGGAATTTTAAACGTTTTTAGCAAGTCTCTTTCCTAGGAGAAAAAAAGACAACAAGCAAAGCTCTTTATATATTAAAAAACAAAACAAAAGGCAATGCTCATCTTCAAATTAGAAGTGTGTATGCTGTTCAGAAAATAAGTTCTCACCTGAAATATTGTGTACATCATCACTGTTAAAGGCCTATTCCCCGAAAACTCGGTGACTTTGAAAACATTAAGGCCCCATTTGTTAATATCTTCTAGTTCCTGTGACGACAAATAGATGACAATAGAGTCAGTCACAGATTGTTTTCAATGCATGCATTTTCCAGAGTATTCCACATTGTCATACTGGATCGATACGTTCATGTGAAAGAACACTGACCTTCGAACAAGGTCTAATATCCGATCCAATCAGAACTCAATTACAGGGACTGAAGCCCCCATCTGGGGTTGAAAGTGTATGAGAGGTTGTAGAAGCACTCCAAAACTAATGAATCATCTGCATTTTCACAGCTCACCTTGGCTAAGGACTCCTCTGTTTCCGTCTTGACCCCGAAGCGAGGGATGTTAGAATTGGTGAGGCTGGTGCTGTGCATCAGCTTCTTTACGCCACTTATTTGAGACATGGGCTTTTTCTTCTTCTCCTTCTCCTTATGAGCGTGAGGGGAGGGCATCTCCACGTCATTCTGCTTGTCTGTGGAGAAGCCAGTGCAATCAGTGCCCCACTAAAGCATTTTCCAACATAGACTGTGTCTGTGTGCTAATGAAACGCACAGCCTCTTGAGAAAAGAATATTGTTTACACACCGATGTCAGTCTGTTCTCAGAATTTGATGGGTGTGATTACCTAAGAAGGTGTTGGAGATGTACTCAGAGACTTGGTTCCCAGAGCGACTCATCTCAGACAGGTGGGTCAGCTCCCGGTTCAGCATTCTCTTGAACTGGAATGTAAATATGCAGAAGAGCAGTGTTAAATTTGCTCAAAAAAAAATTCAGTTGTATAAATGTCATGAATTTCTCTGCATAATATTTGAAGACAGACATTGCACCTTTGCAACTGTTAAATTAACTTCATTGGACAGCTGAACACACTTGGAGGAGAATGCTAACTTCTATGTTTTATTACGTTAGCTAACAAAAACCCCATGTTGGTTAGCATCAGTCTGAGTGTGGGAGTTCCGTTCCACCTCGAGAGTGCAAAGCCAACTGTACTGTCTTAGACTCCTGGACATGGATTGCGGTGAAAAAGTAATAATGCAAAATTAAGAGACCACCTCTCTTGTATTATTTCCAGTCAAAACAGCATTTATGTCATTTAATTTTCTTGTTTATTACTGTTTTTCAGAAGACAGGAGGGAAAATTATCGACTTGTAAAATGAAGAGGAAAAGGCACAAAAGAAAAAAAGGTCAGTTTCCAAAACAGATCTAAAATCCATGCGTAATTTAAACTGATATAACTTTACGTCTGTCACTCTCAGAGAAGCAGCATTTTTAAACAACAAAATATTACAGGAGTTTCAATGCATCAACTGAGGAATTGTGAGAAAACAACACTGAGGGTCTGACAAGGTGTGTAGCTGTTAAAATGCTGGTAAAAACTGGACATCTATGATGTGGAGTATGGTTTTCTGGATTGATGTTTACATTTGAATATAAAAAGCTTTACATATCATTTTTCCTTAGGACTCTGTATAACCCCTAATGTTTCTATATAAAAAAGGATTGCCACGCTCTGTAGCCTAGTTATTACTGGGTCAGCTGTGGCCACAGAGATGTCAGAGCACAGAAAATCAATACTTTTGATATTAGCTGCACCAATACGTTGACACCTGACAGCACACAAATAGATCTCCCCCCCTTTTCAGACCAAAGAAGAAAGCAGCCAATTAGAACCAAAGAGCTAGAAATAAAGCAGCCCAACACCCTCTCAATATAGAAATTCAAACAATATTCCTCTGAAACACCAGGTTTTCACACAGCAAGGATTTCACATGTCCTTGACACCTTTGGCCATGATTTCCAGCTTTTCACTTTCTCTCATTTTCATACCTTTGCATTTCTAATACCACAAAACATGCTCGGACACGTCCCTGAAACCAACAAACAAAACGTGATAAAACCATTGTTTTAATAGCAGCAACATCTCAGAGCTGGGCTTCTCCTCTCATGATTGTTAAGTGCCAAAATATGGCCCCTAGACATCATCCTCGTAACATATCAGAACTCGTAACCACAGCCCTGTAGAAGATGGAAGAACCCGGACAGCATACCTTTATATATCCCCAAGACACAGATCGTAAATAATTAGCTTCAGGCATTTTCTCAGAAGCGACCACTTCCAACATATATGAAAAAAATAAAATAAAATAAAATAAAAATCCTCCTATCCGTCAGACAGTCTGATAGAGAATCTGCATTTTATCATTATCTCAGCCAAAAATGGAAGGGCGTGAAGCGACATCAGCTGACTGAAGATCAGACGGAGGCTTCAGAGAGATGCTGGGTCTGTGGGATGCATGTTCGCCCTCCTGTTCGCAGAGAAAAAATGGCAGTGGACGGAGGATGGTGAGCTTCTGGAAAAGGATCAGTCCCGTCAACACCTTCCAAATAAGGGCTTGCGCTCATAATCCATGCAGCCCAAGCCCACTGGGCGGCCAATCAGCGCTGATTACGGACGGAGGAGAGAGGGATGGGGTGGCCGAGGCATGCCTACCGTCTGTTGATGAGGGTGGGGGGTGGAGGGTGTGAAGGCCTTGGGGACTGCTGTTCTCATTCTCCCCCAGCCCACCTCTTAGCTCACACATTCATACAGCAGCCCGGTTACTCAGACAGATACAGTTAAAGTCCCAGCCCATCTGAACATTTTGTTTTTTTAGTAGTAATATTAGACATCAAAAAATATTTATAATTTGAATGATGTCCACTCAACTCACAAACAAAATGAATATTATAACACGCGGGTCAGAGCTTTCCATACGTCTTTATTGCTATGTTGTTTTTGAATGATTAGCTATTATTTTTCTGTGGTACATTTAAAAGTAGGGTGTTACACTTTGTAAAAAATGAGTACTTTATGGCTCTCCTCTTATTAAATGTACAGAAAGATAGTAATCATCCTTTAACTTCCAATCAAAATAGTTTAGAAATGACTGATTTTTTTGGGGGGAGACATATGGGAAAGGATTAGATACAAAGTCAGTTCACTTTCACAAGTAAGGGGGAAATAAGTGCAAAAACAAAAGGGACTCCATGCAGACCACCAAAACTTCCCATTAGATAAACACCTGCTCATATGGCGCTACAACCTGGAACTGTGCAAAGCTTCTTGGCAGCACTTCAATAAATAGCACTTAAAGCTTTCATTTTTGAGAGAAAAGAGAACTTAAAAAGATGCCGTTATTATTATTATTATTATTATTATTATTATTATTATTATTATTATTATTATTATTATTTTGACAATCCTTCCAAGTGTGCGAGGACAGCCCAGTGCTATGTCTCTGGAAGAATATGTAGCTGTCAAGACTGAGTCACTGAGAAAATAAAGTAATAAATATAAATATAATGGTAATAAAGACAATTTAAAACCCCAAAGTGAACATCTAAAACACCTGGGGCAGGGGGACATATGTGGAACCTGGTTTTATGGACTGATTAAATCCTAAAGTTGTGGACCATTTTGAAGGAGTTAAAAAAAGAATAAAAGAACTGTTCTATACGTTTGTTACAAAAAATCCACACACCAAGATCTGCATTTCTTTGGTGAAAATTGTACTGGTAAATGGTAAACCCATTTAAACTGATAATCAAGGTACCAGTAAACCAGTTTTCAAGTTAAATCAGTTGTCCTCCTGGTAAAACTTTACTAATCCATGCAATGCCTGCAGTAGTTTTAAGGAAATGAGCGAATAAACAAATAAATAAAATCAACATATCATTTGTTTATAGCACAAGACATTCTAGTTTTCATGTCTGTATTCTAATGCTGCACAAACACTACCTGGACATACAAATGGTTTTAACCAATTTTCTGCATGCAAAACAATATTGTTGATGCAGTCCCTATTCTCTTCAATGTCCTTCGTATTAAAATGACATGTTTATATGTTTTACTGTTAGAGCAGCCTGCACAGAGCAGAACTCATAGTTAATGTCTGGATCTGCTCTCCTTAGTGAAATCCTAGTGTTTATCTTGGTTCTAAATTCTAAATGGCAGCTGAAATTCCACTCTCACACCAAAGATGAATTTAAAGGCGTGCGACTTTGATAACGCTTCCTCTTGTTCGCCGACAGGGGCCAGCGTTATAAAAGCAGAGCTTCAGACACAACACCGAAGCATTCATATGGAGATAGCAACCACCACCTGGAATCCATCGAACCTGACCACAGGCCTTTCATGTGGTCAGCCCAGATGACTTAATTTGAAAAACAAATGAAACCAACAAATGAGACAGGGCCCCTCATTAAAGCATGCGAATGTGGGCCAGTATTATTGTGCCGCATTTTACCTATTTGAATATAAGCCTGTTGCCCTGTGTGGTATAGCGTGGTTACTGCTTCACTGGTAAGAATAACAGACCTCTTCTGTTACCTCCTGCGTCACAGTAAGTCATTTATGCAAAGTGAAGAAGCATGATACGCTTGAAAGTGGAGACTGTGAAACCATGGAGGTATATAAATATTGAACATCAATCACTGAGAGGTGTCAGTGAGAGGAGTCGCAAACAAACAGGGCTGACACTGACTGACCCTAGCACTAGAATTTTATCCCAGCACATTAGGCCAAGGTTGTTGGGCAATTCTCCTCCAGGTTACTGGAGAACATTTACAGATGCAGGCTAAATAATTAGCAAAAAGGCTTGATTTATCATTGAAATAACACCACTGTTAACAATTAACAGCCCAATACCTTATAACACCAAAAAGTCCACTGTTATCACTTTGTGTAATCTCCTCACCGATGAGCACATGAATACTACAATTGTTATATTTTCAAAACACTGTGTACACCACTGCTTCTGTTTAAAGGTGCACTCACTGCTGACAAAGACTTCTGACTGAAAGTGTATTCAGTTTGTACAATTTAAATAAAAGCTCTAGAGCAACAGCACGAGTCCAAAGACACCAAGGTTAATACTAGGGGATATAGGGGAATACAGCCCCCTGCATTGGGCTGTGGAGCAGTAGAACTGCGTTCTCGATTGATGGAGCTGTGTCCAATGCGTTTGGGATTAGAGCTGGAGTGGTGTTTGTGATGTAGAACTAAACAGCCAGCCTTAATACCTGACCTCAGTAACGCTGTTGTGCAGTGTCTCCCAATGCTCAGCCACATTTCCTCTCCCTGTTCAACTTTTTTTTTTCCTTCTTTAAATTCATGCAGGCACAATTTCATGCAGCGATACAAACCACTAAGAGTGGCATTTCACAGATTAAGTGGAATATTTCTCCCTCACTAAACTAAATAAAAAACATCTTTCAAAATAAACATTAAATGATTCATTTTAGGGGCGGCACGGTGGTGCAGCAGGTAGTGTTGAAGTCACACAGCTCCAGGGACCTGGAGGTTGTGGGTTCAAGTCCCGCTCTGGGTGAGGAGTGTGGTGTGTTTTCCCATGTGTCTGCGTGGGTTTCCTCCAGGTGACTGTCTGTGAGGAGTGTGGTGTGTTCTCCCTGTGTCTGTGTGGGTTTCCTCCGGGTGACTGTCTGTGAGGAGTGTGGTGTGTTCTCTCTGTGTCTACATGGGTTTCCTCCGGGTGACTGTCTGTGAGGAGTGTGGTGTGTTCTCCCTGTGTCTGCATGGGTTTCCTCCGGGTGACTGTCTGTGGGGAGTGTGGTGTGTTCTCCCTGTGTCTGTGTGGGTTTCCTCCGGGTGACTGTCTGTGAGGAGTGTGGTGTGTTCTCCCTGTGTCTGTGTGGGTTTCCTCCGGGTGACTGTCTGTGAGGAGTGTGGTGTGTTCTCTCTGTGTCTGCATGGGTTTCCTCCGGGTGACTGTCTGTGGGGAGTGTGGTGTGTTCTCCCTGTGTGTGTGTGGGTTTCCTCCGGGTGACTGTCTGTGAGGAGTGTGGTGTGTTCTCCCTGTGTCTGTGTGGGTTTCCTCCGGGTGACTGTCTGTGAGGAGTGTGGTGTGTTCTCTCTGTGTCTGCATGGGTTTCCTCCGGGTGACTGTCTGTGAGGAGTGTGGTGTGTTCTCTCTGTGTCTACATGGGTTTCCTCCGGGTGACTGTCTGTGGGGAGTGTGGTGTGTTCTCTCTGTGTCTGCATGGGTTTCCTCCGGGTGACTGTCTGTGGGGAGTGTGGTGTGTTCTCCCTGTGTCTGTGTGGGTTTCCTCCGGGTGACTGTCTGTGAGGAGTGTGGTGTGTTCTCCCTGTGTCTGTGTGGGTTTCCTCCGGGTGACTGTCTGTGAGGAGTGTGGTGTGTTCTCTCTGTGTCTGCATGGGTTTCCTCCGGGTGACTGTCTGTGAGGAGTGTGGTGTGTTCTCCCTGTGTCTGTGTGGGTTTCCTCCGGGTGACTGTCTGTGAGGAGTGTGGTGTGTTCTCCCTGTGTCTGTGTGGGTTTCCTCCGGGTGACTGTCTGTGAGGAGTGTGGTGTGTTCTCCCTGTGTCTGTGTGGGTTTCCTCCGGGTGACTGTCTGTGAGGAGTGTGGTGTGTTCTCCCTGTGTCTGTGTGGGTTTCCTCTGGGTGACTGTCTGTGAGGAGTGTGGTGTGTTCTCCCTGTGTCTGTGTGGGTTTCCTCCGGGTGACTGTCTGTGGGGAGTGTGGTGTGTTCTCCCTGTGTCCACGTGGGTTTTCTCCGGGTGACTGTCTGTGAGGAGTGTGGAGTGTTCTCCCTGTGTCCGTGTGGGTTTTCTCCGGGTGACTGTCTGTGAGTGGTGTGGTTTCCTCCAGGTGCTCCAGTTTCCACCCACAGTCAAAAAATAAATAATTGAAAAAATTATGAATAATAAAAAAAAAAACACGTTGGTGAGTGAATGTGTCGCCCTGTGAGGGACTGGCGCATCCTTGAGGTGTGGTCCCGCCTTACACCCAGTGGTTCCGGGTGGGCTCCAGACCCGCCGCGACCCTGAACTGGATGGGCAGTTACAGACAATGAATGGTTAATTTTAACAATGCAGCAAAATAAAAATTCTTGGCTGAAAATGAAACTAAAGTTCAGGAAGTCAACTGACCAAAAAAATAAAACCTTAAAAAGGCTGACAATATATAAAAGGTTTGTCTGAAACAAGTTTATCAAAATGATTATACTATGTAGGCTACAGCACAGACACAAAATCCAACATCGTCAAGATCAGAAAAATAAAATTATTTTGAATTTTGAAAACTGTGGCTACAGGTGGCGTTCGTCTGCTAACAGGGATTTCTATTCTGTACTCTGCACTTTGAGTTCTTGGGCAGAATCGAGTATTATTTAATCTGTAATTAAACATATTCTTGGTGTTTTATCCCCTTGATATTTGGCAGTGATGTTCCACAACAGGAAAAAAGGTTGAGTTTACATATTTTAGGTTTTTCTCTTGCTTTATTTAAAACCATGTCACTGGCTAATACATAAACATGCTAAATGAAGAGTGAGGAGAAAGATTAAATCGGGAAAAGTACAAAGACCTGACACACACAGCAGGTACACAGCTGCTACTGTGTGTCATTCAGAACTTCCAGTGCTTCAGAGCTGGTGTGTTTTTGTTGTGAAAAGCTGAGGGGAAGATATGACCTCAGATGTTTATCAGGTATCTTTACTGGCAGGGGCGTGCTCGTGGAGGCCCTACAGCCCTGATGTCGACTGAATCAATAAACTGAGAAATGAGGGTAATCCTCTTCCGGTGGTCCACACACGTCTCACCACTGAGTCACACACCCACTGAATCATCACATGCCCCAGCACTCAAGCGCTGCCGCTATCAATGTGAGAAATCAACAGCAGTTTCACACTTTTGTAAATCTAAATGAATAAAAGTTCCCACGTCTGAAAGAAACTGAACGCTAGTCATAGCCCAGGCTTTGTGTTAGAAACAAACTTCATGAACCTTCAAGTAAACAGATGCATATGTTTTAGCACCCCTTGTCAAATGATATTTTTGGGACTTTTGAAATAAAAGACACAAAGAACACATCTTCAACTTTTAATGCATAATTACTGTTTATTCACTGAATCTTAAAGGGGGCATTTGAGAAAATGACTTTTTCAGGGCTTTTACCAAATTTTTTTTGCCATTCTGGAGCCCGTAACAGCCCACAAACTGAAACTAGTCTGCCCTGTCACAAAACATGGGGAAAAATGAGCTTTTCTCATCATGAAAATGAGCACAGAAAAAAATACTCACTCCTGTGGTTTCAAGTTGAAGCAAGCTGTTGATCATTCTCGTTTAAAGGAACAGACCCCTGAACTGTTCATTCTGAAACTGGCTATTTAGACGGGGGAAGGATGGTGTTGTTTTTCCCTTTGTGGTATTTTGAACAAAGCATATCACATATGTTTAAAGGCTAAGCACCACTTAATGGACCTCCATGAATATTTCACATTATTTTAGTTACTGACATATATAAGTATGAATTAAAATGAAAATAGCAGCTTAATTTGCTTTAAAACTGACAATTTTATTAAATTGACGGAAAAACCCGAGCTTGCTACGGAAATTCTTGAACGCAACCGTGACGTCACTGAACAACGCCGCGGTAAAACACCGTTATGACTGACGGTTATGACAGTATCTAGCTAAATAACCAACATTATTCATTACAATAGCCTAGCGATAAGCTAAACTCAAATTTAGAGGTACCGTTATTCTTGTAAATGTGATCGAAGTCGAACTCGAATTCATCCGACACTATAAACCTCCGTAATGCAGCTACGTAGCCGAGTATAATCTGAGACACCGAGTTTAGCGAGTCAAGCTAACGTTAACTAACACCAACTAAAACAGGCGAAGTGAGTGTCCTTACCCTGTTTACCTCCATGTTACAGAGGCTCTTGAACACCTTTCGTTGGTTTCCTTACATGCCCATATTGTTGGAAAAGCGCCAGTGAAATGAGCTACAGATAACGGAGTGAGCGGATGGTCCTTTCCAAAGTGCCCGTTTAAAGTTGACAAATCTAGTCCATTTTCTGGATATTTTGGGATCTTTGGGCCATTTGTGCACAGATGTCCCACTGTACATTGAATTATTGCAGCCAAAAACAACACACCTTTTCGTCATTTTGCATTAAATTAAGTGCAGCTTCTAGAGTTGTTGTCCACCATCTACGTCACAGGCAAGACGCCTATTAGAGTTTCCGAACACCGTTTGGGGGGGGGGCTTTTAAACCTTATTCCTTGAATTAGTAAGAAATAACATGTTTTCTGACTCTCAATAAACACAAGTCAGGAACTCTAATTCCACTGTATTTGTTTGTTTGACACTTTCATATCGCTGGTGCTTAGCCTTTAAATAAAAATTTGATGTGGTCATCCACATATCGTCGTTCTCCAACATGCATCTCCCAAAATAGTAATTTTACAGGAGAAGGAAAAAAACCTTGTTAATTTAAAAAGTATATGTTAAAAGATATTATTCCAAGTAATTTTGGAGCATTTCTACTAGTCCATTCTTAATTAAATATTTAATTCACTGTGTTCAGATCATCGACAAAAATGGAAATACATGTTTTTAATTGGACAGAGACGATATATAACGTACGTTACTTCTCTTTAGTGAATGTGTTATTTCCACTTTCACTTTTCACAGAAAAACAAAACATGGAATTTGACCAGGGGTGTTCCAACTTTTGCATACAACTATATATCAGGTCGGCTTTTGTGTTTCTCTTTCTCTTTTTCTGTCTTTCTCAGACCTCTGCAGGGCTCCATTTGTTGCGTTTCCATGGCAACCAGGAGCATGTGGGAGCCCGCTTGTCTGCTCAGTGACAGAAGGGTGTGTTTGTTGCCATGCGTGTGTGTGTGTGTGTGTGTGTGTGTTGGTATTCCATTTATCAGCATGCAGCATGGCGGTTCGCTGCTTCTGGAGCATGCTCAGTGCGCTTTAACAACAAACATGAAAGAGCAGGAGAGGAAGAGGGGCTGTGGAGCAGCAGTATGTCTGATTGGTCAAAGGCAGACACTCTGCAGTTACACTGCAAAATCACTGCTGCTCCACAATAATATACCGCCCTAATAATATCTGTTCAGTGGTGGTCCTATGGCTGTCTGTGACAGATGGGATAGAAGGGGGTAACAAACTGGCTACAATTAATATGTTTGTCACCAAAGTGAAACTATTTATTATTTACATCTTGCTTTCCTAGTCAGGCAGCGTGGTGGCATCACAGGAAATAACAGTGCCACATAGCTCCAGGGTCTTGGAGTCCTGGGTTTGATTGTTAACCCAGATTGCTGTGTGGTGGCTTTCCTCTGGGTGCTTCACTTTCCCTCACACTCCAGGGTGTGTGTGTGTGTGAGACCCTGCAACGTACCGTCACCCAGTCCAGTTTTCCTACCTTTGGCCCAATGATACCAGGTGGGCTCCCAACATAAAGAGGCCATGACTAGGATGGTTATAGAAAATTAATGAATACTAAATGTATTTCTTGATGATTGTAACTCATCTAAAACTCACAAAAGCAGATTTATAGAATTGAAGGTTCGGGTTTTAAGACAAAAATGGTGGTGGAAGGAAAAGTCCACAAGAGAATGAGAACAAACACTGCAAAAATACTTCCTTGTTACAATGTTACTCTTGTCCTCAGTGTTTAGTGGAATTATGACACAAGTAGGACAGTTTTACAAAGAAGACAAGTAAAAATGCATGAGATAACCCAGTGACTGGTGCTGATGGACAGACTGCTGACTTCATTTAGATTCATGCTGGACATTATAACAGAAAAAAATACAGAAACTGGCAAAAATTAAAGCTGGATAAATGTATTTGTTCAAAAACACTAACATTAAAATAAACATGTTTTAACAAACAATATATTGTGATTTTACGTGCTAGCTTTAACCATTTCCAAACATCTCCTAGAGCAGGGGCTCCCAATTACTTTTCCTCAAGGGCCACATCCATGTATTTGTACATGGCTAGATGTGGACCTTTAAACAGAACAGGACTTGGGCTGCGATTATTGACGTTTCCCAAGAACATGAGAACGAAAAAATACACAAGAACGCATACCGAGAAACAGCTGTAGCCTGGTGAAGTGGGTGTGGCTGAGTGTGAGGCCAGCAATCAGCTGTAAACCCTCCTAATTTTGTCTCAGCAGTGTCACATCTGAAGTAGCGGCAAAAAATTTGGAATTTCACGTGCAAACATTCGAGGACACAAACCCATTGTGACTGTGGCTGTGTTGGTGGCGGGCCAAAGGTTTATTTCTGTCCTAGAGGAAGCCCAGTTATTACTTACCATCAATATGATGTGCCTAAAACTTCCTGTTCGTACCTTTATATTTAGTTCTACTAATCAATACATTCATATCATATTTATGTCTACTATTGCTATCCTCAGTGATCTTTCCACTAACTAAAGCACTGCAAACATTAACAGGTAACAAACCATTTCCTCAGTTGCCTGGGACGTTTACACGCTGCCTAATTAAGCGGGGTGTACTGAAAACATCAGCATAATCCAAAACACATACAAGAGCCTTAGTCAGTATGTATTTAGTAACAGTAAACGATGCTCATGATGTCATTATTACATTTTATAGACTCTTAATAATCTCTATGGAATCCCAAATGCTCTGCATATGCTGTCCTCAAACTGAGTCAATAAATCAGCCTTAATCCAAATGACCTGACTCCCAGGCCACACTGCAGCTTTACAGCGGGTGAACACTCAATATGTGGGACAATAGTGTTCACTAGTGGATGCCTAGAGAAGTAAATAAAACATGGGGAAAATTTGTAGAGGGAGAAGGGGCTTGCAACCATTTCAAATAATGACATAGAGACATACCCCTCATGATTCATTTTGGCATGTATGAAATAGTTTAAAATATAATAGATTCTACTGTAAATACATACTGATAAGAAGTTAAGTCATTAAACTATCAATATACCCAACCTATAAAAATCAAAATTAAAAAATCAATACAAATAATAATTGTTAAACACAAAGTATAGGTCCAAACGTCTGTAGACCTTTAGTGTATGTAAACATTATAGATATGAGAAGTCAGTACAGTTACTAAATTAAAGCACTAAAGTAAAGCAAACAAAAAAATCAACATAAAAAAAGCATTGCTCTATTCTCTGGAGCGATGAAGTAAAATCCAATAACTTTGGGAAATCTCACTAATGCTTTCATGGCAGAATGTATTGGATGTGTGCATCATTTGAGAAGAAAATGATCTTGACTGGTTTTTGACCAACCGTTAAAACCTGAAGTGAAATCGTTTGTGATAAAAGATAAAGGTGAGCATGGCTGAAGTGTTTCTGTATGCATGCCAGCACCAGAGGCCACAAGCTTCAGGGCCTCAGTGCCTGTGCCAGATAATGACACATTCATGACTTTACTGTTGCTTCCAGACAGAAGCAGAGCATTTGGGACGTAACCCAGCTTGTTGGTTCCTAGAAAGCACTCGTCTGTTAGTTTGTTTCTGTTTGTTAGTTAAGGGTAATTGTATTAAAAGCTGTGTTGCATAATCGAGCCCTGAGTAAACACAGTTTGCATGTTTGGATAGGGCAGCGCAGCCACTGTCTGCTATCTATCGCAGTGATATTGGTGTGTGACCACAAGTTGGCTGAGTGATGACGAAGGCTGTTAAGATAGGAAGGGTTAAAGTAATGCTGACATCGACTTTTCAGTTGATGAGATATGATCAGCAGAAAAGAGCACATCACAAGTGCACTCTTGATTATATTTGTTTAAAAAAAAATCTGCATTTGTTTTTTCGTCATTCAGTAAGTGATGTTCATTATTTTATTAATATCATGTTTATTATTATTTATGCTGTTTATTATCACTACTAAAAACCATCTACTTTTAGAATGTGTCAGTGGTACATACAGAACTACACGGCAATTCAGTCTCAAGTAGTAATTCTAAGTCTTATTTTAAATGGGACATATTCATTCATTCATTGTCTGTAAGCACTTATCCAGTTCAGGGTCGCGGTGGGTCCAGAGCCTACTTGGATTCATTGGGCGCAAGGCAGGAATACACCCTGGAGGGGGTGCCAGTCCTACACAGGGTGTCACACACTCACAAATTCACTCACACACCTACGGACACTTTTGAGTCACCAATCCACCTACCAACGTGTGTTTTTGGACTGTGGGAGGAAACCGGAGCACCCGGAGGAAACCCACGCAGACACAGGGAGAACACACCACACTCCTCACAGACAGTCACCCGGCGGAAACCCAAGCAGACACAGGGAGAACACACCACACTCCTCACAGACAGTCACCCGGAGGAAACCCAAGCAGACACAGGGAGAACACACCGCACTCCTCACAGACAGTCACCCGGAGCAGGACTCAAACCCACAACCTCCAGGTCCCTGCAGCTGTGTGACTGCGACACTACCTGCATACCGACATCACTTTCAGTTCATTAAGACATTAATTTTGAGTTTGGGGGGTTCTACCAGAAACTGAGAAATAAAACCAACCAGTCTATTTTTTATGGTTTGCGTATGTCTGAAAACATTTGATCAAATATAATGTACTGATATAATGTTGCTTCTTAAATAGAGTTCAGAGTACTGCTTCCTCATTTGAGTATATCCAATCACAGTTCTGGACCCAGAGAGAGCACCGATACGAGGTGAAAAAACAGAATAAATCAGAGTGGAGTACTGATTAAATATAGCGAAAACAAGAACAGAGAAAAAAGCCACAAACGAAAAGATTCAGCTCCTTGATTCTCACTCCTGTGCCCCCATGTTGTGGGGTGAACAGTGGCTTAATCATTCTAAACAGGGTTGTTTAGACTTTAATGTTGCCGTGTTGTTTATACCTTGTGGTATTTTGACCAAAGCATGTCACAGATGTTTTATTAAAACTCCAGCGTACTCTGTTAACTTAGGGGACGAGTATGTCCCTTTGTAAAGATTCTGTTCCACATTCAACTAAAGAACAAAAAAAATCCAAATGCACTTAATAATTATTTTTAGAATTCATCTTTCACTACAGCAACAGCTAAATGCTGAAGAGTGCTAACTACGACACTAGAGTGGTACTGTTTATGGTGCTGGTGCTAGCTTAGTTCACTTTAAGGCACATCCACTGCTGATTGAAGTTGTTCCACTGGTATCCAGGGTGGACTAGAGGGGCATAAAGCCACCCAGCAAGGACTATGGAACTATGTTTTCTGAAGTGAGGAGGCTCCACTCAATACCAGATCCTGAACTAATTACCTACTATGGCTGAGAGCAGTCAGATCCTCAGAGCAATGTTCCAATATTTAATATAAAGCTTTCCCAGCCTGCCTGGTAATCTACTGAGCATCTACAAATTTAGAGATTAAAGAGAAAGCCTGGAAAAAAAAGTCAAATAAGTAAACTATCCCTGCACTTTGTGAACAAAAATTGGAACGACTTCCAATCCCAGATATAAACTTCCTCCTCATCTTTTCTCCCGAACCATGTCTACCCCCCCCCCCCACCCCAGGTTTGCCAACCTGCACCAACCACAGTAAACAAAACAGGCACTGAGCACAATGCTACATTCATCTATAGTAAAACCAAGTCAAACAAGAGAGCCATGTCAAAGCTCATAAATAATAAACATTCAGCATGACACACTGTTCGCTGAAATCTAACTTCTACAGAAGCCACTATTGAGTAGGTGTCAGTGAATAATGCAAATTTTGCTGAAGACAATGCTTCATTCAAATAAGATCAAACTTTTCAGGTCAACGTCCAGGACAATTTCCTTGACTTGTCACACCAGCGCCAGTACCAGTGTCATCTCTGACACGAAGTTAACTGTAACTTGGCCTTTTATAACAAACTTCCACTGGCATGACTGGACACTCCATATTTTGCAGATACAAATACACAGGAAAGACTACTGGTGCTCTTGGAAAAAGGCCATTCTATATCTTATATTTCATATTTGTAATGGTAAAGTGATATAATTAAATACATAAGGCCACAACATGCCACATTCTAATTCTAATCTAATACAAGCAAGGTATGTTTATATACTACTATATATACAAAGTGTATATAAAAACATGAGTAACACACTGATCGTTGTATTGGGGCTTTCCAAATGTTGGTTAATTTATAAGCTTTATTATGTTTATATGACAACCACATGCCTCCTCACATTAAAGCTTCTACTCCTGCGAAGTCAGTGCTGTTCACATACACCATGTCCTCTCTGAATGATTATTTCCATGCCACACTAGTCCATTTTGGCGTCTATAGGATTAACACTATTACTGCCGACCAGGGCACGGCAGGTAGAAATCTGTGTCTGTGGTGGACAGCTGGCTAGCTGAGACTTATCTGGGAGACCCAAGATGGCCACTCTAGGGATGCTGTGTCAGGCAAATGCATACAAACAACACGTAACTCACAGGAGGTGAGTCAGGCCTGCTCCAGTACAGCCTCAGGGGTCATCCTCAGTGTCTGAGACCATGCTGTCCTACAACAGCTTCTGTACTATAAACCTTCTGGCGTCAAGATGATGTAATCTTGAATGAGTAACTGCTGAACAACCATGGCCTGCGTACATAACTGCATAAGCGCTTGTTTGTGTGTGTTACGTGTGGTTTGTATGCATTTGCCTGACACAGCATCCCTAGAGTGGCCATCTTGGTTCTCCCAGATAAGTCTCAGCTAGCCAGCTGTCCACCACAGACACAGATTTCACCTGCCGTGCCCTGGTCGGCAGTAATAGTGTTAATCCTATAGACGCCAAAATGGACTAGTGTGGCATGGAAATAATCATCCAGAGAAGATATAGTGTTTGTGAACAGCA
Source organism: Hoplias malabaricus (assembly GCF_029633855.1). NCBI lineage: Eukaryota > Metazoa > Chordata > Actinopteri > Characiformes > Erythrinidae > Hoplias > Hoplias malabaricus. The sequence goes on from NC_089817.1 coordinate 24,366,432, forward strand.
CTGACTTTGCAGGAGTAGAAGCTTTAATGTGAGGAGGCATGTGGTTGTCATATAAACATAATAAAGCTTATAAATTAACCAACATTTGGAAAGCCCCAATACCACGGTCAGTGTGTTACTCATGTTTGTATATACACATTGTATATATAGTAGCATATATACATGCCTTGCTTGTATTAGAATAGAACTAGAATGTGGCATGTTGTGGCCTTATTTATTTATTTATTTATTAATGTATAATGTATGAGGAGCCTGTCGTAATATTTGGCCACAACATGCCACATTCTAAGTCTAATCTAATAAAAGCAAAATCTTAATGACAAAGAGTCCCCTTCAAATAAACATCACTCTTTAATATGTAGAAAGGAAATGGAATCTGAATCCAAATCTGAAAAAGCTTACCCAACATGAACATGAATATGTATTAGAAATCAGAGTCCTCCAAAGCCAATCTAGGCTCTCTCAAATAATAGTCACTCCGTCAACAACAATTAAGCTTATCCTCCATGTTCAATAATATGTAGTAGCAACATGTAGTGATATTTGACCATGACATGTCACACTACGGCAAAACACGCCACATTTCGTGACACAGCCTGTACAACTCACATCCATATAATGCACCTTTAATGAAAACTGCGAAGATGTAGGGCTGCTTTTCTTGACTATGATTAAGCCTAGTGTGACTAAACTACCCAGGCTGAAGATAGAAGATGTACAAGCTGAAGGTTTGGCCACAACCATTCAGCTCCATCAATGAAAACAGAAGGAAGGAAGGAGACCCAGTGTGTGTGTGTGTGTGTGTGTGTGTGTGTGTCTGACACGGACCCTTAAAGGAGCAGAAGATTAGAGGTAGACTTACCTTGTTGGAGGCCATCTCACTGACAGAGTGCCTGGTCTGCAGGGTCTCCAGCTGGTCCAGGCACCAGTCCAGCTCCTCCAGCGTCTCGGTGGCCAGCTTCTGGTAGGCCTCCTCTGGGGGGAGACAGGGGAGGGGATGGTCAGTTTTGAGGCGTTTGATGGGGCTAGCTGAGGCTTCCCGAGCATCGTCCTCCTCCTCGTATACGGCCATGTCGGAGCGTCCAGAGTGCACACATGGGTGACTTTTCATTGCTGGGAATAGATAAACTCCCCTATGAGGAAGAGAATTGACTGAAGGATCAAATGATGCTGCTGCTCCAGGCCCTGGGGAGGAAAAAACAAAAGCAACTCCTGCCTCCTTTACACTCCTGGCTTATAGTCTACAGGAGTGCAGGAGTGTCCAGGGGAGAGGGCAAAAAAATAAATAAATAAATAAAAAGGGAGCTACGCCGGTGAAGGTCCAGCAGCGTAGGGCTCCTGGTCTACAGAGCGATGGAGTGCCATGCTCTTAACTATACATAAACTATGCGCAAAATCCTTTCGGAAATCCTCTCTGGCTGATCCCGAGCCAGATGTGTCCCTGCCTGGCATAGCAAATCCACGTCCCGGCGCAGGATTAGCTCCAGCAGGGCTCCATCACAACTTCAAGTGAAGGAACGGCTCTCGCCTTCCAGCCATGCGCTCCTGCTTCAACAAAAGCAGCAGAACCCCCTCCTCCTCCTCCTCCTCCTACCCTCCCCAGTCTCCAGCCAAAGACCCACACCCCCCCATATGAAGCAGTGGCAGCAGACTGATGAGCTTCCCTTCAGATATCCAAGCTATTATTACATAAAATGCCCCTCCAAAAAACCACCAACTGAAGTGATGGTGAGAGGAGTTAGAGCCTGACGGCACCTTAGCTACAGCAACATGACTTAGGAAAGCATTGCTTTACACAAACATAAGCGGCTTCCTGTGAAACCACAAACCCTAAAAGAACTGGAGAGCACGACGCAGGGAGAGCGAGAAAACATGGGCTGGATTTCATGGACTGGAGCCCAGCAGTCAGCAGAAAAGGAGCCTCCTCTGTTACAAAGCTGCTTAATAATGGAAGCATGACACCAAAGTATGTGTTCAAGATATATATATATATATATCATATCATCATTTTACAGTGTAACAGTAGAATTTCACTGCTGACTGCCATGCAATCAATGGCTGAAAGATTAACATAGATAGATAAATAGAAAGTCATGTCCTTTTTTAAATAAATAAAACTATAAAAGCATCATAAAATTCAAATTAAAATGAATGCAGCATAAAATTTTTCAACACTTGTAACCTTCAAAAATGTATCACTGTTTCAGAGGTAGTGACATTTACAGTTGTATGTCAATATCTAACGAGATGCTTTACCCCATCGCTGTAAATGCTTTTGCTGAGTCAAAGCAGAACATTAACCAAAAAGCAAAAAAGACTGTGGTAATTTTAGAAATAAACTAATTGTTAATTTTATCTTCTAATAATAAAATAACAGAAGAACAGGTGTCTCACGCTTATGATTTAATGTTCATATCATTTAAAGGAAGCGTGGTTTTAAGTCATAACACCCAGTCTGTTTTACAGTGTATGGTTAGAATCATTAAAGCAATTCATTTCAATAAAGTAAAAAAAGAGTTCTGAAATAAAAGCAACTATGTATCAAAATAAGGCACTCATCAGATTTAAACCATAGCCTGAGATAGAAGAGTTATCCAGCAGGGTAATGTACACATTCTCTTGATGTAACACAAACTGCAAGACAACAAAATGGCTGAAATTAAAATATAATAATGACAATAATAATAATAATAATACATTTATAAATAATAAATAAATAAAACCTAGCAACTCCTCATAAAGCCCTGTGAAGGACTGGCGTCCCCTTCAGGGTGTATTCCCGCCTTGCGCCCGATGATTCCAGGTAGGCTCTGGACCCCCCGCGACCCTAAAAATTGGATAAGCGGTTACAGTTAATGGATGGATGGATGGATCTCCTCATAAACGCACAAATTAGATTTATTAGATTTGATGTTAAGTCTGTGCAATATTAATCACTTGATATTAAATACTGTAGTAATTACCTGATGTGTTTAGCGCCATATTATAAGGTTAAAATACATTGGATAAAGACTACAGTATTTAAACATAATATTATGATGGAGGGCATAAGCAATACAAAACCTAATTAGTTTTATTTTTTATTTTTCCACTTTTCAGAGAAACTACTAGAGTTTGTTGCTAAGCAGTGACTGATTGGGGGTAGTGTTTATTATTCTTCTTAAGGCCAAGTACCAGCCTTAAGATTCTAAATTCACTTCTTGGGATCCATAAGGACCATCTCACTGCATCGTGTCTTTAACGAACTGTATGCAAATGAGCTTATCTTCGTCTAATAAAATTGCAGATACGTGACGTAGTACGTATGTCTGCAGATACATTTCATCCTGAATAGAAGAGATCATAACAATGCCTGAAAAAAATAAGGAACAGTTTTGAAAAAGTTTAAGTTTGAGAAAACATCCACATTAGGTCAAAAATTTAGTCTTTAACTATTGCAGTAACCGTTCAGGTGGAGCTTCATGAAATTGCATTTACAGGGGGTCCTCGACTTACGACGTTGATCCATTCCTACATCGCGTCGTAAACCGATGTTCGGTGTAAGTCGGAACATACGTACATACTGTACGTAAATAACATACTGTAAGCACTTATCCTATCCTAACACTTATCCTCCTCGGTCCCCAGCCGCGTAACCGTGTATTCTTCCGCCGCACACACCACACACGAAGTTCGCGTTACGACGTTTAAGACACAAAACCACTTAAGTCGAAACAAGGCTTTATACAGTAAATGGGAGATGTGTCGTAACCACGAAACATCGTAACTCAGGAATGACGTAACCCGAGGACCTCCTGTACTCTATATAATTCAGTAACATTGTTTGAACGTGTTTCCCTAAAGCAACACAGTTCATCGCTGATCAGGTTGCAGGTTTCAACTACTGAGTGCACATGTTATACATATACCATAGAGTTAGTGGTTCCATCTTCTCTGTGATTATGGCCTTTCTCTCTTACAGTCTGTGGATTCTTGTTACAGTGGAAACTCTCTGTAACTCTGAAAGAACATGTGAGCTATTGGGGTTCTGCCTATACTATTATTAACAGACAAACTAGGAAAATGTGTTAAAAGCAACGGAAAAAAGACAGCCGTTTATAATTTACCGCACTATTAATATTCTAACTTGGACAGCCCTTAATTTATTTACAGTGAAAATATTTTTCTTTTGCTGCAGAATCGTACATGTGCATGAACGAGTTCCCAGAACCTGATGCCACGTAATGGGCTCAAACGCAAGAAGATAATTGTCAAATTGCTGCTGATGACAGATTGCTTTGCACAAGCCTAATGAACATGCGATTTACAGTAAAGCTTCAGATAAGTTCTGATAGCTTTGCTCCTTCATGTCCCAGCAGGACAAAGTGGAAAGGGCTGAGGATGTTTACTTCAGACTGCTCTGTGACGCCTGTGAATCAGAATCGCGGAATGATTAGTTCCCAGAGATGCACTCGCAGATTAAGAATGAGCGAATCCTTTCAGATTGGTCTGGAAAATCATTAAGAAATGATGCAGTTGAGAGTCCATTCAGGCCTGGCCTTCTCTCCTCATCGCTTTTTTTTTTTTTTTTTTGTAGTAATCCTGGATTATGGCAGGACATTTACAAGCCTACATCACGGCCCGTCGTGCCGATGTACAGTACGCAGTGTTAAGCTGACGCTTGCATTGTAAATAAACCTCTTGAAAACGCAGAGCTGTGTGTAAAATGGAAAAGTGTTAAAATACAAGAGAAGTTAGTTTGTATTTAATGCCACATCTGTCCATAGGGCCACGTTCATGGCAAGAAATGTAGCAAGATGTAAATGATTTACTAATACAGTCCTGACAGGAAATTTAGGAGTGCTGATGCTTTCGTGTTATTGAATGAGGGACTTTGCAGCTCGGATCTTTTGTCTCTCGTGGCCCAAATCAATACAGTCCAACATTAAATGTTTTATTGTGAGCTGAGTTTAAAATACAAGAGTAAATCATTCAACAGGTCGCCATGCATGCGTGCGTGACTGCTAAAGGATCGGGTGCTATTGTCTCACACTAGCCTTTTAACACACACTGTCAATTTGGACATGTGTATGTATGGAGGGTTTGGTTTACCAGGAATAACAGAGAGAAATACACAAAGAGACAAAGACATAAAGACACATTACGTGTCACTTTCTCTCCTCTTTTCTGTCCCCCCCTCCTTCTTTACAAAAGGCTGTGCAATTGCTCAGGGGAGATTTCAAGAGCAGGGGTCCGCTGTCCTTGCTGACAACATCTCCTCTGACGTCAATGGCATTCTTCTCGTGTTTAGTGCGACACCAGAGGCCAGCCCCTCTGAGGCTGCTTGGGCTGAGCACAGGGCCGGCTGCACATAAACTCTGGACTGGACTACGGGAGAAAGAGAGTGAGAGAGAGAGAGCCTCCGGAACTGGAGCATCACCACTGCTGCAATTAAAATAAAGAATACAGTTCATACAGTTTTCCCGCTTGCCACAAATGTAATTGGTCAGGTCAGGACATGTTTGTGTACGAAGACCAGTGCAGATAAGTATCAGAAGCCTTTGTACACTGGTTAGTATGAGGCAAGCTGTATGCTTCCATTATCACTCTCTCCTCAGACCACTGATGTGTGTTTTAACAAGTCAAATTAATTATTATTATTTTTATTATTATTTAAGTGGACTGAACTTTACTGCATTGTTATTTAAGCTTGGTTTAGTTAAAAACTTAACTTTGAGCATTTAAAAATGCTTTGAAATGCGAAATGACTATGATCAACAGGATAAAAGGATACTTTAAGCATATGCTATCTTAAACAATTATGTACGCAGTCCTAATATTGTGGTGGATTAAGGATTAATATGATGTAATAGTAATCTATATAAGTAAATAATCTTTCACCAAATGAGCTGTGACAGTTCCTCAACCTCAGCAGTTGCAGTGATCTGGACAAATTTTATTTTTAATTGTGTTATTAAATTATTTCATTAGTTACAATTATTAGCATTATTCTCATTAAGCAAATAAAGTAACAAACAAAAACCTCTAAATTAATTTCTTAACCTTAAAATATGTTTAAAATACCTCAGCGTGTTTTTTGTTTGTGTGTTTTTTTTAATTAGATTTTTATTTTTAGACTTTCTTTCAAGTACAGTGGAACCTCTACCTACGAACTTGATCCGTTCCGTGACCCGGTGCGTAAGTGGAAAAGTTCGTATCTCGAGTCAATTTTTGCCATTTAAAATAATGGAAAAGCAATTAGCGTTCCAGCCCCCACCCTGAAAGTCACTGTTTTTGCACTGATATATGTTTACAACACTCTCAAATTAGTAAAAATATACATGTAGCATTACTACAAATAAAAAAGAAATACAGTGGTAACAGTAATAAAAAAGAAATAAAGTTTTAAGTGGTTACACATCGCTACCTTGAAGACGTGACGACTGGCTGGAGGAGTAACACAGGCACTGGCTGTATGACGGGAGGTGGGGGTGGGTGGAATAACGGAGAGTAGGAGGGTGAATGTGGGGAGACGAAGCGTAGATACGGCTTAACTTAGCACGAATTTCGATATCTGCTATTTATACTAATGCTAAATTGCTAAAGCTACAATTTGCTAATCTTTAAAGGTCACTCCAGTCTGGGCGCGCTGGGAGACTCGCCTATTGGGGTCAGTGGCCATTTCCAGTCGCCGGCTCAGCGGAGGCTCGGGTTCGTTTCTAGAGTCGTGGTTTGTTGGTGGAGGCAAAAAATATTCAAATGTTTCGTATCTTGGAAAGTTCGTTAGTATAGGCGTTCGTTAATAGAGGTTCCACTGTATATTTTTGTCAAGATTATGGAATAGAAAGAACAGAGAAATTAAGTATTACTTAGAATAAATTATTTTTATACTTCTGCACAGTCAAAAACCACAAAGCCTGTTGGTGGTCATTTTTGAACTATAGTTCGAGGCAAGTATGATTTCAGCATGGTCTTTAAATCATGTATAACATAATTTATACACAGTGCTTATTGGTGCTTAGTTTTCTTATTTGTTAGTCTCACCATGTAAATCATCACACGAGTACACTACATGTTTTTTCTGTTGTGGGCCTGCCTGAGGAGCTGTGAGTGAGTCGAAAATATTTGACTCGCCACTAACAATGAAAGGTGAAATATACTTTATGGGTCCCAGCTATTTCTCAAAATACCAGTCACCACAGGGTTGCAGTGGTACTCACTGAGTGGATTCCATATCCTCACCCCTACCCACAGTAAATCAACACAATGAGAGACACTTCTAATATGCGAGTTGCCATAACCTCTGGAGCAGCATAAGACTAAAGTCAGCCTGCCCAATGCCAAAGGTTGACAAGAGTAGTAAAAAGTCACCCTGCAGTGGATTGTGGGATCGGTTTAATCTAAACCCTTCTCTACAGAGTAGACGCTGTTACTACAGCAAACTGGGGGACACGCATTTTGACCCTTGATTTTAGAAGAAACACTGTATGAGCAGGTGTCTACAAATATTTGGCCACATAGTGACAAAAACCGCAGAGCTCACACCTTAAGCCAAAGCTCTATTCCTGAAACTGGCTTCTCTGCATCCCTGGAGGACGCTTATGACGTCATCCTCCAAAGTCTAATCTCTCGCCCTTCCCTTCTCCTCTCCTTCTCTCCTGCCGTCCCCACATCTCACCAGATGCTTATTCCGGCCGCCATTCCCAACTCTGGGTTGCCTGGCAACCGGGTCTGGTTGGAAAGCGAGGGGGCAGAAAAGCTGCCTATTTTTAGCAGTTGCTATTTATGGCAAGGCCAAGAATAAAACCAATCAATGTGTATTGGCAGGTGTCACTGAGAAATGCTCAGCAGCGACTGAGCAATGGGGGGAACTGGTGTGAACGGCACCATTTTTCAAACGTCTGCCATTACTTTTGCTATATATGGAACCAGGCATAAGGGCGACCCACTACTGAGCAGCGCTGGTCCCATCAGTGCATTCTTTTTGGAGTTTTGCATGAATCCTCAAGAACACTCAGCAAGAAGGTAACATGCTGTGGCCTCTTTTTCACAAACTGGCCGTGGAAGAATAGAACACTTTGACGGGCTCATCTCATGAGTAGTGGTGAGGTGCTGACATATCCTTTAGTGCACTGATACCATCTACCAGTCTCTGACAGTCATTCTTCCAGGCTGAATTCTTTCAGCTGTGTGATATTTGAGGGGTTTCTTGAATGCACAGATCACCACATAGCATCTCAGTAGGATTAAGATCCTGGCTCTGATTTGGCCATTTCAGAACTCTCCATTTCTTACTTTTGAGCCATTCCTTGTGAATTTACTGGTATGTTTTGGCTCATGCTCATGTTGCATGGTCCACATCCACTTCAGCTTCAGTTTTTGGAGAGATAGTCTAACATTTTCCTCAAGCACACTCTGATACAGTGAAGAATTCATAGAAGATTCGATGATGGAGAGCTTGCCAGGCCCCGCTTCAGCAAAGCAGCCCCAAACCATGGCACTTCCACTTCCCTGCTTCATGGTAGGTAAGGGGTTCTTGTGCTCATATGCTGTGCTGGTCGTGTTCTGTTACTGTGCCCAAATAATTCAGCTTTGGATTCATCTGTCCAAAGCACATTGTTCTAGAAGTCTTGGTCTTTTTCTATGTGCTTTCTGGCAAACTTTAGTCTTGCCCTGATGTCTCATTTTCTGATGGTAGATGCATGTACCTTGACATCAACTTTGGCCAGAGCCACTTGTAGGTCCCGTGATGACATTTTAGGATTGTTGGAGACTTCTTTATGCATCTTGCTGTCTTCTCTTGGACTGAACTTGTAAGGACGGCCATGTTGGGAGGTGGTATTAATGTTCTCCACTTAGAAATCAGCCATTCTACTGTCCGAAAAATAATTTACAATTGTTTTGAGATCTTTTTCCATCCATTCCCAGACTCATACACATCTATAACCTTAGCCTCAGAGATCTCTTTAGATCTTAGCCTGGTGATACCACTCACTTCAGCCACCAAGGGCAAATCAAACTAATGTCTGAGGTTTAAATAAGAGTCTCTTCCAATGTCCTCTTTAATGATGGTTTAATCATTTGCAGCTGATGAGATGCATCTGAGTCTAAATATAGATATTTTAAACAGTAATAAATATAGGGGTGTCCTAACATTTTCCTCACAAGAAATGTACATTTTTGTTCATTTTGTTTGTGTTTATAAGTAATTTCTTCAGTTTTATTTGTTAAGTGATATAAGCTCCATCTGTTACTTCACTTGTTTTTGTTGTTGAAATTATTTAGCACTTTTGGATAAAGCAAACCCCTTTATATATTCTGTGATTTATTATAGGGCTCAGCTGCATATCGAGGACTATTTCAATACCAGTTTAATCTCCTGTGATCTTTTAATATTTATTTATTTGCCTGGGAACTAAGTGTCCCAATCCCAATCCAGTACTTTGTAAAAGTAAAGTCAGCACTTGTCCAATGGTCAAGGTCTCTCCAGACTGATCCTGGGGACCCAATACCCTGGAAATGTTAGTGTTTTCTTTGCTCTCAACAGAATCGATCACCTCTCTAACATTCTCTTACTGAGTAGCAGTTGGTATAGCATACTGAGTAACACTGCTGCTCTGTTAAAGACAGGTTCATATTCCCAGTCTTGGCAAAACTCCACACTGCACCAATAAGAGTCTATGGTCAGGACTTCGTTCTCTGTATTTGCTTGCATCTGTAACATGGTTCAAGACAACTTCAGGAGTGTTTTGTTTTCCAAATACAAAGCAAAAATATAAGAGAAGATGTACAATATTTGTTTTGATGGATATTGGCTCAATAAAGTACTGTATTGACTGAATAAAGCTGAATAACTTTGGATAAAACAAACCAAGATAAATTGTGTGCAGCTGGCAAGGTTTAGTGATGACCCAAAAGGATCCTCATTTGCGACTTTATGAGAAAATCTGAATACTGAAGTCTGTCTCTGTCTAGAGGTGCGCAATTTAAATAAACGGAGCACTGAGAAGTAGGACGTCACCTTCCAAAAAATTGTGATGAAGTTGGCAGCATTACACACAAAGATAAAGTTAATATGTGAATTATATATGTACAGTACTTCCTGAAAAGAAACGAGGATTTGAATGACACTGTTTCTACCTCAGGCTATTACCTAGACATACTCATTCAAGCATCAACAGTGGAAGGGTAAACAAAGAGAAACAGAATGTGTCTCACCTGTGAAGGAGGCTTTTGTGAGAGCTGGCTGGTTACACATTGGGGACCGTCTGCAAAATGACCATAATATAAGAGGAGAAGTGTTTTCATATACATTTATATACATAGAGCTTTGCATTTAAATATGTTTTAAAAAGTCTACAAACTACAAACTAATGTACTAGCTCAAGTTCTCTCCCTTTGTTTTGAATTCCAGCACTGCACTGCCCTAGTAAGAGTCCTTGGGCTAGATTCCTTACCCTACTCCTGCGACTTAGACATTGGTATTGGCTCTTGATTCGAGTGTATACCAAATAAACAGTGTCGTAATTGCACTTACTTATTTGAGGTTCTGTCTTGTTGCAGGTTAGTCAATGCTGCAAAGTTATTCCGTACTGTTCTCAAACTGGCCAGTACCTAGAAGAAAAATAATCAGAATCAGAAACAATCTGTATGTGGACTTCTTCATTTGGACTTCTTCAATCTCCAATTTCAGCAAATTGTCTTTTTCTAAAGTGGATCATAAAACTCAACAAAGCCCTCATTCACAATCAATGTATCTATTTATCTATTAATCTATTAATTCTATTCATATTCACAAACTGGGGCAACATTCATTATCCATTTTAATATTGGCTGAAAATATCAAGCTGAAAAGAGTATTAAAGCAATTAAGGTCACTAACCTGGGCAAACGGCGTGACAATCAGGTCGTCCCCATGACTGGAAGAGAACGGACACATGCAGTGAATCAGCAGCTGTGCTGAACGGACAGTTTCATCTATGCTATGCTGCTCTGTGAGGACTATGGGATGCTCCTCACGTGCATTAATAGCTACATGTCTGAGATGTTGCATGCATTTTGTCTCCACAAAAGAACCATATCATAAAAGGGTAAAAAATAAAAAAGGTTTTCCACCATGCGAAAAAGAAATCAGAGCAAGGGAGAAGAAACATGAAGTAACGTGTTGTTTAACTTCTCCAGTGGGTCGTGATATGGTTTGTCTGTGTGACAAGGGTCAGCAAAGGCAGGTGGGGCATGGCACGCTGGTCAAGCATTTCAGAATACTAATGCTTATAATGCTGGTGAATGTTAACTAGTAGGATGCAGAGGCAGGTCGTCTGCACCGAAGCTGATAATGAGTACTTTCAATGCTGACATTTAACAGATCATGACAGTAAGGAGTTGGGTTACAATTCTTTAGGAAAATAAAAATTAAGCATTAGAAAAGCATGATTTAGAAGTATTTTAAACCACACACCAAATGCACAAATGTGACGTGAGAAACTGCAGTGCTGTGCAAAAGTCAGAGACCATCTTTTAAACATTTAATTTCCAGGTAAACTTCATTTGGAATTGGGGGAAAAAAGTTGAAAATATAGATGTATCTTGTTTAGCTATTACTGTGTTGACAACTCTGCTCTAATTCAGTTTCTGTTTCTTTTGGAATATTTGATTTCATTCATTGATTGTCTGTAAGCGTTTATCCAGTTCAGGGTCGCGGTGGGTCCAGAGCATACTTGGAATCATTGGGCGCAAGGCAGGAACACACCCTGCAGGGGGCGACAGTCCTTCACAGGGCAACACACACTCACACACCTTTTGACACTTTTGAGTCGCCAATCCACCTACCAACGTGTGTTTTTGGACTGTGGGAGGAAACTAGAGCACCCGGAGGAAACCCACGCAGACACAGGGAGAACACACCAAACTCCTCACAGACAGTCACCCGGAGGAAACCCACGCAGACACAGGGAGAACACACCAAACTCCTCACAGACAGTCACCCGGAGCAGGACTCGAACCCACAACCTCCAGGTTCCTGGAGCTGTGTGACTGTGACACTACCTGCTGCGCCACCCCTATTCGATTTCAGTGTTTAGAATAAAATCTGCTCGCTCCCACACTTCAAACTTACAAGCTGCTGCCATTTTCTGCTTCTCCCAATCTAAGCAAACATAACCCATTAAGTGATGATCAGCACTGGGCTCTGTGATGCCCAGACTAGCGTATAGACTGAAAACATCAGCAGCTACTTTCATTTTCAAATTTGATCATTTAATTCCCAACAGCTTCTTGAAAGCTACACATTTTCCCAGACCCATTTCCACTGATTTCGTAATTGGAAATTAAATAAACAGTGCTCTCTGAATTTTGCCCAGTAAGGTTTATACACAATAATTACAATATATACATCAAACAAATACACAAACCAAAGGTTTTTCTTTGGCCAAAAAAAACAGGATTTACAATTAAGCCTGGATTGAGATACAAACTAAACATCCAAAATATCACCTTCAGACTGAACAGCATGCATTTTTTTCTTGTAGTCAGATTGCAAATTAAAGTCTGTGTTGATCGGAGCAGCATGTACTTTGCCTCAGTGGTCCTCGGCCCTGGCACAGCTCAGAGCGTTCCTAACACACACCCATGCCAGACAGGTTTACACCCGCAAAGGTCAGGGCTAAATCCATCTGCTAACAAGTCCTCAAAGAACAACGTATCCCCTGCTGCCTTCTGCCCCTTCATTCTCTTACCACGTCCTCTCCTTCTCTTTCTTCCCCATGTCCCACTCACTTCGCCTGCTGCTTGACTTGAAGAAGCACTAGGTTTATCACTAGGTTGAAGGGATTTAAATATACAGTGAATATACTATGAATACTATTCATAACTGTGACTAAATGCATCTCAGAATGAACATAAAGCAAAATGTTGTAGTATGAAATCTGACCATGCATTTCTCACAAAAGAAGACTCTCTCTACACCATGAATGAACACGTGTTTCTTGTCTGGATTGTATCTGTGTAAACTTCAGCCAGATGCTCAGTGTGACCAGATGTGATCTGATTTGATTCACGAAACATGCCTGTTTTATTTCTATTTTCTTTTCCCTCTGCTTACCCCTTACCTTTAGCCCAAAGAGCAACACAGCGGTTAACACAATATTTATTTATTTATCCCCTGAAATAAAGGACATTCACTTAAAACTAGTTTTCCTCGTTGCTGCAGTGACACCCCCTGCTCTTTTTGGAAGGCTTTTCCCTTGTTGTTAGAGCATTGATGTAAGTGTTTGATTGAATTCAGCCACTGAATGATTACTGATATTTGACCCTTCTGGACAACTCCATAACAGCCTAATGGAAAGTAGACGGCACTCCATCACCCCAAGGGTTACGCTGATGCACTCAATGCAGGGGGGGTGGGGGTGCTCTAGCCCTGTAGCTGACCTGTGGCACTGCAGTTATATATGGACGTGTCAAACGCATTCATTGTACACTTGTGTTGAACGTGGTTACGATCTGTGTCTGACCACCTCTGAGTGAGATATCAGCAATACGATTATAATGCACCAGCCCTCTCAAAATATTTTAGAACAAATGGAGCCAAGTCAGGAAGCATGCACTGGAGCGCAAAGTGAGGAAAGAGCCGGTCATCTGCACGACTAGAGAAGGGGGGAGCGGATAGTCAACAGCTGTTGTTAGTAGAGGGTGCAAGGGATGAGGTGTAGGGCATTTGTTGGGATTTAGCATTAGGCAGGAGGTCTCTGAACGTCCCTCAAGGGAACTAGTCATAGCCTACCCTCTCCGCAGGTCATTGGGCTCGCTGAAGAAACGGTTTACAACACGCATGGCCGATTTCTGTGGTCAGTCGTCAGAGAAGAGCTTGTTACAAGTCCTGGGGATTGACTCAGCCAAGTGTGGCCGGCTTTGCACCGTGTGTGTGTGTGTGTGTGTGTGTGTGTGTTGACTGCTTCACTCTGCACCATATCTTTTGGCTACGGAGGCAAAAGGTCGTCAGAGGGAGCGTGCAGCGTATCACGCGCTCCGGCAACACTCTGTGGCTAAGGAATGTGTCGCAAATAAACTACACTAAACTTAGCTCAAGGCAAATACGTAATCACATATGAACGATTCGGTGCTGTCGAAGAAGAAACAGCGCTATGTTATGAACATGAGAGCTGCTCAATGCCCAAAATCCATAGACCTCCCTATATTTATTCATATTATATTAGTCAAAAACTTGTTTTCAGTTGTTTGTTTCACATTTACCGTATTTTCCGCACTATAAGGCGCACCGGATTATAAGGCGCACCTTCATTGAATGACCCATTTTAAAACTTTGTCCATATATAAGGCGCACCGGATTATAAGGCGCATACAATAGACGCTACAGTAGAGGCTGGGGGTTACGTTATGCATCAATTAGATGGAGCTGCGCTAAAGGGAATGTCAACAAAACAGTCAGATAGGTCAGTTCAACTTTATTAATAGATTACAACCCAGCGTAGTTTAAGGTAAAACGTGTAGTGCAATGTTAATATACCCCACATAGTGGGGGGAGGGGAACTTCTCCTCGATTCAATAATAATAATAATCACAATATAGTAACACTCGAAATAGTGCAAAGCGATAACAATATATCAATAACTCAACGTTGCTCAAACGTTAAAATCACACAACACACAAAATAAACACGTAAAGCTCACTTTACTAAGTTATTCCTCTATTCCCGTGTTCTTCTGCGTGACTGATCGCCTTGAGTTTAAACTCTGCGTCATATGCGTGTCTCTTAATAGGAGCCATTTTGGGGTCTTTACATAAAAAACAAATGGAAATGAAATATATATACCGGTATATATCCAGCATGCACCGCGCGCGGAAGAAAATGAAGTAGGCGGCTGCTTACCGTAGTTGCGAGACCTGGTGTGGCTCAATATTGTTCCATATATAAGGCGCACCGGATTATAAGGCGCACTGTCGACTTTTGAGATAATTTGAGTTTTTTAGGTGCGCCTTATAGTGCGGAAAATACGGTACTCTTCTTCATTCTTCTTGACAACTACACATCCTTTCAGACCCACAGTGCTGGGATATCTTCTCACAGTGGAAGGATGGAAAAATTGCAGCTTTAATGTTAGCTTTATTCATTCATTCATTCATTGTCTGTAACCGCTTATCCAGTTCAGGGTCGCGGTGGGTCCGTAGCCTACCCAGAATCACTGGGCGCAAGGTGAGAACACACCCTGGAGTGGGCGCCAGTCCTTCACAGGGCGACACACATTCACTCACACCTACAGACACTTTTGAGTCACCAATCCACCTACCAACGTGTGTTTTTGGACTGTGGGAGGAAACCGGAGCACCCAGAGGAAACCCACGCAGACACAGGGAGAACACACCAACTCCTCACAGACAGTCACCCGGAGCGGGCATTGAACCCACAAAGTTTGAAAGGCAGTGTTAAGTGTTGCAATTTGTATGTGATTTACTTGCTGTATTTATTTGTAAAACACACTTCACACACTTTAATAGAGCTGCTGGAAAGGAGACCAGGACAGACCATCCTGTTATGGGACGTGCTGACTATTCAAGGCCTTAGGGATGGTTCTGACCATTTTCTAGAGAGCTGCTAACTAAGCCAAGTATTGAGAGTGGGCCATTTATCAGCACTTTGTCTGATATGCTGAGACTGCCTGGACCTTCAGAATGGCTCAGATGAGGGAAGCTATTATTCCACTGTTGTTGTGGTAACCTTGAGGTTAGTTCCTCAGTACTTTTAGTTAGGGAACTTAATTGTAATATATTCTATATCAATAGTAGATTTGAAAGCTGTGTTGATTCCATACGCTCCATTTCATCACCAGGATCCATATTTTAGTATTTTATTTTACACAGTTCTATAACGAAGGCCTCTCTTTGTGTCGAAGGGAATGTAATGTATCTTTAGGGAACGGAGCTGGATGGTTAAACCCTGTCGTACCTTAAGTGACATTTACCTTTCCTGACTGACTGTCCACTCTACTGGTCAATGCTAGCCTTTATTTTTGAATGTCCAAAAGCATTTGCTGCAGATATCTAGAGAAAGGCTGTGTGATTTTTCCTGCAGTTGCTGAGGTCTATGTGATGGAATTAAATGCAAAATGTGTGTGTGTACGTGTGTGTGGGTGTGTGGTCTCATGGGGAGATGGATTATGCAGATGCTGGTGCAAAGTTACAGCTAAAGAGACACTGAAGCTGCAGAATTAAAGAGAAGAGACGGAAGCTCACACTTCACTGCAACCTCATCCAACAGAGCACCTCAGCTTTGTCTGTGCTCCTGCCAAGGCCTACTCAGCTGAGGCCTCAGTTAAACCCACTTAAACTTCCCTCGGCAGTTAATTCACAACGAGTAGGCTGGTATAGAGTGGTGACAAAAAGATTTCTTCATTCATAGCATACACCGTGGGCTTTAAGGTGTTAAATGGCGCCATCTACTGTTGGAGAAGTGGTACTGCACTTCCGTATGTCGACAAGAGAATGGAAAGTAATTTCTATAGCAGCACTAGCACTCGAGCAGTGGTTCTCAAACCTTTTAGACCAAGTACCACCCTCTAAACCAAAACCTCCAAGTATTACCTATGATTTTTACCACAGAAACATGTGGACCCTGGTTCTCCCTCTGTTCCAGGGTCATAAGGCAAATTCTTGCTTGAATTTGGGCACGTTTTTGTTGCTTTTTATTTACTCGAAATTTGAGTGTAACACAAAATTATCTAAAATAATTACTAAATGATTGAGAAAATACAAATAACTATAGGCCTAAACTGAATGTTTTAAACACAGTTGTACATTTATTTTAACATATAACATTTATGGGCAATAATCGTTTTGAAAGTTTACTATCAGTTAAGTGCTTTAACGGTCTACAGGTGAAAACAGCGCGAGGCTTGGGGCAGGAGCTCACAGCGGCTCTGCGCTTGTAGCAGTAAGTGAAGGAGGGGCGGCGCTGTGTTAAACCTTGTTTTAGGGCTGTAATTATAGCGTTTTCCTTCAGCTGAGTGTTTTCTTCGATTTCGTCTTCACATGTACAGAATTCTCACTTAGTTTTTGTCTATTTTTGCCTCTGGATTTAGTCCTTCTGGGCTCCAGAGAATTTCTGGTTTCTGCTTTGCCCTTTTTATAATAAAATCCAAATTGCTCGCGTCTGTCTCAAGCCTTTGCTTACGTCCAGTCAGCAGCTGTAACTGGGCTTTCTTTACACGGATGTCTTAAAAACCTGGGGGATCACATTCCTTTTCTTCCCCTCCCCGGAAAAAAAAAGCGGGAGAACGCTATGTCCCCAATCACCCGCCGTACTTTACAGACGTAATCAAGTACGGTGTATGCGTAGCAATTTGTATTTTTCTACAACACAAAAGAATTTAAATGGGGCATGAATATGAAAACTGTGAAACATTATGTAATTTACACATAAAAAAAAATTCACTAGATATTCAGTTATGAATAAATTATTTAATTAATTAATACATTTTGATTAGGCGTACCACCTCTTGCTGCTTCCAAAGTTTGAGAAACATTGTTCTAGAGCAATATTGGAAATGATTAAAGCAATAGTTTGAAAGATCACACCTAGGCCTACATAGTTTCACCCCATATCTATAAATTCAATGACTAAAATATCTGAAGAAGCATTGAAAGTATATATTAGACTGCTAACTACACTCAAACCGACTTGTGTACACAGCTAGTTTTTATTTACTCTTATATTGGGCTTATTTTAATGCACTGAACAAAGCAAATATCAAATAAAATCACCAAAACTGAAATAAACATTTGTATGCAGGAGGTCAGCCTTTTTTTTTTTTTTGCCAATAAAAATGTCATTAAAGGAACACTAGGTAGTACTTCTACCTTAACATTACAGCTTAAAAATCACTGTGATGCTTCACAGACCTGTTATAGGAAGAACATAGCCTCTGTAGCTGTAACTCCAGGCTCAGAGATGCAGAAACTGCATCGTATAACTTTTGAAGGAGGGTACGAAACCACCCCCACCTCCCTACTCTCTCCACTTTGATTTCAGGACATTGTCGTAAAAGTGAATTGCACTCAAAAAACTGTAGGGGGAGCCCAGAAGCAAAAATATAAAAATCATACCTAGGGTTCCTTTAATTACAATGGATACACTTTTCCCTGATAAACAGCGTAAATGTGGAAAAACAAGGATCACAGGACTGACTACTGAGGTGTGATTACAGTTTTTCTCTAGCATTTGCTTAGATGGAAATAAGCATGTACCAGTGAAAAAAGAAACAAAACAGCAACACGAAGCTGATCTTTGCTAAATAATTCTTAACAGACTAATTCCACAGTTCTCAGACATGACTCGAGATTTACTCTCTGCTGTGGAGCTGATGAAAACATTCCTAACATTCCTCTTAAAAATAACTTTTATTGATTCGTTCACATTTGTTTTCTTGAATTTCTCACAGTTGGCTGTAGTTTGATCTTAAAGTGAATTCGGTTTGTCATTTAATGCTGCAAACTAAAACGGTGCGTTATTATTTCCCCAGACTTTTACCGTAGATTAGATAATAGTTGAATTGTTTAGTTGCCAGAGTAACTTCAACAGCTGCTAATCAACAACTGCAGGCCTGAGTATCCAATGTTAACCAGTCAGAAACAGTCATGGTGGACTGGGGAGTTTATGAAGGGTTTTGTGAAATTCTCTACTCTCTACAGCCGGGGTGTCACATGCAATGCGTGGTTGATGCGAAGATGGATACTGACACATACATACACACACTGACAAAAAAAAAATAATAAAAAATGCACCAACTTCCATGCCATGAGTAAGAATTTAAGGCTTGATCACACGCTCGCACAAACTGTCTCCTCCATGCGGATTGTCCCTCATGTCCTGCCCAATTCCAGTTCAGCAAACAGACGTTTTAATGCCCAGAAGTTAGAGAGGGACACTACTGTTTTGAGACAGTTTCAGGCTAGTGTGAATGGGCCAGGCTGATTCAGTAGCCATTCTGTGTATTAAAAAACAGGTGAGGGGTGGGGAGGAGAGCGAGGGGGGGAGGGGGTTCTCGATGCATGTGAGAGATCATGATGCTCAATGTCTAAGAAGTGAAGCAAGCCGAGGCAGATCAAGCAGAGCATTCCTTGTTTTTAGCTTTCAGTGGCTGGGAGCTTCATTTCCACTTTCGACTTACTTTCCACTAATAACTGGCTCAGAGCGCCGAGAGACAAGGCCTGGCCTCTGCAGGTGGTTATTCCTATCGATAAGGACACAGTTCAGTCAGACACAAACACATACAAACACACACACACACAGGTGACAGACACTTTGTATTCACTTTGTAGCTTTGTTCGCTTGTGCAGTGTCACTTTTATTGTCCTTTCTCTAAAGACGAGGTCAACAAACCGCCACAGATTCATTGGCGTGCTGTCAGCATAGGAGAGGCACAGCTGGAGCGGTAAACTGAAACGACAAGCAAACACGAGAAGGGCCGACCTTGTTGTGGAAAAAGAAAAAAAAAACAACCTCCTAACGTATGTGCCTTACAAGCGTACTGTATATGCGTTATCTTATATTTCATTCAAAACAGCAAACGTGAGCTCCAAATCTCTTATTTCACTTTGAAACAAAGCCTGAGGAAGATGTGCTCCCAAACATGACTGAAAGGACTTATAAATAATTAAACATTGTTTTTACAAAATTTAAAATACAAATGTAGCAATGCTAATACAGTGGAACCTCTACTAACAAACTTTCCAAGATATGAACCGGGCATTTGAATATTTTTTGCCTCCACCAACGAATCACGACTCTAGAAACGAACCCGAGCCTCCGCCGAGCCGGCGGCTGGAAATGGCCACTGACCCCAATAGGCGAGTCTCCCAGCGCCCAGACTGGAGTGAGCTTAGCAAATTAAGATTAGCAAATTGTAGCTTTAGCAATTTAGCATTAGTGTAAATAGCAGATATCGAAATTCGTGCTAAGTTAAGCCGTATCTAAGCTTCGTCTCCCCACATTCACCCTCCTACTCTCCGTTATTCCACCCACCCCCACCTCCCGTTATACAGCCAGTGCCTGTGTTACTCCTCCAGCCAGTCGTCACGTCTTCAACGTAGCGATGTGTAACCACTTAAAACTTTTTTTATTTCTTTTTTATTACTGTTACCACTGTGTTTCTTTTTTATTTTTAGTAACGCTACATGTATTTTTTTTTACTAATTTGAGAGTGTTGTAAACATATATCAGTGCAAAAAGGGTGACTTTCGGGGTGGGGGCTGGAACGCATTAATTGCTTTTCCATTATTTTAAATGGGGAAAATTGACTCGAAAAACGAACTTTTCCACTAACGAACCGTGTCACGGAACGGATCAAGTTCGTAGGTAGAGGTTCCATTGTATCTATAAACACAGAATATGTGATATTCTTTACAGGTATTGTTTAATACTATTAGCCCCATCCATCTACCATGATTATAATTTGAGTAGATTTTACCCTCTGTCAAACAAACTGGCCGTAAAACAATTAGATGCTATAGTGCGTGAAAATCGATTGAACTTTTTTAAATGTTTGGACAGATATACGTAAACCTATGCTATGAGATTTCTAATCTCATGTGAATCAGACGTCCAGTGGTAAAAGTATACCACCAAGCTCTCATTCAAATAGATCTAAAGGACAAAATAATCTGGGATTTCTGCCTGACAACCAGCTTCAGTACTGAATACTGCAAATAAATCTGAAAAAAGACTATATTTTAAGTGCCCACATTCAGGAGTCAGGAGACTGTAGAAGTGCACACAACATTATATTTACACTACTATTATTTTCGCTTGAATGCAAATACATGGCCATGTTACTCCTCAAGGCTTTTCATCTCTCTGCTGGATGTGACTCACGCGTCTTTGTTTGTTCTGGATCTGCTGTCTAAATTTGAGACACTGTTCTAGCCCGTGCGAGCTGTGAATGCAGCAAAACTGACACATCCAGTTACGCTCATCAGCAAACATGAGACTACAGGGCATTTGTACTTAGAAAACCTGACATAATGCGATATAAATGTAATTGCTGCCATTTTGTAAATGTAGAATTACTTACTTTTAAAACATTGACTTAGTCGTAACCTAAAGCTCTGTGGCTAGGTAGGGCTCCCCTCAACTCATCACATGATGGAAGGGTAAAGGCTCACACGAGTCCTCTGAGTAATAGGACGTGCCACCGGCATTCCGATACGAATTGACGATTAATTAGAGACCTCAAGCTGCTTGGAGGAGAACACTAACGGCATTTGGGATTGTTGCAAAGATTTCCAGCAGTAGGAGAGGTATTTTATTCTGAGGTAATACACCTATAGTGAGTATATTTAGCAGTATATCACAGTGAAAGCAGCAACTCTTGACTTTTATAGGTTAATGCATCTCATCGCTATCCATTGGACAAAAAAAAAATGTCCTCCAGTGGCAGAGAGGTCATTTGTCTCTGAGACAATTAGAGAGAAAAGCCCCTACAGCGGAGTGGCAGAAAAAATATATGAAAGGCCCACCTTCTCGTGTGTGTCATCGTGTGTGAGTGTGGGTGTGTTTGTTTGAGGGAGAGAAAGCGTAACAGAGAAGGACGTAAACACAGAGAAATATGTGACAGTTCATGTATAGTTCTTAGGGCTAAGGGGCAGACAACAGCTTACAAGTGAACACACACACACACACTCTGTAGAACGGCATGAATCATTCTAATGGAATAGTTCCTCTAAGCTATAGCTGTACGCTACATCAGTGTAAATAACTGTGCCTCTATAACTCTTCTTAATCTCAGCCTCTACTACATTAGGGTTATTCCACACTGTGATCCATTACACTGAAAGAAGTATGTCCTACTTCCACATATAAATACCTTGTGTCCAAAAGTTTGTAGACACCCCATCAGCTACTCATTGATAAGATGATCTCATTGCTGACACAGGTGTTTGTACAATCTCCAGACAAATGCCTTGACCAACACAATGGGGTGCTCTGCAGCACCATGCCCAATGCCAAGAGTCTGCTAAAGGGGTATAAAGCCCAGCAGCTATGGGCTGTGTAGTAATGGAACTGCGTTCTCAGGAACGATGGAGTTCCTTCCAATACCTTTGGGATGAGTTTGTGTGGCATGACCCTGAGCAACTCTTTTTTTAAGAATATCAAAAAGATTGGATCTGGAAGATCTTTTTGGCTACTGTTTTATCAAAATGGAAAAGCCAGATGAGCGATCTCTGCTCAAAGGTCAGAGCTGAGCAAGAAAAGTGTTTTTTTTTTCATGGGAAACTATTTACAACTTTGAAAGTTGGGTTTTTAAAATTGACATCTCTCTGGAGACTTTTCCATTCTATTTGTAATTAAAAAAACAACTTTAAAATGTATATTGTATTTAATGAGATTTGGTACACTGGGGTCAACGACTAAAACGGCTCTGAATATTCAGTGAAAACTTTCATGAGCTTTTTACTTCTGTTATTGGCAAAAGTAGTCCTGGGACACTTATATTTTTAAGGATTTAAGCTGTGAATCTAATATGGAAAATGTGCTTTGCCAATTGAAAATTATATATTGACTATATTATATATTTAAAAAAATAATAATAAAAATAAATTGTGGGGCAGCAGTCCAAAGGCAGATACCTCATCTTCAAACCACTCTAAATCTAATAAGGAGCTTTTGAAAAAACAAAAATATCTAAAAAAGAGTAGAACAGGACTGTATAAATGTAATTTCCTATGCTAATACACTCTGATATATTTAGACTTAACTAAGCAGTTTTGGGAAGCTGCGGTATATGGCCAAATGTCTGGGGACATCCACTCACCCAGGGTGCTATTATGTAGTTTATTTCTGCGGTAACAGTCTCAACTTTCTGGATCTGCTTTACGTTACAAACTGAACACGCTGAGAAAGTTCTGTGAGTGGCATTCAGCCACAAGAATACTAGCGAGCGCAGGTGCTGATGTTGGATGATTCATTCTGGATGATAAACACCACTCCTAACTCATCCCAAAGATCCTGGATGGTGCTCCATCACAATAGGGGGCGCTGTCTCCTCCCTCGACATTCACAGCTGAGGTGCCCTTGAGCAAGGCACCTTACCCCAACTGCTCTGTGAGTGCTGCAGGTGTGTGTGCTTCCTGCCCCGAGTGCATTATACAAACGACTGTGTCTGAAATGGGTCTGCATTTAAGTAGAAAACACATTCACTCCAGACTACAAACTTTTGGGCAAACTTTATAGTGTATTTCTATGTTTGTTTGACTCATTACTTTACTCACATAAGAATACCTTCATATGTGTAAGGATATATGGCTGGCCAGAATGAATTGGACCAGACTGACCAAGTATAGTGTTATACTGGACTACACAACTCACTTCTGCCATTAATTATTGGGATTATGTTAAGTTTCAGTTAGCGAACCTGAATATGGATGGCTATAGCTTGGTAATCAATAAATAAACCAAACATAAATTGTATTCAGAGTGTTCCAAGAGCTACGTAAATTCAAAGAACGCTCTGATTCTTTTATATTCCCTGTATATGGATTATTAAATAGACAATCATGATTTATGGGTCCAAAGACTGCAAACTAAGAACACACACACTTCCTCCTTAGGACAGAGCTTTAAGGACACAGGAAATGCCTAGTTTTCATGCTGAATGAGACAGGAAAGTACATAAAAAGGTCCCATTAGGAGACATGGTCTACTACCAGCAGTCAGGAGTTGGGGCTGAAGGGAAAAGCAGTGTTCTTCTCTTTCACATAGTGCTATACTCACATGTCGCTGGCGATGGAGGAGTTGCGAGACATGGACTTAGGCGACAGGTCATAGTCGCTGTCAGAGCGGTAGAGGAAGGATTCCCTCCTCTGGCTGTGGACAAAGTTGGCCTGGAGGATGAGGCCCGAGCCTGGGCTGGTCATGGGGTCCAGGGGGCTCCTTCCTGACGACGTGCCATTGTCCACGTCGAAGCTGCACACAGAGAGCAAGCGAGAGATATGAATAATTAGCCACAGATACAATCTACTTAGTCAAACAGGGAGCAGGAGAAATACCCAAAGTGCTTTGTGGAGTTACAGATCAGATTCAGGCCCGAATGATGCATGGGTTGGTTGATGAATACAATCCTATAGGTCCTTTTCAACACTCATAAACACTCATCACTGATAAAACACTGGTGTTACAAAGGTATAATGCAATAAATTATTACATCAGAATGGTTAATGGTAATCTGTAGGTATAGCAAGGTTTCCTGACACAATGGCTAAGTTTGTGGGGGAGGGGGCTCATATCAAATGCACAATATGAACTCATCTAAGGTCAGGACTCTTAATCAGAACAAAAAAAAAACGAAATTTTACTAATTTATGGGATTAGTTAGTTTAAATACTTTTCTAAAGTTACTAATCCCTGTCGGAGGGTCAAATCTAGAAGGCTTAGACATGGGGCTTCCTTTCTTGAAAACATACACAGTCCTCAAGAGAGCTAAAACATGAGTGGATCTTTCCTTTAGAATCCAACGTCATGATGCACTCTAAGAAGCTACCTGGAAGCTAAATATGTGGCCTTCGTCACGTCACTGGTTAATGACGCTTCAGAGATTTGACTCGAGGAAGAATTGTCCCCTCCTGGCACTTTAGGCCACAACTAAAAACAGACGAATCCCCAGTGACATAATGAGTTCCTTTTTGGTTTGAGAAAAAGAGGCTGTACTTTTTAGCCCAAGTATTTCCACCCAGAAAACCAGAACTCTGAGCACTGTGAAGAATTGCTACCATATCTGGAATATCATAAGACCAAAGACGCTACATTAAAAAACCACAGTGTATTATCTGGAAAGTATTAAACAGACACACAAACACACACACAACAGTTTGCATTCTTATCTTTATGAGATAACACTGCTTTCTCTACTGCTGTACCTACACAGTGCTGTGCATCTAATATATAACCCAGCTGTTTCACCTAGATAACTGAGGGTAGAGTAGATAGAACTAAATATATACTAGGCATTACATTTACTAAAACATTTACATTATCTGTACATTTATAGATTACCTTCAGTTGTATTAATAAGAGTATAGTTCTCTAGTTATTTAATGTATATCTAAAGAATTCATAAGGGACTGCAAATTGTCTGTTTCATACATTGTCATAAATTGTCAAGTCATGTAACCGCTTATCCAGTTCAGGGTCACAGTGGGTCCAGAGTCTACCTGGGAATACACCCTGGAGGGGGCGCCAGTCCTTCACAGGGCAACACACACTCACACATTCACATCTACCACTTTTGAGTCGCCAATCCACCTACCAACGTGTGTTTTTGGACTGTGGGAGGAAACCGGAGCACCCGGAGGAAACCCACGCAGACACAGGGAGAACACACCACAACCACACTCCTCACAGACAGTCACCCGGAGGAAACCCACACAGACACAGACAGTCGGGAATCGAACCCACAACCTCCAGGTCCCTGGAGCTGTGTGACTGCGACACTACCTGATGCTTATTAAACCTACAGATACTGTAGGTATAATGTATATAAAATAACTAAGAAGAAACAAAAAATATGTTTTAACATAATATTCCAGTAAAATCATTCCAAGCCATCCTTCAGTTTCTTCGTGTTTGCCAGTTTTGCAGATCCTTATTAGTCTCAAGCCTATAACGTATGTAAAAAACTGAAGCCAAGTCTGGGAAACTGGACAAATAAAGACTACAGAGACGTTTGCTCTTCCGGCACAAACCAGCTCTGCTCTGCCTCACGCTGCTGTATTGAAGACGGGATCGACGTTTGGACATGGGATCTGCGTTCAGTTCATCTTCACATGTGAAAACTGATTGAGGAATCACACCACAGAAAACTAGTGTCTCTAACCACACATTAGCCTGACAGTACTGGACGTCATCCAAGCCAGGCATAGCTAGTTAGAGAGAAATGACACAACCCTGAACTTAAAATCTCTTTTACTTCATCAAATAAATAAACATAGATTTCCTCGTGGTGATGAACTAAATGTCCCCGTCACCATGGACTGGTCCATCACACACACACACACTCGTAACCAATTCTATATCCGTCTGAAGATACTTTCCAGAAGAAGATATGAGCTAAGATAGATGTACATAGTGCTCTGGATAAAGTGTTCAGACACAGACAAGATGCAATCTCTCATCATAGAAAACACAGGGGCTCACAGATTCCTCTCCTAAAAAGGCTAACAGCAGTCGGCTTAGTGACAGGACACACCTCAGTGAAAATTTTATAATCCAGAGGGGCATATTTCCCTTACTGCTATTTAAGGTATGGAAAAGCATAATAGGGTGGACCCAACATTAAAGAACCCTTTAAAAAAATCAATTTTGTATTTATGTTTTTAAAAATAGCTTTTCAGAAAGGGTATATACTAGAACACGTCACAAAAAATACACAATGGGACTCTTGTATTTGGAACTCCAGGTCTAAGCTTGTTTCTCTGTGGAAAAAATGAATATGTTATAAAATAAATTGTCCAGGTCTTTGTACAGTTTTCTCTGGTATATCCCTGGATTACATGATCATTAAAGAGTTCAAATATGAATACAGCTACAAACCAGTTAATGCTCAAAAATGTATCATTCTGGACCATTTTTACTGATCACTGTATGTGATAGATCCTTTTAGATCAGGGTCTGACACAAACAAAAGACGGATTTTGGCTGCAGGCGATCTGTGAAAGAGGATGAGATTAATTGTACACTCATAGATCTGCGTGTACTGAATGAAGGTGAAGGTGCTAAGTTACAGCTAGCTTCTGGATTTTCTTTGGAAATATATTATAAATATGTAGTTATATGTAGAGCAAATGAAATTAAGGAAACTTACTGCCTCAGAGCTTGTCTGTGTTAAAGTAGTTAAGATTTGTGTTGTTTAAATAATGCAGTTTTGTCTGTAAGATTACGGTTTTGTTTAGCAACACAGAATGGAATCCAGTTTCTCTTGTAATTTTTTTAAATGCTGAATCCTTGAATATCTGTGTTTTTGGGGAGTTCTCAACACTCAATGGTGGGGAGCTCTAACATGTTATGACTCCTGAAAAATATCTTTCCAAACACGTCTATAAGCAAGGTCCAAATTCCTTACTCGTTTGAGTGTGGAATTTAAAAATGAAAAAATGGGTTCCTTATGGACTTACTGACACTTTTGGTGGCAGGGGTGTAGCACTAAATTCTGGGCCCTATGCTCATTATATTAAAGGCTATAACAGTAAATGCCACCAAAAGTAGCCTAACATCATAGGCCTGCATGAAAATTGAGCACTTTTGTTTAAACAAAAACTTATTTCGAGATTACCTCAGATTACAGACAAGACAGGGATGAGGCCTGTCCCCAGACACTACATGAAGGCTAGAACACACACTTCAATCCATCAATCAACTGATTCATTTATCCAAAACATTACATTTACATTAGTTATCAACATCTACTGTGACCTTTACATGATATAAATATTTAAAGGAAAATCATCAAGGTCCCTCCCTTCAGAGGGGGCCCTGGTAAGTGGTATCCCACTCACAACCCCCCTGCCCCCACCCCACCCCCAATTAAAACGCCCATGTGTGGTGGTGAGCATTATATTGTTAAAACATATCATATGGTTGCTCATCTTTTTTTTTTTAACTGAGGAATATAACTTTAATACAACGGAATTTTTTAATTTTGAAAAAAAAAAAAGATTCTGAGAATAAAGTCAGAATTCTGAGAATATTCTTTGAATAATTCTGAGAAAAAAATCTCGGAATAATTGAGTAAAAAGGTCTGTATAATTTAGAGAATATAATCAGAATATGTAGAGAAACACTGTTTGGGTTATTATTCTCTATAATATGTAGACAGACAGACTAACAGTCTGTGTGCCATGAGTGAGTTGTGAAAGAAGCAGTCAGTGAACAGAATTATTTATTAAACGCATACACACGACATGACGACCCCGTCAGTGCAGCCCCTGACTGCGATACATAAGGCTTTAGTTTATTGTACGAGTCCGAGCCGTAACCCAATGGGGCCTCGTGGACACGCCGCAGTTCCACTCGCTCTGGATCTGTCATTTTGTTGTGATCATTAATTGTATCATGTGCAACTACATGCCATGGGTTCACACTGATTCAGGGTTTAAATACTAATCACACTGTGGTCCTGATGTGGAAGAGAACTGAGTGTTTATTGCTGAAATCTATACCATAGTATGACTTAAGCAACACACTGCATTCCACAGTTACACCATGTCTGCTCCATTACACACAGTGAATTATTCAGAGAATATTCTCAGAATTCTGACTTCATTCTCGGAATCTTGTTTTTTTTTTCCAATGGTCCTAAAACTCCGTCGTACTCTAATGTACTGTGGTACTGAGCTGTCAGCATGTTGGCTAAGCTAACGTTAGCATTCTGTTGACTTATTTAGCACAAGTTGTTAGTGAGCTAATATCTTCACCCATTACTAAGCAAATTCAACTCTTACTGCACCATTAATAATAATAATAATAATAATAATAATAATAATAATAAAGAGCCTGACTGAGTGAAGACGTTTTTGTGTCACAGAATATATCCATATGCTACATTGAGCTGTAGCCTACTAGCTTGCAAATAACAATATTTTATCTTAGTGAGTACTGCATGTTATTTAGTATTTAATACATTTTCATATATTTTGATCAATTAAATATCTCCCTTTTTTGTGCTGTTTAATTAATTACATTTGGAGCTTATACATGTTCTTCTCTGCTTTATCTCACCTGTTTACCCTGTTCAATCTTACTGTGGTTCTGGTTGTATTACCTCCAGCCATTTTGTTAAAGCTAGGGGGGAGGGGCTGGGGTTTTGGAAAGTGGGTGGCCACAAGGTTCTTTCTATTTTACGTAGTGATAACTATGCACAGGGCAGCACGGTGGTGCAGCAGGTAATGTTGCAGTCACACAGCTCCAGGGACCTGGAGGTTGTGAGTTCAAGTCTCCGGTTTCCTCCGGCTGCTCCGGTTTCCTCCCATGGTCCAAAAACACACATTGGAAGTGGACTGGCAACTCAAAGGTGTCCATAGGTGTGAGTGAATGTGTGGGTGTGTGTCGCCCTGTGTAAGATTGGCGCCCCCTCCAGGGTGTGTTCCCGCCTTGCGCCCAGTGATTCCAGGTAGGCTCTGGACCCACCACGACCCTGAACTGGGTTACATACAAATGTCCAGATACTGACAACAGTTCTAGTCAATTAAAAGTACCTTATGATATACCTTCCAGTATTTTAAAGCATGCTAAGGAAACATCAAAGGAACACTTCATATTTTTTTAATTTCAAATTACATCTTTAAAATAAGCATGAATCCTCACATACATATTGTATTTCGCTTTAGGGAGAACAGATCTTCTGTCCTTGCTTCTCTGGGTTCAGCACTGCAGAATCCGCACTGTGTAACTTATGGAGTAGGGTAGAAACACCACCGCAACCAACCACTGATTTCAGGACAGTGTTGTAAACGTGAATTACACCCTGCACCTGCACCTATGGATGATGGAGCACCATTCATTACCTTTGGGGGAGTACGAGCAATGTTAATGATCCAGAACTACTTTTTTCCAATATCTGACCTCACTAATCTTTTCTTTATTCATTTAAAATGAACAAAAAGTGGCCAAAACCTAAACCGAAATTAAGCCAAACACTTTCTTGTTTACAAAGAAATTAACATTAAAAGCAGGCGGGCACTGTCTCGTTTGGAGCCCCACTAGTTTTGCACAGCTGTGTGAACTTTTCCAAGTTTCATATCCTCTACCTAAATCCACACTCTGAGGCTGAATGGTATGTGGCTTGACTTTTGCAAGCTGGAGACAAAGGCAAGCCCTGGCCCCTGTCTTGCTGGTGGCTGTGGAGTGCCAGTGCCTTTTATGTGCAGGACTGGGACGTGTTAAATTGCTCTTTACTGAGACACTCCCTGGTGGAGACTTAGGCCCAAATGCTCAGCTATAGAATTTCAAGCCAAGCAGCTTTGCCCCAAACCTCCCCACCTCGTAGGTCAGCCAAAAACGAGCCATCCGTCTCTGCCCAGCTCCTGATGGCACCACGTTTGACGCCATCAGTCTTAACACACAGCTTGCATGCTGCTGGAAATAGCCCGATCGTTGCAGAAACTAAAATAAAGGGATGGAGGACGGGCACACGAGTTAACACACAATGAGAGATACGTCCAATACCAAGTTCCAAAACAGCATTTGTGTACAAACAGATTCTGCTGCAACTTTATACTTTTGGACAAGATTGGAGAATGTGATTTAACCCTTTCTTCACGTTTAGGTTAATGAGATGTTGATAGGATTTTTTTTTCAAATTATTGGTGGGGACAATTCAATAATCGCTGGATGTTGGTGGGGACACGTCACCTCCGTCCATGCTAATTCTACGCCCTTGAATCAGTGTGTTCTACTTATCTACTCTTCTGTGTTCATCAACAAAAGTGAAGCTAAGGTCAAATAAGCCACTGAGTTTTGTCTGACTGTTGGTATCTGCTTACTTCACTGTAAACCCTCAAAACACCAACTAAAAGAATTTCTAAAATTTTGTGTTAACACAAAGTGAGGGTTCAGGGACAGATTTGAATGTTTATTTTTTCTAAATGTCTTTTGAAGGTTTTTAAGAAGGCTGGTTTCTTCCTTAGGTAAGAAACAGTATCAGTGGTCTGATACCAATGGTCATGAGAGTGGTCTGATATCAGTTCCCTTTTTCATTGTATGGCCATGGAATTTACTGGAAAACTCATATATATTGTAATATTGTTTGTTACCGACGCTGATGTTAACATCACACATCTTTTTGTAAACTACTGCATTTATTATTGATTCATTCATTGTCTGTAACCACTTATCCAGTTCAGGGTCTTGGTGGGTCCGGAGCCCACCCCATATCACTGGGTGCAAGGCAGGAACACACCCTAGAGCGCCAGTCCCCCACAGGGCGACACACACTCACACCTATGGACACTTTTGGGTTGCCAGTCCAACGTGTTTTTGGACCATGGGAGGAAACCGGAGCACTCGGAGGAAACCCATGCGAACACGTGGAGAACACACTATTATTATTACTATTTTTTGGACATATATGTATATATGTATGTATGTATTTATGTATGTATAACGCCAGTTCGTGTGTGATGTTTGGTTTAAAACACAATAAAAACAAGTAAGTAAAAAGAAACAGAAAGCTACTGTAAACATACTTCACTGTAAACATGGACACCTATATAATGCATCCGAATATTTGTAAACAAACTTTCAAATTAGTGAATTCAGTTAAAAAAATCAGTAGAAATGCATTAAAAATGGGATGGTTTGGAGTAACCGCCCATGTACCCAAGGTCATGATTTGGTGTTTGGGATCCAGAATCCAACATTAATATCAGACCACATCCTTGAGGCTGATTGCTGTTTGTTAAACAAAACTCATTCTAAACCCATTCCAGAAAAGTAAATACAGACAAGAGAATTTGATGAGCTGTATGACCATATAGTGAATGTACTGACCTACAAATGTAGTTTTATCTTAAAGTGTCCAATGGCCTGTCCTTGTGAGAATTGTGAAAAGAACTCTAGACAGCTTTATTTATTTATTTATTTATTTATTTTTAAATAATATGTTTTTTTGTTGTTTTTTTTTACTGCAAGTATTCAATGCAGAACTAGAGGATGTAGACATACTCATACGTCATCTGTACTGGCTATGTAACAACACTGCATTTCTGCTGATTTACTTCCACTCTCCTCTGTCTAACTGCTCTGCAGATGTATCACAATACATTATGGCAAACAGTATTGAGTAAAGCTCAGGTGTCCACATGCAGTAAGGGTTTTGCACACTTATGCAAAACTCTGCTTGAGTGCCCTTGCACATAAAAATCTTCTTGGAAGCCTCGAAGTGGAACTAGTTTTATTGATTACACAATATAATTACAACTAATAATGGATTCATTAACAATGGATTAACTAATGGATTACTCCAATATAACTGGTATATAACACTGAAGATAATTAATACTAACCCCATATCAAGAAACTTGGGACCATCTCTAAAAATGCAGTGGAAACAAAAATATCTGATTTGGTAATTTTCTTGTACTGTTAAAAGTACAAAGAGACTATTTCCAGTTTTCCAAGGACACACACAAACAATCTTTAACACGTGCTACATCACCGTTCCATTAACTGCATGTTTTAACCATTTGGGAACTGAGGATACAAATTGCTGCAGTAGAACAAGTGGAAATTTACATTACATTTACATTTTTCATGATGCACCAATGAAGACAGATCTGAACTAGGGCCTACAAGTAATTTACATTAGTTTTTCTCTTTTTCCCCTCAGCAAACTGCAAAATACAAGCATTCCCACACCCTTGCAGAAAAAGGCAACCTAAGATTCCATCATCTGACAGGCAAGACCTGACACATCTGATCTGCCTCTTCAGACGTCATGCTTAACGTCACACACATGTGACCAGCGTCTATAGGCCTCATGTGATCCCCCACGAGACCGGCAGAGCTTGTGCTTCTGGGGCCCGAAGAAACAGGCAAGGGATTTGGGCAGGTACATCCCTGCAGAGAGTGTGCAGTCAAAACTCAAGGCTGAGGCACTAATTGGCCAGCGGGTGGCCCAGGCCCTCAGCTGCTGGCACACGCATGACAAAAGCGTTTATTTATAAAGGCGCCAAAGACGTGCTGAGAGGAGAAAGGGATAGAGAGTTAGGCATGAGGGGAGCCAGAGGGAAGGAGAGAATTAGAGAGAGCCAGAGAGAGAGAGAGAGGGAGGGAGGTGTGGGGGTGCCCTTGGCACATTTTTGGCAGAGGTCGTCCCCAGACAGATCCTTGCATGGCGAGCTGAGTGAGAAAGACAGAGAGCAGGCTTTTGGATATCATTTCATTGTCATATGTGAAGTTGCATATTGAGACAGAAGTGTCTGTTCCATTAATGTAACTTTTTCATTGTTAAAATACTAAATAACCGTTTATATCAGGGAATTGACACTATTTATTCATCATCTTTAACAGCTTATCCAGTTCAGGATCATGGTGAGTCCAGAGCCTACCTGGAATCACCGGGTGCAAGGCAGGAACACACCCTGGAGGGGGCGCCAGTCCTTCACAGGGCGACATACACACACACATTCACTCACACACTCACATCTATGGACACTTTTGAGTCACCAATCCACCTACTGTGTTTTTGGACTGTGGGAGGAAACCGGAGCACCCAGAGGAAACCCATACTGATACTGGGAGAACACGGAATTGAATTAATAATAGTATTATTATATTTTGCCTTATAATTAGTTAATTTAGTTAACTGTTGTGCATGCACAGCTAATATAATCTTAAAAATAAAAATAAATGGGACAGCCTGAAGCAGCCACACATGAGCTTAAGGTCATGCTCAATGTCAAGTGTTGGATAAAGATGTTTTTGGAGTGATGAAGCTTTATTTGATACATTTAGGATAAGTTGGAGTGGCTTTTGAAATCCAAAACTGATCTTCCAACCGAATGCTATTAAATTCACACAGTATTCTTCCTACATCTTTTGTAAAATCATCCCAGAAGAACAGAAGCTACGAAGACTATTAATAACATGAATTTTCAATGTGTGTGTGTCCAAAAAGTTTCTTTCACAGTTAAAAGTGAGTCTAAAAAAGTAGTGATTTAAATTAATGGTACATTCTAGTAAACTGATCTTCCACTGTCCATGATGTGTTTCAATTCGCCACAACTTGCCTCACACACATGGTGGCTCTGGGTCGAGGCCATGAGCATAAAACACACACACATGCGTGAGATTCTGAGAGTGCTGAAGCATGCAGCAGCATCTGTTTTAGAGCATGCTTCTCAAAAGCATGTGGGAAAGCAGCTAATAACTGCCCAGCTGGCACAGGTCCTTCAGGACTACATGCTGTATGCAATAACCCCTTAAAGAGTAGCACAAAAGAAGGTAGAGAAAAACGATGGCTAAAAACAGCCTCCATAGTAGAGTAGATACACATTAGCTTAAGGTCTCCATTCCCAATGCCAATAGATATCTAGATGTTCTAATATTCCTCAGCATCAGGTAGTGAAGCAAACAAACCATTCCCCACTCTAGCATTTAGCTTAAATAATACCGACTGCGGTCCTCACAGACATGTTCTAACATCTAGTTTATATCCACCCCAGAAGAGTTAAAACCATAACTGAAGCAACCCCCATATTGATACAGTGGATTTCAAAAGAAACCTTACACAAGTGGGTGTCTACACACCTTTGCCATATAGTGTAAATAGGCTAAGTCTAAGTTTGTCTACGCTTATTTTAAGACACGGAGCAATGTTGTGCAAGTGCAATAAGCACACACCAAGCTAGCTACTGTAAACAGAGAGTTGCCTCATAGTACACTGTAGGAAATCTGACTCCGGGTCTTTCACAGGAGAACTGAAAGGAAAGAAGATCTTTGGCCAAGCTAGCAAAGAGACCCATGTCTCCTCATTGTCAAAAATACCAAGAATCATACAATGGCACAATCCGAACAGCATAACCTAATATCTTAATTAGACTAGTGTAAAACAGCATTTACAATTGTTTGAATTGCAGCAGAATATCAAATTAGCCATTGTGCTGCTAACATTCCATTAGTCCCTGTTCTAGGGTAAACCCATAGAAGTCACCGTTATCGTTGTTCTTTAAATTTACACGGTATTTATAGTTGATGAGATGCTTTAGTATATTCTGTGTGTGTTCTCAAACATTCTTCCCCTTGCCTTGTTTTTGCCAGTTTAAAGACTGAAAACGATGTCAGCTGCAGATATAAATTGTAATTAACTTCTTTACTTTAGATTTCGTGGTATATTTAAGCATTTTGATGCATTTCTCTGTAACTACTACAAAATATATATAATACATATCACTGCTGTCCATTGAAAAACATTGATTTTAAATAGACGCCATGTTTTTTAACACAGCAGCTGTCCTTCTCATTGTGAAAATGTCATGATGAACGGACCAATAGGAATGTGCCACAATTATGTATAAGAAATTTTTGTTAGTATAGCTACCATTTTGGGAAGTACATGTTCTTCACTGGACAATGGCAATACATTAATTAACATAAATTACATACATATTCGAAAAAATAAAAAATTCAAGCACATATTTTATACATCTCTATGATCAAAAATTGGAACAAATTCGTTCAGATCAATTTTTTGTTTGATGTGAAAATGCCGCATTCTAGAGAATCTAGAGTCAGTGGTGGTGATAGTAACTAGACGTCTGAAAAGGTGACTGTTTGTTAAACTGCATAATGAGAATTTATTAAATGAAATGGTTAAGAATGATGCCTAATGCTTCAGTCATTGTTACATGATAGTACTGCAATGCTGCCTGTGGCAAAACCTATACAATCACCGCACTAAGAACGTTCACCCAGCGTTTTTTCTTTGCATCAAATAAACTATTTACAGATATGACACAAACAGAGGGAAAAATGTATGCAGCTTTCTCAAACAGCAGGTGAAGAGTTTTAAAGGATGGAGCCTCATCATAGACCAAGGCTTTTTATTATTTCCATCGTCAATTTTAAGACAATTCAAGTGGGAAAGTGTCCAAAATTACACTGTTCACCTGTGCACTGACTGTGGAGGTAATGATTGCAACCTTCTCTGCTCCTGTACATGACATGCAGCCCCTATCCTGAATGAGGGCGGATATTTTACTGAAGTCCAAATGCTGGGTGAACACGCTCCTATAGTGGTCCATTCAGTCATTTTTGCCAGGTGCAGTAAACTTGCCTTTTGAATTGTTTTCTTTAACTCATCCACCAAATACTGTTTATACTGTTTCTCTGATTGTCACGGCTCACATTTACTGTTTTAAATCAAACCTGATTCACTATGTTTACATCGTAATGATAGAATGAAGTACACAGAAAACTCTGCGATTCCTCTTCAAAGAAATAAGGAAAAGAGAGAGAGGAAACTTTACCAGATGCCCTCTATGTTCCCTCTGAGAGAGCTGGTGGAGCGGGAGCGGGGTTTCATTACAATGCTCATGGTTTCGCACGTCCAGATGTTTAGTCTTCGCCACCTTTCTTTTGGGTTTTTGGTTCAGTTCCTATTCCACAACTCTGAACATTCTCCTGCTGTGGTTCACCCTTAATCCGCCTCTGTGATTGGACTCTCTTCCTCTTTCTCTCTCTCTCTCTCTCTCTCTCGTGCTTTCTGCTTCACTTCTTCCTCGTGCTCTTGCTTTCTCTCAGACTCTCCCTCCTTCCCTCCCTCTCTCTCTTTCTCTCTCTCTCTCTCTCTCTCTCTCTCTTTCTCTCTCTGCAGGATGAATAAAGTGCTGGCTGTGATCTCGTGTTCCACTCTCTCTCTCTCTCTCTCTCTCTCTCTTTCTCTTTCTCTCTCTCTCCCTCTCTCTCTCTGGGTAACAGTGACCTGGGAGGGGGTGGCGCTGTCCTAGGGGGTGACGTGTGTGTGTGTGTGTGTGTGTGTGTGTGTATGTTTGTGTTTGTGCTGTATCTCAAGTCAGGGTAGCTTCGGGAAGTACAGCAGAGTGAAGGGAGGGTGTAAGGGGGCTGCAGCTGGTGACACTATCAGAGCCTGTTTCTCAGAGAAGCCTGAAAGGCTAACTCACGTGCACACTAGAGCTGTCATGATCAACTGGATAAGCCGTAAAAAAAGGGTCTTGTATCATAAGCATATTGCCATTTTATGCATTCTTTCATTAACCTGTAATTAACCTTTTTAAAGATTATCTACATCACATTTGTTCACAAGAGGGGATGCTACACAATAGTAGACATGGCCCTGTCACAAGTTTTTTGAGATGTGTTGCTGCCATCAATTTCTAAATGAGTTGCAATAAGCCATGAGAGGACGTGTGTTGCCATTTTAAAAAGTGGCTTATTGCTTTTTATAAAACAATGGCCAATATAAAACATTGTAAAATATTGATTAATCCTTTTCATTCATGTCTGTAACTGATATCCAGTTCAGGGTCGCGGTGGATTCGGAGCTTACCCGGAATCATTGGGTGCAAGCCAGGAACACAACCTGGAAGGGGCGCCAGTCTTTTACAGGGCAACACACACTCACACATTCACACCTATGATGAGGTGGTCATAGGTGTGCGTATAACATGCATTTTACCACGGCTTCAAACGCAGCTCAGCCAATCAGGTTTCAGGATCGGAACTCTCTGATTATTAATAGTTTTTATTATATTTTTGCAATGGTAAAATGTCTCAATTTAAACATGTAATGTTTTCAATGCTCTATTGTGCACAAAATACAGATCTGTGACATAAGCAAATCATTGGGTTCTGTATTTATTTACATCTATTTACATTTTACACAACATGCTGATATTTTTTGGAACTGGTGTTGTATTTTCCCTCTTGAAAAACATACTTTTGGTTGCCATCTGACTCACATCCAACATACAATTATATATAAATATATTTGTAAAAGCTCTAAAGCTAACAGCCAAATAGGTTAAAGAGAAAGTATCTCAGAAACCAAAGGGCAAAACAATTTCCTTTCATTTACCGAGGCATGGGTTATGTTCAGGTTGTAACCTCATGCCCTAATACTGCGTAAAAACAAACCTGTGGTTGGCAGGGACAGGGGGTGGGGTGTGGGGATGTGTACAGTTATCAGACAGTGACATCTAACGAGAGAATGCATAGATGAAATGGATGAAAAGGGTAAGAAGACAACTAGCACTGGCCAAACCGGTCCTTATCTTTACCCAAAAAATTACCACCACATGTAGCCCTGATGTTAAACTGAGCTCTGAACTTATTAGGAACAGGAACAGAATTCCTTCACAGTCACACAGACAGGACTGAATGTGTGTGTGTGTGTGTGTGTGTGTGTGTGTGTGTGTGTGTGTGTGTGTATGTGTTGAACTGTTCAGCAGACCGTATCTGATTTAATAACAAGGACTTGGAGATCTAAAAAGGCAGCTAGTAACGTCACAGGCTTTCAGCAATGGCATCCCTCCCCATCACCCCCTCCAACTCGACACTCTTCGACCCTTATCAGAGCATTGGCTGGCCTCGGGCTGGAACCATCAACAACCCCCCCCCCCCACCTCTTTCACATACAGTGCATTCTAACCTGCCCTTCATTATCCTGTGTTACTCAGCCATTCCACAGTCAGCAGAGGCACAGACTGCTTGAAGAAATTAGTGAGGAAGAGACGTGATGCCTCTTCTGAAGACACAGAAGACATGATTATTTCATTACAATGTCACCTGCCATGGGGTGGGATAAGTTAAACAGTAAGTGAAAACAAGCCAGTTTTTGAAGCTGAGGCTTTGGAAACAGGAAAAACATCATTGAGCCAGGGCTAGATTGTGATGTTCCTATTGTATTGGTCAGAGCATCTCCAAAACAGCAGGTCCTATGTTCCATGTATGCAGTGGTCTGCACCTACTAAAATGGTCCAAGAAAGGAGGAAAGACAAGTAGTGAACTAGAAGTGAAGTAGAGTCCTGAGTGCTCAAGACTCACTGATGTGAGAGGGGAGTAGAGAGGTCAGCAAGGGCATACAGCCCAATAAACACGCTGTGATGCACTGGGTTCTAACATTTTTTCATCATTACCCTCATCGACTCTTTAAGAATGTGTGCTACAGTAGCTCTTTGGTGGGATTGGACCAGAGGGGCTAGCTTTCGTTCCTTTCGCTCGTCATGCTCACGCTCGTCCACTTTTCATGCTTCTAACAGTATATTTACTGCCATATATTTGCCGGACCGCCTACCGGGTCGGCCTAGAAGAGGCATTTTCGCTTACTGACTGACTGACACCTTGTGTGAGTAGGAACTGTTAGTTCACTCGTATTTTACAGAGAGAACTTAAGGTGGCGCCACTACACCACTAAACCGCCTGTTCAGCCATATTTCACACTGCATTTCGTGAACAAAATTTGGAACTGTTCGACGGTGACCATAAGTCCTCTTTTCCCTGGACGAGAACTTTTTTTGAGACCTAAAAATGCGTGTTCAAGTGTTGAATTGGGACACGGTTGCCCGCGGAGCAGCTCACTGTTTTACTGGAGCCTCGGACAGAAATGTGTTGAACGTTATTTATCATAGTCTCTTCTTTATGTTTGGAGGATGTTTCTGTGACACAGCCATTTGTTTTCTACTAAATATTTAACAAACAAAGTCAGTCATTTTTCAGTGTGCACTCCTGTTTCAGGGAAGATTTGAGACACTTCACTTACTATAAAACAAGCAGTTAAAAAAACAGTGAGTAAAGTATTTTTTTCATTATCTGTTACAAAACAAATGAAAATGAGCTTGTTGAGGTCTGGATATTTTTAGTTGGTGAGCTATTCTCAGAAAAGCTGTGACAGTCTATAAACTCCAGTAGCACAGCTGTGTCTGATCCACACTGTGCAAAAACATGCACATAGACATTCCACTGTTAATGTGTGAATCGAGCAGCCACTTCCATCACTGTTATTTACACCAAGATCTTATCCTGTGTGAATCTTTCATAAATATTACAGCAGTCCTGTGATACAATGACATTACCCCAGCTCCCCACATAAAACTAATCCCGTTCAAACAGGGCTTTACACTGTAAAAACCCAGAATAGAAACTGATATGAAGGGTTTTTAAGTTTTAAACTGGTGTAAAATATTGTATTTGTATATCATTCAAACCTATTTACTTCACTTATTAGTGTTAATGCCTTTACGTGAGCTGAATTAAAAAAGGTTGATGAGGATGGGAATAACTAAGGGATAGAGTTAAGTAGGTATAGGTCATAGTGCAAAGTCTTCAGCTAGGCAGAGGTCTCCTCTTTCTAAGAAAAGCTGTAAAGCCTAATGAATGATTAGCATTTCCAATTAACATTTACAATCCACTACCTAGTACTTCATTCAACGAAGCTACACCCATGTTTAAGTGCAGAATCACAGGGCAATGGATTGTAGCTCAATTGTTGACGCGCAGTTGGTCAACCCACCTCTATCCCATTCATTATTGATCCATTTCTGACCACAAAACCACATTCAACCAGATATTATTTGGGTGGCAAATGGTTAGACGTTTATGGATGTAGTAAAGATATTTTTCATCCAACATTTCTGTGGAAATGGAAAATTTCAGTGAGAATTTGATGGCATTCAACAACAAGAGCATCTGTCAGTTCAGGTGCGGACGTTTGGGTGATTAACACCACTCCAGCTCATGCCGAAAGTACTGAATGGAGCTCCACTAGTCCAGAGAATTCAGGTTCACTGCTTCACAGCTCAATGCTGTAGTGCTTACAAAACTCTGCATTGAATATGTTGAGTTTAAGCTCTCATGAAGGTTCTCCAGAGTGCCCTTTTTATTTCATATTTAATATGGAAATTACACAGACTAGTATCTGCATGCACAACTGACCATCATTAATACACTCTAAGGAGTGGTAACAAAA
Source organism: Hoplias malabaricus (assembly GCF_029633855.1). NCBI lineage: Eukaryota > Metazoa > Chordata > Actinopteri > Characiformes > Erythrinidae > Hoplias > Hoplias malabaricus. Next base: position 24,406,892 of record NC_089817.1, read on the forward strand.
ATGACACAGATTATACATGTATAGAGTGAATACTGTCAGTATACTTCCTACTACAGACTTATACTTCCTATACTTCCTTTTTCTTTCTTAAAGGTATTTATTCTCGTTCCCTTACATTAAAAGAACACTATGTAGTAATTTTACCAAAAAATGACAGCTTCAAAATGATTGTGAGGCTCCTCTGTCCTGTAACAGGGAGAATATTGTCTCTCCCACCGCTCCCGAGGCTCCTCCTATAAAAGATTTGGCCATGTAACTTCAGAACCATGGGCCGGAGATCTCTCACGAGAAATGTGTAAAGCTTTACGACACATAGCTCACGGGTATTTACCTTGCTACAAGAAGGATATAGCTCAGTTTTTCGGGTACTGACATTATAGCAGAGAGAGCAAGGAAGTGAGAGAATGTGAGAGCGACTGTTGAGGAGTTAATATCGGACTTACTTTACTGAGTACAATGAGCTGAAACAGAAATGAAGTAGGAATAGTAAGTATCTTGCTGCACGTTTTCATTTGTTGTGTTAGTGATACGTTTTGTTGACAAAAGTGTTGTAATCAGGTTTTTGAGTATTACTGAACAGTGGGCCAGGGTTTGCGGCTGCTAACTTTAGCTGGATTAGTTTATTTTTTAGCGTAAGACATCAATTCTTGTAATAAGTGCTGTTCTCTGGTTGCTGTGGGGCTATAATGACTAAAGATACACTTTGTGTCAGTGGAACACAATCTTTGTTGATGACAAATTGTCAGAATCATGTTTCTGAGAGTTACTGATGAACTAGGGCCAGTGGTAACGCCTGCTAACTTTAGCTGGATTAGCGCATTTTTAGCATTGGACATAATTTCTTGTAATAAGTGCTTTTCTGACAGTTGCTGTGTGACTATAATGACCAGAGTAATGCTAAAGGTACACTTTATGGTTGTAATAACACTCTCCAGTGTATATAATTATTGATTTATGGGTTTTTCATGTAGTAACAAATTTTTTTCGATTACACACAATCACCAAGATCAACCCCGAGGAAGTGTGTGAGGAAGCCCTTACTGTGTTTATCACTTAAAGCACCGAGAGACGGTCATGACCGATGATAATATTCCTCGGCTCAGAAGGTTTGTGTGTGTGTGCTTGTCTGTGAGAGAGGATTGTGTGTGAGAGAGACTTGTTTCCACGACAGCACTGTAAACATGACGTACACTCAGCAACAGGTAGGCGGAACCCAGAAGACCAAAAAAGCCACTTCATACATAGTATTCCTTTAACTCCACCCCAAAATTGAACCAATCACATCACCTGAAATCTAAAATACATTTTATTGCTTTTGCTGCCACAAACACTCAACTATTACTTTAAGTCACTCAAGAAAGCCATGATCACTAGGTCAGAAACAGCTGCCTTTTGCAAAGACCTGTTATGGGGTGTCATCCCTCTCCAGTTAAAGCTCGGAGACAAACAACAGTGGCATTAGCCATCATGGCTGCAGTGATTGAGCAGTGGCTATTGATAGCAGAGCGCTTCCAAAACACAGCGAGTGAGAGCAGCTGCTCTACTCTGACATATATGGAAGTGTGGATACTGTTTCAAAGCAGTGGCTTAAGATCTGAAAATCTGAGCTGGAGCAGAGGGAGGTTTTAGGAGGGACAATGGGAACATTTGCTAGTAGTCATCAGTAAACAGGAGTTATTTCTGTTCGCATGTAGGTAAACAGTGTCTAGAGAAATTATACTACTACTACTACTAACACTATATTTAAAATAATGTCTTCCCTATATAACTGATTTAAAATATGATAAACGTTTAACAATGGTTAAAGTTACTGAAATGTCCATGCAACATAAAATTTTTAAAAAATTTAAAATATTACACATGTGCATACCCATCCCTGACTAATTAAAGCCACCTCCTTGTCTATTTTATGGCTTTAAAGGAACACTATGTAATATGTCTAGTTTAAAATTACAGCTTCATAATCATTGTGATGCTTCACTGACCTGTAATAGGAGAACAGAGCCTCTGTCATTGCTACTTTGGGCTCAGCACTGCAAAAACTGCACTATGTGCACTATCTACCCTTCCCCACTGATTCAGTACAGTGCTGTAAAAATGAATTACACTAGGGGGAGTCTCAGGGGCAAGAATAAATAAAAATAATAGTTTTAAAAAGTCTTACCTAATGTTCCTTTAAATATTATGGCTGATTTGTGAATATGTTTAATACAGTAGAAAGACTAAATTAAGAAGTCCACAACGGTGTTTCTCATGGTGCTACAGAGATCATTACAGAGTGTGAGAGATAAACACAACTGATTTCCAAAGAAGATTTCATGCTTCTGAGAAACGTGGGCTGTTGTGAAGCGTGAACCAAACTAATGTTTTCTCAATGACAGGAGCACGGCTGGGGAGGGAGTTTGTGTCCCATTGTCACGTGACAAATAATAGAGTTCACTGTCAAAGAACTTCTACTGCATGTGCTGTAGCTTCAGTCTACACGACCTCTGACACTGAGCATGCTCTCGTTCAACACCACAGCAGCTGCCCAGCACAGTATGTCAGGGAGAGCTGCTGTAAACACAGTCGTATGCAGGCATTTTGTTTATCATCTGCGTAATCACCTCCACCACAGGGAACAGAAACATGGCATTTTATTGTACAGCATGTGTTAAATGAGTTTAACAGTCTGAAAAAAGTTATAACACTGTTCATTTGCATTTAAAAATCTGTAACAGATCATATTATATCCCTTTAACTGACATTTGCCATTGGTCATGGGGATCTTAAGCTCAGAGTGTCCCATTGTATTTCCTATGGAGTACTCTGTGGAACATCTGTTTCAGTGAAAGGTCCTTTTTACAGTGGCACAAATCGCTCATCAAGAGAGGGGTCTCAAAATGCTTGGAGACACACTGTATTTTCACCACAAACCATGCCATCGGATGAAACTTTAGCACTCAACCGCGTAGACGGGAGGCAGTGCAAACACACACATTAAGAAAGCACGAACAGTCACACTGACTTTTATAAATTAAAACCTAAGTTTGTTAACTGAAGCTACAGTGCCCTCTAACGGACAGGACAGAAACAGCTGGGCATTTAATGGAAGTTTAATGGAACATATTTATTTTATTCTGTAAACAGCCATCCAAGAAGCTTTGTTACAAAACAAATCACACTACAGGCTGTATACAATTCTGAACAGAAAAATGGGCTGTGCCATATCGTATCGTTAGTGATAATATCGTGATATTTGTTTAAATGATAAAAAAATCAATATAATCTGATTTGTTTGTATAATGTCATAACGCACAGTATATTAATAAGCACCGGTCTGCTGTGTTTTTGTTGCTGTACATTTTCACTTTCATTCTGCATTACAGATTGAATACCGTGATTATTGCAGCTCTTTATCATAAATAATCTAGTTGACTACATCATTTCAACTACTGCCATAGTGACTGATGCTGGTCATGGGAATAGGTATCTCAAATGTATATAGGTATATTTCTCTTTGGTAATCTTCTTTTTAAAACTACCTCAGTGACCCTCGGCATGTTTGACTGATTAAAGTCTGTTCTTGTGCAGTGTGTATGCTTCTGTAACTGCAATTTCCTTTGGAAAAAAAGAATAAAGTTATATATTATCTTACATTACACAACTCAGGTCCGCCATAACATTAGGAACACCTGTTTCACCCTTTTCTTGAAAAGTCAGGGCCACCACAGAGCAGGTGCGAATTTGGTGGTGGAACATGTTGGTGGTGTGTTAGCGTGCGTTGTATTGGTATGAGTGGATCAGTCACAGCGCTGCTCCTGGAGTTTTTACAGTACTGCAATCGTGTTATGTAAATAATATCCATAGGGGGCATTTAACCATTATTTTAATTTGCACACAGTTGTACTGGGCTTTTATTTATTTATGTCTGTTTGTCTGTCTCTCTTTAACAATACTGTACACCGTTTAAACACTGAAGTGTGATTACTAGGTAGTTTCACAGCTTATATTACAGGGTTTACTATCTCTATATCAAATATGGTGTGAGAGTTGTGGTCAGACTTCAGCTCACACTTTAGCTTGAGCATTACTCAGTATAAGCCAAGTTCAACATCCTCTTTCAAAATGAACAACGTATTGCAACATATTTGAAGACTATTTAGCCCAGGCAACACTGATTATATTAGTGTTTTATTAGTAGATTATATTAGTTTTTGCTTTCAGTAGCACAGTAAACACAAAAGAGTGCAATAAAACGCAATAAAAAGTATAAAATTCCATGCCCATGTAGAATCATCCCTGCACAAAAGACTGAAAAGAAATACACTGGTGATCCACTGTAGGGGATGCTCACAAGCCTAAGATTAGTATGCTCAATGCCAGCTGTTGGTCAGAGGTTATAAAGAGGAGGGCATCCCAATATCTTTGGGATGAGCAAGGGTAGTGTTTGTGATCCAGAACTAATCCTCCAGTGATCCGGTACCTGACCTCACTAATGATTGTGTGAGGATGAGCAGGTATTCACAAACCTTTGCCATACATGTAAGCTGTACTCTAACGGAAAGCTGCCTCTACCGCCTTCCTGAGCGTCTGAAATACTTCCCCATTTCTCGAGGCGCTGAGTGTTTCACCACTGTTGCAACTCGTACTTCAACAAACTAACAGACACCAGGACCACAACCTAAAGGGTCTGGGCAGTTTCTGGAAAACGTCATAGATTTAAGATCATCGTAAACGCTAGAGGGAGTGTTTAATTTAATGCTCATTTGACATTTTAAGGCAAGTTTATTTATAAAGCAACACTCATACAAAAAAAAACTCTATAGGAACCCACCTCTATTCTCACACTCACCCTTGATTTCAGGACAGTGCTGTGAAGTGAATTACAATCTGCAACCGTAGGGGGAGCCCAGGAACTTGTTTTCAGCCTTTTTTTCTCAGTAATGCAAGGTGACATTATATATATATATATATTCACTGGCACTTACTGAATATTTGCCTGTTCATTTCCACATGCTAAGCCCTAATTTTTACAGCACTGTCCTGAAATCAAGGGAGTGGGATAGAGGCTTTATTTTCCTACCCTCCTTCAAAAATTACATAGTATAGCTTCAGCAGTGCTGAGCCTAGTGTGGCAACAACAGAGGCTCTATTCTCATTAAAGGTCAGCGGAGCATCACAATTATTCAGAAGCTGTAATTTTATGGTAACATTCTATCGAGTGTCTCTTTAAAATGGGTTAAATTCTGATTTCAAATCCTCAAAAATCAATTTTGCTTTAGAAGACAGGTCTCAGGTCAGAATCTACTGATTCTAAACTTATTGTACTAGCAAGACAGGCACTACACAAATGTCAGTGTCTGAACAAGGTTTCAGATATCTCTGATTTTGTGGACATTATATAACCAGAGCTGTGCTTCAGATTGTGTGGAAATTTCATGAATAACAGCAACAGTTATTTGCTTGGAATGCAAGCTTTTTTAAATATAATAACTTCAATTAAAATAATGTCTTTAATTAAATTGTAAAGGTAATAAAATATTTCTGACCAACAGCTGTGATACGCATCTATACGTCTTAAAAAATATCCACTAATGCCCATACGATGTCCATAAATTCATGTCTAATAACCTGCTGCTGGCTTCCAATCCCACTCAGAATAAGGCAGAACTAGGCAGGCACATGTGAGAAGTGAATAACAGTAGAGTAACTGCAGTTGCCTGTTGTGGGGTGTGTACGGTACCTGTAAGATCGAAGCAGGCGTTTTCTCTTCATGCCTTTAGAGAAAATGTGGCTGGGGGCTATAAAGTTGCCTCTGGGGTCCCTGTACCCATCCATGGTCGGCGCGGCTGTTTATTTCCTGTGACAGAACTAAAGTCTCGAGAGGTCGAGCCTCGCACTGCGCAGACTGCTTCCTGGACTCTGCCAAGCTTGAACCCTCCCCACTCCCCCTCTGCACAGAGTAACGGCTCACACCGCTCCCTCTGGCCTCCATCTACCTACCCTGCTTTTCTGCCACTTAATCTTATTAGGCCTTGAGGACACCGAGTTCAGCCTTGGGCTTCTCAAAGCTCAGGGCCTCCCTAGCCCTCCCTCCACTGCTTCTGAGTCAGCCTCTCTAGCCTTCCTCAAATAGAAAAATGAGCAAAGCCATTTTTCTCAGGATAGCCTGGCTAACAGTGCTCTAGGACGGACATTTTGTTTACGAATGTGGTGGCATTCAAGCACATAGTGATCAAACATGCACAAATTGCATCTATAGTTAAGCACCAGAGATACAAGGCTTAAGATGCAAGAAGCAGTTGGGGCTTTTGAACCATGGATGCTGAGGGAGGAGACAGTGCTGTTTCTCTCCCCCCAGTGTGTTTATTTATTTATCATGCCTCTTACATGCATTGGACATCTTAAATTCACAGTAAAAAATAAACATGGTCCTGTTAGCCTTAAGATGCGTCTTAATAGAACCTCTACAGAGAGGTGTGGAAGCAGGTGGAGCTTTAGATTTGACATCAAAGGCCTCAAAGGGCTCTCTTAGGTGAGAAAACACCCTGTGGATTCTATCCCATTTCCCTTATGCTCCTTAGATGCTAGGCTGCTGCTTGCGTATGATTTGACAACTAGCGCTTCCCCTGTGGCTAAATGCTCCGTGTTCTAAGTCCCATGTTTTGCCTAAGACGTTAAGTTGCGCTGCGGGTGGGGGTTGGCTTGGGTAATTCCTTTTGATGGAGCTTGCGTAGATCACTAAGTGAACAGGCAGTGGCCAGAGACCCACAAGATCTTGGTTAATCCTTATGGTCTCTCCTCTTATGCAGGCGGATAAAGCTTCCAGCTCAAGGCCATTCACCTACATTCAGCACCACAAACTGCCCTAAAAAAAGCAGCCCTGGGGTGAAGTTTATACTGGCACAAGACAATACAGCACAAGAATGCATACTGTGTATAATTACCATGTATTATTGTTATTATTGGAGGAAACGGCCCTTTTTTACTTCAATATAACAGTTCAGAATAGCATTTATAATATTTGAATTGGAATCTCTTAATTTGCTGAGTGAATAAAATGGCTGGTGTATGACATAAGCTACAACATGTAAAAGATGGAAGGTTTTGCATAAATGTCCACAATATACATCACATGTTTTTGTTGTTCTCAGGCAGCCGCTGATATAAGAGGCTGAACCAGCTACCTCACCAATCTTAAGCAGCTTTACAGCGAACACAATGGAGCAGAGAGATTACGCATGGCATTTGCAAATGTTTCTTGACAACACTTTTCTGCAGGTGCTTCCAGTGTATTTTGACCTCTCAGATCATATGGAATAATGAAATAAAGCATCTAGACATGTTTGTCCATTCCTTTTGCAGTAACAATCTCTACTCTTCTGAGAAGGCTTAAGACTGGACATCTCTGGTGATTTGACAACACTGGGACATGAGAACATTAGTAAGACAAGGTATGATTAGTTCAGGATTACAAACACCACTCCAGCTCATCCAAAAGATATTGGCCGGAGCTCCATCACTGCATAGAAAACAAATCTAGTGCTCCACAGCCCAATACTGCACAGTTTTATACCACTGAAGCACATGTTTAACATCTCAGTTAGGCTGAAATACAGCTGTACGGACATTGTGTTTTTTAAAAAGCATATGTACAGTGTTGCTTCAGCAAGTTAAAACAAATAAATCATTAAATGTAATAGGTTAAATACACAAGTCCCTGTATTTCCTCATATTTCTCATATAGGTTCTCCTGCCTTGAATGATTCTATCCTTTGCAGATGAGCTGGCGCTGGAATACTCCACTACAGATACAGATCTATTACATCCATTAAAGCCAATCAGATTAGCTGATGAGTTAAAACAATTACATTCCTGCCTTCACTGCACTGAGCCTGAGCTATAAGGCCCTCTGCTTTCATGCAGCAGTGATGTCTTGCTCTATATCAGAAGACAAAGAGACTGATAAAAGGCATTTGGTTATGATATCAAATATTGTGTAAAAGCCAGAGACAATTACTAACGCAAGACTTGGCGGACCACTAAACTGATATTATATTAAGAAGCTGTGTAAGTTTGTCCTAAATATGTGTAAAATATTCGTGCTAATGTAATAAGGATATCTTTGGTTTCTAGTTATCACCTTACATTATTTACATATACATAGTGCAGTTTCTGTAGTGCTGAGCCCAGAGTAGCAACAATAGAGGATCTATTCTCCCTGTTACAGCTCAGTGGAGCTTCAAATGTAAATGAATGAATGACTTTTACCCGTTTTGAGAAACATAAAATAAATGGCTTATAATTAGCTATATATGCTAAGCACTATAATTACCACAAAAATGCAAAACAACATGGTTGTTGTCTTCTTGCTGGTCTATTTTCACCATTTCTCCAGTAAACAACTAGACAAAGCCAAATATAACCAATGAGAAAATAATGCATAACCAATAAAACACCCAGGTCTTACCATCTCCTCCTGATTTTTATGTCGATAGGTTTATTGGTTGCAAATGGCCAGCCCCTGGTGGAAATGTATCCAAGTCGAGTGGCCATCTCCAGAGAGAGAAGCTCAGTACTAGCGGGCAGACTCATCTTCAACCTCAACTCATAATCTCTGGCTTTACCCAGTCTTTAAATACTGTCACCAGGGCAATGTGACACTGCGTTCTCGCTAACACTAACACAGGGCATGAATAAACAGTCCCATGCATATCACTGAAATGGTGTGGCTAGGGCTAGACAACACACCTGTTTCTACATGCTAATGAGCAGGGAAAGCTATAGTAAAGGAGCCAGAGTGGGCCATGTCCGTAAGCTAACAACTCTGGAGTTAGTATTTTTACATATTATATGCTATCTTAGATTTTTCAGAAGGTACACCTAGGACAAAAGTGTAAAAATTGGTTCAGTCATTTGTAAACGATGCTAGCCAATGCAGGTAACTTTTAGCTAATGTAACCGAACTGTGAAATTAGCATTCTCAAACAAGTGTTTTTAGCTGTGTTGGGGGAACTAAAATTAGGGAGAAAACTGGTTAAAAACAATGAAATTTAGAAGAGCAGACAATGAAATTGTGGTTTATGTGCTTCAACAAGCACTAAGCATCTAAGCACTGCTTAGATTCATAAAAGCTTGCTCAGTGCTAACAATGTAATGCTAATGAAAACTGGGATACAGCAGCAGTCGGGGCAGATGTTTACGGGAATCATGAAACTGCTTCATCTGACTATTCATCTAAAAAAAAAACCAAAAAAAAAAAACCCGATGACTAATTCAGATAACTGACTGGGTAACAAGATAGCGCTTTGCTAATCCCATCTGGCTCCGCAGCAATCAGGAGGTTAAAAAGTGGTTGATGCGATGGGGATGGTTTAGGAGCTCAAAATGCTAGCAGAGTGAGTCAAAGTGTAACATTTCCATATATACCACACTATAAGGCCATTTTTGAACACCTGTTGTTGAAATGTTTCACCAGAAATAAAGCATATTAATAAGGACTTTGAACCTGTTTACTGCATTAAAGGCCCCTGCTCTTCTGGAAGACTACACTAGGGGTGGATATCAAAACTTCAGCCAATCACTTTTATGAACATAGCTTTAATTGCACTCAGAGAAGTCTAGGAGAGTGGAAGCTTACAGAACAAGAACACAATTCTGCATCCACAGCTGTGGAGATGAGCTAAGTTGCATATATAACAGGCAATGATATGAAATGAGGATGTATATTCTTAGCACTGCAGTGTGGTGAGAATGAACACTTGTACCAGAGTGTGTGCTGCGCTGGTAGAAGAGGATCAGACACAGCATTGCTATTAGAGTTTTTAAACAATGTGTCCAATCACAGTCCGATCTATTAGAGACACCTACCTAGCTCGTTTGAGGTAGACGTCTTCTAGTCCATCATTACTGGACGCTGTTGGCTGGATATTTTTAGCTGGTGGACATTTCTAAGGCCAGTAGTGACATTGATCCACTCATCAGTGCAACATACTCTAACACAGCACCCTGAATCAGTGTCACTGCAGAGCTGTGAATGATACACTACCTGCTCTGTGGAGGTCCTGTGAGGGTCCTAGCCAATCAGATGCTAGCACAATATGCAGAGCAACCGGTGTACTACAGTCTACCGGTCAGTGGAGCTGATAAATAGGGCAGTAACTGCAGAAACAATGAGTTGGTTTTAATGTTATGGCTGACTGGTGTGTAAAGTAGGCAGAAAAGTGCTGAGTTTGGTCAGGTCTGAATTTCAATTTCTCTGATGACGCACTGCTGACTGTGCTTTAAAACAGGGCATCTGCTGACACAGCATTTTTACCATGAGTCAAATTGGCAAAGTTTAAAGACTGAAGAAAGCAGATTCCAAACATAGACAGGTTTGGTAAAGTCTGGCAAAGCTGTCTCATGAACCTACGAACTGTGGAGCAGCAGAGCCCCATCTGTGTGCATGTAACATAAGAATGCAGTTTCCTTCCAAACTGCTCGCCTAAGCAGAGTGCTCTAAATGGCGTTTTAAAAAATGCATTTTTCATCAGCTCTGCTGCAGAGGTCCCAAAGCAGCAGATGATACGCCGCCACAGGTGCGGCCTTGTTGCTGTGTGCCTCACGCAAACTACTGGTCACAAACTCGCTGCTGTTTGCCAGTTGACCAAAACAGAGACCATGATAGGCCCATCCTGCTTTGTGGTGACCAATCAGAGAAGGGCAAAGCTAATAAGGGAACATTGGCCCATGGTACATAATACATTTTTCATAAGGACAATGCTGTATTAAGTGCTTTAAACTCCTAGCAAAGCCACTGTCAACACTGACACACTCAGAACAGCACAGCACACTACCACATCACTACCGTATCGGCTAGAAGAAGACTAACGGTGGTTCTTTTGATGAGAAATAGGCAGAGAAGAGACAAACCACTCTGAAAGAGTTCAGAGTGATCAAAAATATATAACAGAATCAGAATGAAACCTAGAATTAATATAAAATTGATCCCTTTCCAACAAACAGTACAGAGACTGTCTGATACACAGATGTGCCCTAAAACCGCCCCATAAGGCCAGCTCTGTACACTTGGGAGAGGGTAAATGACATCCTATTTGGAAACAACACTAGCTGATGTTTCTGAATGTCTTGATTTCTAAAGATATTTTGGTCACATGAATATAATCAAAATTCTGGATATACAGTGGCCATTCATTCATTATCTGTAAGCGCTTATCCAATTCAGGGTCACGGTGGGTCCAGAGCCTACCTGGAATCATTGGGCGCAAGGCAGGAATACACCCTGGAGGGGGCGCCAGTCCTTCACAGGGCAACACAGACACACACACACATTCATTCACACCTACGGACACTTTTGAGTCGCCAATCCACCTACCAATGTGTGTTTTTGGACTGTGGGAGGAAACTGGAGCACCCGGAGAAAACCCACACGGACACGGGAAGAACACACCAAACTCCTCACAGACAGTCACCTGGAGCAGGAATCGAACCCACAACCTCCAGGCCCCTGGAGCTGTGTGACTGCGACACTACCTGCTGCACCACCGTTTCTATTATGTTTTTGTATAATGTATAATTGTAAAAATCCAAACATTCTCTAGTAACTGTTGCATTTTATTAAGTATGATAATTGTAAATATATTAAAAAAGAAAAAAGAAAACTTCTACAGAACTCATAACAAATGAACTGGTGAATCAATTCTTCTCACTTGCCATTTTCAAACTACTTAATTTATAGGTTATTTCTTCTAAAATAATGTGAGGTCAATTTTATTACTACACAACAGTTACCTTAAAATTACAATTACCAAGAATTACAATTATGTTACACAACATACAATTTAAAACGTACCTTTACATCTAACACATCAGAGTTAATTTAAATAAGTTATTTATGGCTTATATTTCCTTTTAGAGAAAGTGAGTAACAATAAGCCATTTTCACAAATGCAAATAGTTTAAAACACACTCAATTACTGAACCAGCCAAACCCAAAACATGAGCTATTTTCCGCTTTTGTTTTTTAAGAAACTGTCAATACAACAGCCATCACATTTCTCACAGTCTTACAGTTGTCCCCCCAGCTTCCACTAGAGGACAGTATGATCTCATTTGTCCTCTTTACGGTTTCAGAGCACGAGCACAGCATTTTCCTTTGCTCAGGATGAGCAGCACATGTGACATGCCACAGCAAATGTATTTGCATCACTGTGAAAAATGATTTGCTAGGTGTGAAATGTGATCTGCCTCAGTCGTCAGATGGCTTTCGAAACCGTCAGCATGATGATTTCAATGCTGACACAACAGAGATTTTATAAGAGGTTAGCGTGCTATGCATGTTTTTAGTTGTTTTGGAACACCTGAAATAAATGTTAAAAAAAGACAAAGAAAAATAAAGCTGTTTCAGGGCAAACACATTGACAAAAGCCACTTTAGGATCGCATTGATTCTCATGGACTCTGCATTGAAACGTCAAACAGTTCGACAGTGCCTTCATTGACCAGCAACTGAAAAGATCAAGACCGCTAAAATTAGACGGTGACATTTTTACGACTGTAAACTTTCCCCTGCATGAAACGTGGAAGGGCAGGATATTTTGAGGGGTGGGAACAATTAAAAGTAGGGTATTTTTAGGAGACTAGAACTTTAATGCCCTTCAGGCCTTTCCCAGGACACTGTTCACTGACCTTCTGCCATGCAGGAATCAACCATGGACTAACGGGGGAAAAAAAGGGCAAGACCGACCATACTGTTCACTGCACCACGACATCCTCCACCCATTCACAAGACACTGATTACTTAAGAACTGAGTAAGCAGACACCTCTTGTATTTAGTGAATTCAGCTCTGAACTTTACAATGCAGCCATTTTGGACACGGGTTTTCAACTGAACATGCACAGCTTGTATACTTTCCATAGAAATGAATGACACTGGTACACTCGGGAGCAGTCGCACCTAAGGTAACCATGCCCAATGTCAAGCGTGGGCTAGAGAGGGATAAAGCCCTCAGGCAGTGGAATTGTTCTCCAAAGTGATGGTACTTAATATTTTTACCTTCAAATTACAGCTTCAAAATTATTGGGATGCTTCACTGACCTGTAACAGAGAATAGGTCCTCTGTCGCTACTACTCCAGGATTAGCACTGCGGAAACTGCACTATGTAAATTTGGAGGAAGGCAGGGACCTACCCTCATTGCTCCACCCCCTTCCCCTTGATTTCAGTGTAAAAGTAAATTACTCTCTACAACTGTAGGAAGAGCCCAGGAGCAAAAAAACTCAATCTAATCTAGTGTTCCCTTAAAGGAGACGTTCATCAAAAAACACTTTTTTAAATAAAATTCAGAGGATGTTCCCTCACTATTTGCTAGCTCTCCAGTCCGTTTGTGTGCTCGACCCGGTCTAATGTGTTTGCAAACCCCAGTGTCTGTAAATGGGTAAAAAGCCAGTATGCTAGGCTTTCTCAAACTCTCTCTGCTCATGGCAGAAAAATGGCCTCCAAACGTTGAAAAGCACGAACCAAGATGAGAATATTGCTCTATTCCTGTCCCATATGTGGGTAATATTGACATATTTTGTAGGTGGAACTGACCATTAACTCGAGAGGCCGCTAACTGCATGTAAAACAGTCAATAAAAACTTAGACATGTTAAACTTCAGCCACGTACAAAAAACCAGTCGTTTATTTCTCCTCAGAAAGGTTTTTTTTAATGTAGTTTAAATACTATGTTTCTGAATAGCCTTAATGTAATATGTCTCAGCTGGTCCTGTGCTGTTTATCTCTAGCCTGATGCTGTTAACCTGTTCAGCTGTTTTGTAGTATGTTTCCATCATATCCTCTATTTTGTTTTAGTTTTATTATGTGAGGCACCGCCCTCCCAGCTGCCAAAGCCATGAGTGGATGAGAAAAGGGATGTGGCCACTCTATTGATTACTTTAATTCAATATCTACAGTGAAGGCCTGGGGCCAGCCGTACAATCGCCTCTCCTGCCGCCTTTTATTTAGCCCCTGCACTGCGCTGACATGCCACACCACCTGTGCCCCATCACGTTGCCATGGAGCTTGCATTCTTCTGCCCGCCCTGCTGCAGAAAAAAAAAAAAAAAAAAAAAACCAGCAGCTTGTCACATACTTCAAAACAGAAAATGGGTTTCAACTGGAGTTGACTGAGAAATAGAAAGAGTCTAGGGTTGGATGTGTTTCAATAATCAATGGTGAAAGAAAATGTGGAGAGTAAAGAGAAACAAAGCATTTATTTTTGCATCATAACGGCATATTAATGTCCCGAGATCATAAGGCTGAGAAATAAATGTCTCAAACCTGAGGCTAGTGTTTGAAACTAGGGGACATATTATACCCCTTTAGCACAAGTTAACACAATTCTCTGGGGTTTGAATGAAAGGTCTGTGCATGCTTTAGTCAAAACACCACAAGGATTAAACATCACAGAAGCGTTATATATATATATATATATATATATATATATATATATAAACTAATGTCATCGTGGTGCTTGTATAAAATTATATATAATCACAGTGAATACAAATAAAACAAATAAGAAATATAAGACCATTTTGTTCTACAAAGTAGTAGGTGTGTGTGAGTTTTGTTCAAATTCTACTTGATCACATGAATGTGTTAAATCAACAGCACACATTATTTAAAATCATTATTTATTAAACAGTAAAACTATTTGTACTGTATGATAACCTCAATAATACGCACACAGAATATCACACTCACTGGAATAATGTTATTTGGTTTTATTCTAATGTTGGGAATTATTTGTTGTTTGTTTATTTGTTTTTGGCTAATTAACACTTACTGCTCAGATAAATAGCTTTTTAAATCCCATAATCTCTGGTGCCTAAAACATTTGCATCGTACTGTATGTATTTAATCAGTAATATTTTGATTAATATTGTGATTAATACTGTTCTATTAGTAATAGGTGTCTTTTTAAGTCAGTAACTATAATGTGATCAATTTGTTATTCACATTATATTATTGTATCACTCTTGTCACTAACAATTACACGTTGCTTTGGTTAGCAGTGGCCATAACTGCAACATCCAAGTGTTGCATAATTTAGTAAGTTGCTTTAAAAGCACTGCAGTGTTTGCGACACTGGTGTAAGAAGTGTGTGTATTTCTGATTTTCATCATCTGCCCCCTCTGAAATGTGCAAGTCCTCCAGCAGCATTTCATCTAGACTCACATCGGGGCCTGGCCTTGGTCAGTGCAGAACAAACTTCTACAACTCCATTAATTTTGTGTTTCTGCTCAAATGTTTTGAATCACTGTCCTGGAGGCAAGGTCTATTTTTGGTGCGGCTTCGCTCTTCCACAGCTGACCTCATGTTCTGTGTTCTCTGGTACATTGTAGGAACACAGCAGATAGCAAGCTGCTTTTACCTTGAACTACAACGAATGAATGCCACGGGACCAAAGGCGCGATTGGACCCAGAAACGGCGAAACCTCACTTGTGGCGTCACACTTCACAAGCAGATACCAGCGATTTTGCCGACAGCTCTCAGCTTGTAGAGGAAGTACATTACTTCGACCGATGTTTTAGGTTTTTGCCATGGTACAGTCTCAGTATCGGTAGTGGGATATTTAGGCAGGTATCATATCGAAGGTCATAATTTTGGTATCGTGTCAATATTACAATGCTCCCACCACCATGCTTTTCTGATACTTTAAGGTTCTTTAATTCACAGGATATTTTTTGGTTGTGCAAAAGTTAATATACAACTTCCCCCCCAATTTTCCTACTGAAATGAACAAAGAGTTTGCTGCATTAACAACCTCTATTTTTCTCAGAAGGCTTTTGCACTAGATGTTGGAACACTGTAGTAATAATCTGATTCCATTCAGCCATGTAAACTGTAGTAAGTGATTACTACGGATGTTGGAGGGTTAGTTTTGGATCACAGATGCCAATCATTTTTATCCTATTTTGATTTTGGATCATATTCCTTCCTTCCAGGCAGTCAAAATAAGGTGCACAAATACATTTTAAAGTCGTTTGTGTGTGTATGTGTGAGTGTGCGTGTGACGTATAATTCAAAATTCTAACACTCTCCCACACTTTTGTTATTAATGATAACTGTTGTGTAGTATTGTCTTTTATATTAAAAATCCCTAAAAATGAAGTAATAATATGCTACGCACATGAAAGCTAACATCGAAATCACCATTTAATTTTGATACAATATTTTATTCCAAAGAACAGACCACATCTCTGCACATGTTTTTGCAGCATTTTTACCTTGAACTCATAGTGAATACAGAGAAAAAAATTCTTCTCACTTGCCTTTTTCTAAAATCTTAATTTTTAGGATTTTCTTTTAAATAAAATGACTATACATTACACAAATAAATCTTATTTGTACACCTAATATATACATAAATAGCAGGGGATCTCTACAAATGTTTAGACACAACACCGCTGAGGTCCAATTCAAGAATTCAAGATTCAACTATCAAATCTAAATCAAGTATATACTCTGTTTTTATTTCCAAGTGTGAAAATGCCAAACGTTCAGCCCACTCCAGCTCAGCTGTTCCTGAAACACCAGGGGTCTTACGTCTGTTGACCCAAGCTGCTTGGGAGCTGGATTCAGCTGGGTGCTGGAATGTTTTGTCAGGATCATGTTTAATGCTGGAATGCTTATTGTCTTCTCAGTTCCCCCTTTTCAAGCTTTTTTACTGCAGTCTAAACATCCTAATAAGGAAGAGCACTTCTCCAATTATGCAGTGTTTTTCCTGATCTCTCACAGTGGGCGGCTAAAGCAACCGACCGGGTGATGTGGCAGGTACACTTACTGCCTCAAAAGAATCCGAAAGCCTATGTCCCCAGACAGTTTAACCTGAGCATCCACAGCACTGGCGTCACCCACCACATGATATGTGCTTTTAACTTAATAAGCTGATTAACCTTTAATGATTTCCATCTGTCATAACTGTGAGGCTCCTAAGCTCAGAAGCGACACAATTACATTACAGAAAATCCTATACGGGCTCCTTAAAGGGCAATGCTCCATCACAATTCCATAACTGTGTTATTACTAAAGATGCAACAGTGAGCAGAGCACTCTAAATGATGTACTATATAAAAAATGTAACTCAAAAAGTGACCTCTGTTATAACATTTCGAGTAAAAAAGGTGAGTAAAGTGAGATCTCCAGAGTTAGGGCTAACTAGAGAAAGCAAGGCCAACAGCCAACGTTACTGGCCTCCTGGCCACTGAGGGCTAAGGCATCACTGGGGTCAAACTCGAGAAGTGTGGATGATAGGGTCAGTCCCCACAGAATCAAAGAAGGCTAAAGTGAATGTAAAGAAAATGCATTGTGCAGTAATGTAGGAAAACAGTTATGACTGTACACTTTTAGAGCCCAGCTGCAGCTGCTGGGTGTTACTCTAAAGGGTTGTGTATTCCCAGACACAGAAGTGGGAAGTTGTAAATTTGCAAGAACAAGTGCGGAAAAAATCCACTACATATTCTCAGGGCATTTGGTAGTGCTCTTCAGTGGGCACATGATTCTGTTGTTGCTAGGGAAAAAGAAGAAGAAGAAGAAAAAAGAACAACACGGAGATAAACAAGAGGTCGGAGAGATCCACTCCCTCATTATGTCTTACATATTCCGCCAGTCTGAGATGCTTCATTTGTTGCTAAAAGCTGTCACTTTGTCTCGCCACTTACCTAAACATTGCTCATTACAACTGCAGCAAGCGGAAAGACAGAGTGCTGGAGGTGGGCTGGCTGTGTGGTATAATGAGAGGATGAATTCCCCTCCAGCTGCAGGTTTAATTAGTGACTGCCGTCTGGGAGCACCTTGATGGGCGGAATAAGCTGCGCCAGCCTCAGCGCCCAGGCCTCTGTGCCAGTCTGTCTCGCAGTAATGATCACCAGCGCTTCAGCCTCGAGTCACACTCCCTTGCTCCTCCATGCCTGCTGACTTAGCACTCACACAGCTCAAAGCTTCTCCTTCTAACCGGGGGCTTCACTAGATTGTAAATGTTGCCTTACCCCACTAAAATCACAGAGGTAAAAAGTCAGAACATGGCATGCAAATTAACTACAAGCGCTACATGTCCCATAATGCCCCAGGATCTGCATGAGCCGTTTATATTGGTATAACCCACAAAAAACAAATATTACGGCACTAAAGCAGTGTGACATTCCCTGATTAGAGCATGTAACACCAACCCAACTTCGCATGAGAATGTTTATGTTGAAGACAAAGTTCAATTCTAGACAAAGTCAAGAAAAATTTGGGACTGAAGAATGTCAATACAGATGTCAAATACAGAAATCTATCACACTTTCAGTGAATACCATGTGTAAGTGGAAGAGATATGGACGCATTTTTGGCAAATGGCTCAAAACTGTGGAGATTTTTAGCTTACGTTGTTTCTGTTTTTTACATTTTTAAGAAGGCAAACATAAAATGAATGAAATTAATAACATTTATTCATTGTTAATTTCTTCTATTTAGTGTGTGCCAACTTTTTACTAGATATTTACAGCTGATTACAGCCCCCCAGTTCAAAACCCCTGCCTCTAACCATCACCTGCAACTTAGTGGATTTTCCCATTAGTGAAGGTTAAGATGATAAGAGGCAGGGGCAGTGTGGAAACAGTTAAAATTACTAAAATGAAAAACATGAGATTATTCAGATGTGAAAAAAGCACATCTAAAAACCCTTTAACTACTTTTAATAGAACACGTTATCGTTTTTGACTATTTTTTGTTTTTGAATTGTATATTTAATAAAGGAGACTCATGTAACAGTGCTTTCTCCTCCCTCCACATCCACAGCTAAAGTGCCTTTGAGAAAGTCATGCAGCTCCCAATTACTCTCTGGGCACCAAGGTGGCTGCCTCAGCACTCAGCACTCTGGATGTGTGTTTTTAATTTACCCTAATCACTAGTGTGTTCACTGCCACGGATGAGTAAAATGCAGAGTTAACACAGTTTTACTATACTGTTGTGTAACGACGCTAAAAGAATTAAACATTAAACAACAACAACAAAACCATTATATATGGAATTATCAGGAGTTACAATCAACAAGAACATCTCAATAACTGCTGTACAATTCCAAAAAAATAGGTCTGAAGTCCAAAGGTTGGCGTTAAAGTGCAAAATAAAATAAAAGATAAATTAAACCATTTTAGGATGTTTTATGAGGATTTATAGTCACCACATCATTATTGGTACCACCTTAAATGGTACAGGTACTAGAATCACTGTTGCAATATGTACTGCAAGATGGATTGGTTAAATCTATTAAGGAGCTAAGACACCACGATGCAATGGCTGCACCATTTAAGGTGGAATGGACAGTTTTATAAATGTCCTGTTTTGTTTTGTTTTTTTTGTTTTTTTTTTTTACAACACATTATGTTCTAAATTTCAGATTTTTCCTGAGAACTATTTAAAAAATCTATTTTTTCTATCTATATGATTTCACTTGCTGTTAAACAAACAGAAGTTGATTATTATTATTATTGTGGACTATCTATTAGCACGTTTATGGGATTTGCAGCATTAGTTCCATAATTACACTAGCACTACAGCAACATAGTAATAATCTGGGCTTAACTCTCTTCATCAGTTCATGTCGTAGTTGATAAATGTGTAAGAATGCTAGGACACAAAGTGATTGTTCTGTTAGCTTGCTTTAGCCATTACATACACATCAACACAAATATTTTACAAGACCAATAGCTTGACAACTCATTTTCATTGTTTCATTGCTGGGTTTTCCAGTGAAATGCTAATGTGTGTGAACTATTAAGAGATGTTATTTTTTGTAGCCGAGTCCTTCACTGATGTTGACTTTACCCTTCCTAGGTTGCCCCCCCCGCCCCCCGCCACCTGTCAGATCAAATTTGTACCCCTGGATCTTCAGCTGGTAAAGCAGTAAGTCTGATTTTACAGTTCAACAGACTATCTCATTTAGAAAATTTCCCTCTTTGGCTGTATGATTTCAAATCAAGCTTACTGCAAGCCTTTCCAACTGGAATCAGTGAACAACCGAGCATGCAAATTGGGTTATTTTTGCCAGAAGACCGTAATGCACACTTTTCAAGTGAATTTCCTTGGTTTAAATGAGATGAGGTCTTGACTAGAAGCACAAACTTCTTCTGCTTCTTCTTCTTGAGGAGATCTGGAGATAACTGGCACCTGGACAAGGATTAAGACTGCATAAGAGCAAAAGGTTAAGTCACCTCGCCACCAGAAATATCCCTTCTGCGTCACACAAAATGCTGAAAAATAAACTATGGCTACAATCAAACGCCTTCTGCCAGTGCTAATTAGTAGGTGCTGTCAAGGGAACAATATCCCAACACAATGTGATGGCTGAAAACAGCCAGAATGACCTAACCAAGGTTGCTTTCACAGGCTCGGCTGTGGTTTTTTGGACTGCCATTATCACATTCTTCTCTATATCTCCAAGACCATAATCAAGAGCTAAAGTTAGCAAGGTTGTGCCACCTTCGGATTTACACTCTAAGGCCGAAATGTTCATACCATCTTGCCCAACGTTTTTTTTTTTCCTTCAGAATAGGTATTAATAGAAGGAACAACCTCTATTATTCTAAAAGGATTTGCTGTAAAAATTTGTTTGCATGCAGCCACATAAACCTCAACCTTGTGTTGGACGGTTCTGACTTATTAAGGCTCATGCTTATTCCAAAATGTGGAAAGAGCAGCATCTCTCTGGAGAAAAACAGCCCATTGCTGGGGGGCTTTACACCTCTCTAACCAACTCTTGTCATTGGGCCTGGTGACCTTAGACTCATGTGCTGTTGCTCCCTCTATTGGCAGGGCTTTTTAATGAAGGCACACAACTGAAAGCCCATATAAGTAATGAATTCAATCATTAGAAGAGGTATCTTCTAACATTGTGGAGGTCTTAAGGGACCTTAAGCACCACTGAGCCAAACCCTGCCTGGCCAAACACAGGGCAGGAGGCACCCCAGCAACCACCATCATTTCCTGTGACCCCATCTGCATCTGGGAATATGTTTCTTTAAAACAACATTCCCAGACGGAAAATTCTGCACAGTTCCCCCAGGGGCTCATCATCGTCTCACTAATGAATGTGTGCTGAATCCACGGAGAAACAATGGCCTTATTCTAAGAACAAAATAAGGTAATAATGGACTTTTGAGAAAATGTAAACAGCCTGAGTACATCATCCTCTGGCATATGGGGACAGTTTGTTCTTCTGATGAGTTAGTTACTAGAACTCCCTGCAGTCTTAGAAATGCAGCGTCCCTAACCTGGCCCACAGTGTGACGAAAGAAGCTGCTATTATAATTGGGAACTTTAAACACGGTTCTTTATAGTTCCATAACTCATTTATAAAAACGGGTGTTTAATACTTTAATTTTAACCGTTTAACCATTTAGTGAACACACACACACTAGTGATTAGGGACAATGCACAAATGGTGCTTTTCCACTGTATAGTACCTACTCGACTCAGCTAGGCTCTATTCTGCTTCATTTGTTTTTCCGTTTGGAAAAGAAAAAGATTCCTGGTACATGGAACGTGGTACTTTTATACTACCTGTGAGTTTAAGGTACATGGCTAAACTGTGTTCAGTCTCAAAACACAGCAACAACATGTGAATATACATTAAGTAAACAATTGTCATTGTTGTGGAATCCAAAGTTCGCAGTTCCTGTTAGAGAAGTGATTTATGTCGTCACAAGCTACATTTTGGGTGGGGAGGTGGTGGGGGGGTTGAAATGCTACCAGGTACCAGGTCCCAAAAAGCAGGTGGAGCCAAGTAGGGTCAATTATAGTAGGTATGGCTCTTTGCCATTGCATGATACCTACTCTGCTCTCCTCCCCTAACTAGTTTCCACTACCACAGCTCCCCACCTGAAATGTAGTTGGTGTTGTCGCAAAGTACCATCTCTAGTGAGAAGAATGGGCTTTGGAAACCATGTCAACATTCAAGTTAACGTTAAAGATACACTACATATGATTCTGTATATTCTCCTGAGCTACAGTTACATTAATTCACTTTTACAGCACTGTCCTAAAATCAAGGAGACTGAGAAGGGGGAAGGAGGTAGTTTCCTACCCTCCTCCAAAAGTTACACAGTGCAGATTCTGCAGTGATGAGTGGGAGACTCTCCTTATTACAAATCAGTGAAGCATCACTATGGTTTTGAAGCTGTGATTATAAAGTAAAAATGACATAGTGTTGCTTTAAAAGTGTAGCAGTCTTACTTTGCTTAGCCCTACAAAATCATCCTAACAAGGAAGCCAGTAAACAGAACTGGTATTTATATGACATAATGCACTGAATATTGTTTGGATCATATTTATAATTTATAACATCTACAAAACAGCTATAATCACTAGTCTCCTTTGTGGTGAGGAGAGTTATTCATTGCACAATGCAGTGATACAAAGCCCCTCTATATATTTAGGCAGGCTCTCATGCTGCATGAGGATTGCAGCCTCATTTGCATTGTGGATTTGAGCGCTGTCGTGGCACGAAAGCCCGGGAGGGAGTTTCCATCAGCGTTGTAGTGACTAATCCGCACATTACTTACAGTGCAAGGAGTGGCCCCGATTACGGCACAGTGGCGTGAACATCCTTAGTGCGAGGAGCTCTGCGCATGGCTGCGGTAATGGATTTAGACGTTTTTGGCAGGAAGAAGTGCGTCGCGCTGCTGCTAACCCTAATCCAATCAAACTCTCCCCCTGTGACATCACTGCACTGAGTTTGGAGGGGTGACTGGGAGGAAGATCTGAGTCTATGAGGATCCAGCATATGGGATACTGCAAGAGAATCTCAGGGGATGTCCATGACTCACAGTTAATTCTACAAGGATCCCCCCATCACACTCACGTACAGGACAAACACAAACATCACAGAGCCTTTCAACCAACACGGTGCTTCATAAACATAGGAGAGGGTATCAAGGCAGTTATGAGTTCACGGGTTACAACATGCCTGAGAATTTGACTTCAGTTAGAAGTTCCATTACGTTTTATTTAAGGCATATTTTTAAAGATCTGTAGGGTGATTGGGAAATAGATACATTCAGATGAAACACTGAGAAGGGTTCAGTCTAGGAGACATAGCTATAAGACTACGTTTGTCCTTCATTAGATGAAATTCCAAGGACACGCCAATGCATCCAATAAGCCAGTGATATTCATAATTTGTCGGTTGATGATTATGTGCTACACAGATCATTTTCGTTAACAATTTATTGTAATTATTTCTCTGGAGCTGGTTAATCTTTTAAATGGAGAGTAAAAGGTGAAAAAAATGGATGGAGGAGACTGAGGCGAAGAGCCTGTATTGTGTTAGTTTACACGATGTTACGTGAAAAACGAACAAACAGAAAGTCACAACATATGCTGTAAGTGATGCTAATGTTACGCAGAGCAAAACTGAACTGAACTGTAAGATTAGCTCCTATCGAGGCAGTAACAGAACTGTTTTTCGACCTCGATACCAAGGTGCTGTACGACAGCCGTCGTGTTGTTTTCTTTCACCAATGTCGCCTGTCGACATTAATGTTTCAGTTGTTTATTTAAGGTAACTGTTGTGGACACCCACAGAACGAAGCAAATACAATACTCACGCCTCAGACCGCACCGACAAGGCGAGCAGAACGGTACAAATGAAGAATAAAAAGCTGATTTCAGCCTCATGCGGTTGTGAGAAGTGAGTGTTGTGTTTCAGACAGTTCTGCTGGTGCTGTGGCTGTGCGGTGGTGATAGATATAAAACATCATCTACAAATCTTCTGAAAAGGAAGCTCCTGAACAATAGCTTTTTGGATCTTGATACGGCTGAATTTTGAGCGACCTTAAACGTCGCCAATCACTGGCCTTATGAGAGCGTGTGATAAACTCCCTATGTATAAATTCACTTCCTGCCCTGTATCTCCTGTTCACACAGTGATGTGACGTCATTTGCAAGCAACCTATCAGTGATGGACACCGCTTGAGCTCAAATAAACAAACATTAAACATAAAATCATGATAGAAATACCTGATCATCTTTATTTGGGGTGATGCAGGTTATTTACCCTGCAACAAACCAAACATCAACTGGGTAACAACTTCAGGGGCAGCGTTGAGTTATGTTTGTTTATTTGAGGTCAAATGATTTCTGTGAACAACTTGGTGCCACTCTGTTCTGAAGTTACCCAGAATTCTAGGCTTGTGCTCTAATAGTTGCATAAAACTGAACAAAAAGGACGATAAAATCTTTAATCATATTTATCAACAATATTATGTGAAAATATGTGTCAAAGGAAACAAAATTTTCCAGAAACACGCAGAACTGGAAACAACGATCATTCTATGGGATTTCAGTACGAAAATAAACTCTGAATTGCAAAGCTGTGCCTCAAGGATATGAAAAAAAAAAGAATACAGTAATAAAGACTGTAACTGAACACAACGTTGACTAAAACGCCCTTCAGAAACATAAAAGGGAAGGGCATGTCTCCTGTTAAATGAACCGAGTGTATTCCCAGGGAAAAAAAAAAGCTTGGCACAGCAAAAACTGTGTGTT
This sequence comes from Hoplias malabaricus, assembly GCF_029633855.1. Taxonomy (NCBI): domain Eukaryota; kingdom Metazoa; phylum Chordata; class Actinopteri; order Characiformes; family Erythrinidae; genus Hoplias; species Hoplias malabaricus. Next base: position 24,431,450 of record NC_089817.1, read on the forward strand.
TTGTGGAGGAGGAAAGGAACCTCTTTGCTTGGGCAGAGAGGCAGGGGCACGGAGGATATTTCCGACTGGCTGGACAGTCTGTGTCAGGATGTCAGACTTCGGCCATTTCTCTTCTCCCTGCTCTCACACTCTGTCTCACTACAACAGACTTGAGTCACATCTCTAAAAGCAGAGACATTTCCTGGAGAGACTGTGAGCAGGAGGTGAGCACTCATTCAGACTCGGTCGGTGATCACGAGTAGGCCACGAACCTGGTGGTCCTCTGGCCTACACCGAGGGGAGTAATTTCGAAATATATGGCGCTATTAGCATTAAAAACTTCCAGTTCTGGCAAAAATACGCAGCCCAATCCATAATCAGCTACAAGCAGGAATGAAAAAAAAATATTTTAATGAATATTTGATCAAGGGCAGCACGGTGGCGCAGTCACACAGTTCCAGGGACCTGGAAGTTGTGGGTTTGATTCCCGCTCCGGGTGACTGTCTGTGAGGAGTTTGATGTGTTCTCCCTGTGTCCGCGTGGGTTTCCTCCAGGTGACTGTCTGTGAGGAGTGTGGTGTGTTCTCCCTGTGTCCGCGAGTGTTTCCTCCGGGTGACTGTCTGTGAGGAGTGTGGTGTGTTCTCCCTGTGTCCGCGTGGGTTTCCTCTGAGTGACTGTCTGTGAGGAGTGTGGTGTGTTCTCCCTGTGTCCGCGAGTGTGTCCTCTGGGTGACTGTCTGTGAGGAGTGTGGTGTGTTCTCCCTGTGTCCGCGAGTGTTTTCTCCGGGTGACTGTCTGAGAGGAGTTTGGTGTGTTCTCCCTGTGTCCGTGTGGGTTTCCTCCCACGGTCCAAAAACACACGTTGCTAGGTGGATTGGCGACTCAAAAGTGTCCGTAGGTGTGAGTGTGTGAGTGTGTGTTCCCCTGTAAAGGACTGGCGCCCCCTCCAGGGTGTATTCCTGCGTTGCGCCCAATGACTCCAGGTAGGCTCTAGACCCACCGCGACCCTGAAATGGATAAGTGCTTACAAATAATGAATGAATGAATCTATGAATGAATGAATATTTGTTTATATTCATTTTTCTTCTTTTGTTGTGTTTAGTTTCATTATGTTGGAGAAAACAGTTTGTTTTGCTTAAATCAATATTTGTATCGTTCAAAATAGAGAAATGGGTCGTTCCCGTTTTTCTATTGCAGGATTAGAAATGGAAAACCAATTAATGAAAGGTACACCGACCAGAAAAACACAGCAACTCCAAACTAAAATCCAAATCTGAAGGAGATTTGATTTATTTATTTAACATTACACTTATATAGAACCTTTTTAGAAACCCAAGGGCACTTTACAATCAACACTCACACTGGTGAGAAGTGGCAGCCAAATGGCCAATCAGGACCATCCACCTGGGGGACTGTACCAGGCACTAGGCTTTGACCCAGAATAGAGCGTCAATCCACTCACGCACATACACACTCATTCGCTCACACACCAGGACAGTTATTAGAGCCAATTCACCTAATCTCCATGTTTTAGAACTGTGGGAGGAAACCGGAGACCACGAAGGAAACCCACGCAGACACCAGCCAGATGGGACTCCACCCACACGGGACTTGAACCCAAGATCCCAGTGCTGGGAGGCGAACGTGTTAACCACTAAAGCCACCGTACCGCCCAGGACTAAAGAAAAAAAATCACCAGCTCTGTCAGCATCTTAAAGCTTTAAATATGCAGTTCTTTTTTGGAGAGAATCCTGGATTTCACAGCTGAACAACAAATGTTCATGTTATTTGTGATATTTCGGTTCCTTTACAATTCATTTTGGCACTCCCTGAATCTATTGCGTGCAAAAGTTATTTAATGCCTTCTTATGAGCTCCCGCAGACTGCCACATGCGTAAAACAGCCTAAAAGAATCATTCAAGCTGTGAGAATGGTATTCACGGTTGTGAGGCCACAACAAAAGCAACAGACCGTGATACTTTGTTTCAAAACACAAGATCTGATAGCGAGAGTGTGTTTTCCATGGCTGCCAGCAAATCTGTCGTGTCTGCTGATAACGTGGACAAAGTGATTTCTTAAGAAAGTAGCAAAAATAGCCTACACAGCATAAATACTAACCAGGTTGAGGACTCTGAATACTGTGCTTTTTTGGCGCTGGAAGGCTTTGTTTATTGACTTCTGTTGGTTCACCTTACAGTCTATATTTTAATCACTTTTAAATTGTATGCTTTTATTATGAGCCAAAATAACACAAGGCACATTGGGTAATAATTCTTCTCAGGTATTTTTTATTATTATTTATACTAGAACTACAAGTACAAAATATCACTGTTACAAAAGGTCCACCGTAAGTAACCTGTAACAGCATAAATAAGTCAATATTACCCACCTATGGAGCTGGAATACAGCAATATCCTCATCTTTGTTCATGCTTTTTAATGTCTGGAGGTCTCTTCGTCGATCTGAAGGCCTCCCTTTCATCAAATCGATAAGAAAAACAGTTTCTAGCACACAAACAGACTAGAGAACTGGCAAATGGTGAGGACATATCTTCTGAATCTTTTTATTAAACCCGTGAACATTGCCTTGAATTATTTCCACACGTTTACTTATGAAAGTCCAGAATTTACAGTTACACTCAAGTACCAGGTGAATGCAAGGATGGGTGTACAATGAGAAATCAAGAACCAAAACTGTGTTTGTTCTGTATTCCTCTTTTCACATTGCACTGTAGGAATTTAAATGTTAGCTCATGTTTAATATCCATATTAATAACATTTCGATTGTAGCCACACCTCCCAGCTTGACAGTCCTGAGAGACACGCAGCAGGTAGGAACTGGCAACACCTCCATCTCAATGGAAGGAAAGAGTAGAGAAATGAGAGGTAGGGTGCAGATTTCTTGCTGTTTATCTTCTTTATTAGTCACCTATTAGAACACCATGTCTCTGGTCTTCGAGGCAGTCCATGCTGACATTTTGTATCAGTGATGCATTGAAATGCAGTGCCTCCAAACAGCCCGAGCTCCACGGACGGGCCCAGGCTTCAGGATTTGCTGATTCAGGTTGTGTCTGCACTCTAATTAAATAAGAGGCGACACCACCACGGACTTCGATCTCATTCCGGAGCGGCAGAGCGCAGTGCAGCGAGGCAGGAGGCACTGCAGTGATGTGGCACTAACAACCACAGCACCCTCCTCTCCTCAATGCTCTCTCCCACCCTAAACCCAAACACTAAAACTACCCAAAGGCCAGCGGTGACGCAAAAAAGGCCCAACACAAACCACAGCGCAACCTGTGTCCAGGCCCACAAGCAATCTGCACTGCCATCGGTCTGGAGACTTGTTTTGGAAATAACAACATAGTGTGGTTCAGTGGTTTTACAAGGGCCAGTGTTGACGGTTGAACATTTTCAGTGGCCCAGAATGGAAAAGTGTATCTTTTGAGGTTGAGGAAAATGTGGTCATGTTGTTTCTATCCAAAGATTTGAACAACAAAATGCAATTAAGAATTGGGGGGGGGGGGGGGGGGGGGGGCAGTTTGTGCAAGTTTTGTGTAATTCAGCTGCTGTAGACAATGCTAATTAAACTGTACATAATATTTTTACCTTCAAGTTACAGCTTCAAAATCATGGTGATGCTTTCCTGACTTGTAATAGGGAGCATAGAGCCTCTGACATTATTAATCTAGGCTCAGCACTGCAGAAACTGCACTATGTAACTTTTGGAGCAGGGTAGGAGAGCACCATCAAGTACCTTTGTGATTGCTTTTGTGCTCTAGATCTAATCGTCCAGTATCATCAGACTGCAGTTATATCCTCACAACAGTGTTCTTACTTTCAGTGTAAAGCCTTTTCAGAAGCGCAGAACCTCCTCTGTGGAGAAATGACCAATTAATAACTTCACTATTAGAACAAATATTGGGTGTCCTTTTGTCCAAATAGTGCACAAATAAGAGTTAGCTCCAGCACCAGTTATTATCCTAGCTCCTCATTCAGACGAAGGTCCTGCTGATGAAAAACTGCTCCTGTTTCCCTCACAATTGCAGACTGAAGGTGTGGCCACTCTGATGTCAATGAGGGAAGACTTATCTAAACATATTCCGCATCATGTGTTCATGGTTTGGTTACTCAGAGAATGAAATGTATGGATCCTTTCTCATAGGCCAAGGTTAGAAGAGGACAGTGTAATATTTTAGCCATTTCCTATTGATGTTCATCTAATATCAAATACTGTTACTGAATATTTCTAACAAAGCTGCAGAGTCATGATGTGGTTGTTTTTTTACTGTTTGAATTGACCTTAATATAAATAGCTCTAGGACTAGTTTATTGTACTGGTTATTTGTTATGCTACTGTACAAAACACAGGGACCACTTATATATATATAAAAAAAATATATACTTATATCACAAACCAGCACAAAACATGTAGAATGTAAAATAAATAAATAAATAAATAAATACCCTCTTCCAGGAGTTACACTTTGTCGTTTCTGCCGTGTCGAGCACAGAGTAGCAATGACAGAGACTGTTCTCAGGTCAATGAAACATCACGATGATTTTTAAGCTGTAATTTATAAGGTGAAAAAGCGACATTGTTTCATATCGCGTGGGCGGCCCACCGCTGCTTTGGAATTTTATGAAACATCATAAAATCCCAGTAAAAAAATTGCAGAGGGGAGGGATTTTAATGAAAATGAAATGATGGATACAGGGAGAAGTAGATTGAAGTAGCTGTTAAGTAGATTGAAGTAGGGTTAAGTGTAGGGTGCAGGGTTAAGTGTAGGGTGCAGGGTTAAGTGTAGGGTGCAGGGTTAAGTGTAGGGTGCAGGGTTAAGTGTTGGGTGCAGGGTTAAGAGTTGGCTGTAAGGTTAAGTGTAGGGTGCAGGGTTAAGGGTTGGGTGCAGGGTTAAGTGTAGAGTGTAGGGTTAAGGGTTGGGTGCAGGGTTAAGTGTAGGGTGCAGGGTTAAGTGTAGGGTGCAGGGTTAAGTGTAGGGTGCAGGGTTAAGGATTGGGTGCAGGGTTAAGTGTAAGGTGCAGGGTTAAGTGTAAGGTGCAGGGTTAAGTGTAGGGTGCAGGGTTAAGTGTAGGGTTAAGGGTTAAGGGTTGGGTGCATGGTTAAGTGTAGGGTGCAGGGTTAAGAGTTGGGTGCATGGTTAAGTATAGGGTGCAGGGTTAAGAGTTGGGTGCATGGTTAAGTGTAGGGTGCAGGGTTAAGGATTGGGTGCAGGCTTAAGTGTAGGGGGTAGGGTTAAGTGTAGGGTGCAGGGTTAAGTGTGGGGTGCAGGGTTAAGTGTAGGGTGCAGGGTTAAGGATTGGGTGCAGGGTTAAGTGTAGGGTGCAGGGTTAAGGGTTGGGTGCATGGTTAAGTGTAGGGTGCAGGGTTAAGGGTTGGGTGCATGGTTAAGTATAGGGTGCAGGGTTAAGAGTTGGGTGCATGGTTAAGTGTAGGGTGCAGGGTTAAGTGTAGGGTGCAGGGTTAAGTGTAGGGTGCAGGGTTAAGTGTAGGGTGCAGGGTTAAGGGTTGGGTGCATGGTTAAGTGTAGGGTACAGGGTTAAGTGTAGCGTGCAGGGTTAAGCGTAGGGTGCAGGGTTAAGCGTAGGGTGCAGGGTTAAGGGTTGAGTTGCTGCCGCTGTTGCTACCTACTGCTAGAGGTAACAATGTACAACCTAACATTCCTTTTAAATATAATTGTTATTTTTGCACTTTTTTTGGTATAATATCTATTTATTAACAGATCTGAAAAAGGATAATATATTCATTTGCTGTAGATTGAGCACAGGCCACTACACAACTGTGAAGCAGAGGTCTTCTCGGTTGACCAGGTTTTCCTTTGGAAAATCCCCTGAACCTATTATTTGATCAGGGGTGCCCATATGTAATCATATGAATATACAGCTGAGGAGCAGCTACAACGTCTCCCACTGAAGCCCTTCAGAGTTCTTTATTGAAAGCAGAGTGTGTATCCATCTCAGTAAAATGAAGGTTTAGTGATGAGGGGACGGTGCACAGCTGGAGCAGACGGTGCACAATTGAGCAGGGGTGTTGTGTGGGAGGGGCATAAAGCTGCTACTCGCTGCAGATTGGAATGATTTGTTGTGTGGATAACCTCACTCCCTAACGAGAAGAAGAACAACCAAGCATGCGGGACTATAACAGGACTACACACATGCAATAAAATTGCTGAAATGAGAGTCTAGTGAACTGTAAAATGAATCTAGCTCTTAATTAAATGGTTGGAAATGAAGTGATGAAACATAAAGAAGTTACTTAATTATGTGACAATATACACATCTTCTTAACATCTCACTTAAGCAAGTTATTAAAATTTTAATATCAATTCGTAGAAAGATATTGCTTTTGTTTTGGTGCATTACGCAAATGTAATGATGCAATTTTACAGATTTAATTACACAAAAATACACAATCGAACACATTTACATTCAATCTACCCCCTGTATAATCAGCACAAAGCCTGCACTTCTGAATGTTCTATTTGTTTCCATGTACAAGATGTTTTCCTTATCCAGTCAATATGTCCATTAAACACCATTTGGCCATTTTTCAGGAGACCATTATTCAAAGGTCCAAATAAATATGTACGACTTGGCACACCTTCAAATCCTTCAAATAAGCAGCCCTTACGTTTCCATCTTTAAAAGTACACTAGGTAGTAGTTTTACATTAAAAATTACAGCTTCAAAATTACTGTGATGCTTCACTGACCTGGAAAAGGGAGAACAGACCCTTTGAAGAAACTGCACTATGTATCCTCTGAAGAAGGGTAGGAAACCACCCTCACGCCTTTCCTTCCCTTCCCCTGGATTTCACAACAGTGCTGTAAAAGTGATTTACGATCTGCAACTTGCCCAGGAGCAAACATAACTAACCCTACCTAGTGTTCCTTTAAGAGGTGAGAAAGAAGTTTCCTTGTGGTTTCAGTTCGAAAATCATCGTCTCTTTCCAGTCTTTAAATGTTGGAAAAAATTGCAACAAACTTCTCAGAATGAACTTGGGTGTTTAATAAAAACTCTAATGTATATCTAATGTAACTCAAAATAATGGAAGCTGAAATAATGGCGAGACAGAAACACAAAACGCTGATAACAGGGTTAAATTGAGTTGTATAGCACTGAACTAACAAATAAACCCTTGCTTCTGTAATCACAGTGATAACATGTTTGTTTCACATAGAACAATACATTAATATTGAAATCTGCCATTGACAAAAAAACTTTTCCGCAGTGTGTAAGTCAGACTGGCATGTTAACGTGGCCCTGTTGCCCTGTACACACACAAAAACACTGCCAAAAATACAGACTCACACACCTGTCTCGGCTCCCTTCAGACCTAGCAACACTAGTTTTTACATGCTGTGTTTTGGAGCACAGCCTAAAGCCCCTGGAGCCTCAGCACAGGGTTTAAATTTATTTGTCACAAACACTGATGAGGAATATAAATATAATCATACACAGCACTACAAACAACCACACACAAAGTGCCAGTTAAGCAGTGTCCGCTCCAAACTGACCAATTTAGAGTGTTCTGACCAATTCTTAGCTATTCTTCCAGAAACCTTGGTTGCTGACATTAACTGGACTCCTCAACAGCATACAGAGAAACCTGAAGGTTAACAGCACGGCTGTAACTCCTGATATTAATAATCAGATTCTCTGTTAGATATATGTTTTCGACAAAGGCAAAGAAAAACAGGATGAAACTAAACAACAATAATCCATTTACAGCCTTTATAAAAGACTCAAAAATACCCGTTAAAACAAAAATGCAAAGTGAGAAGAACAGCTATATTTCCAAAGTGATTTCAGATGTTGAAAGATTGCTGTAAAGATTAGATGGCATTCAGCCATGAGGGCAGGTTCAGAGGTCAGATGATTAGTACTGGAACACTAAAGCCACTAGCTCTGTATTGTGCTGCATCACTCCAAGGAACACAGCTCCAACGCTCTAAGGTCAAATGCTTGGCATTGAGCATGAACCTCAGCTCATGTGCAGCTGAACATCTGTGTCCACACTGTGTGCACCTTAAAACAGGAATGAATTCACCACAGCATTTCCTCCAGCAGTCGCAGTCACACAGCTCCAGGGACCTGGAGGTTGTGGGTTCGATTCCCGCTCCGGGTGACTGTCTGTGAGGAGTTGGTGTGTTCTCCTTGTGTCAGCGTGGGTTTCCTCTGGGTGCTCCGGTTTCCTCCCACAGTCCAAAAACACAAAAAGTGTCCGTAAGTGTGAGTGTGTGAGTGAATGTGTGAGTGTGTGTTGCCCTGTGAAGGACTGGCGCCCCCTCCAGGGTGTCTTCCCGCCTTGCGCCCAGTGATTCCAGGTAGGCTCTGGACCCACCACGACCCTGAACTGGATAAGCGCTTACAGATAATGAATGAATGAATGAATGAATGAATGAATTTCCCCCAGCATGTGCATTTACTGTGCGTTCAACTAGGGCTGTGCCCTATTTTTGTGCCCGTTCGCGATAATATCGTCATATTTTTAAAAATGATTAAAAAAATCAATGTCGTGATAATTGTGATATTTTGAATAACTGTTTCCTTTACTGTTTATACGTAAACACTACTTTTTCCTGCACTTTGATTGTGTGTTAAATATTTATGTTACATTAATGCAGAATCTTGGTAAATTACTGTTGTTTAAAAAAAAAACAAATGTTTACTCATTTCTTTTGTCACTTCTTTATATTTAAATATTTGAAACTGTTACCTTTGTAGTGAAATAAAACGTTTAAATAAATAAAACCAGTTAATGTTGTAAATATATATTAAATATATTTAATACAATTAATATTAATCTTTATTTTGTTTCATTAGTGTGTTCTTGAAATTAATAAAAGTATTTTTCAGTGTTTTGTTCATTTCGCCAAAAATATCGTTATCGCCAAAACACCCTGAAATATCATGATATTATTTTAGGGCCATATCGCCCACCCCTACTTTCAACACACAATTATTGTCCAGATAAATTGTTTTACACAGTGTGCTAGGGTATCTAAGACTTTTAAGCAGTATTTTATGTTGTTTAAGAAAAGAAAGAAAAGTGTGTATATATGGCCTATTCATTTGTGTTTTAAAGATATAAGGAATTATATTTATTTTTCAAGATTTGCCAAACGAAGATTTCTCAGTTTTTGGGCTCCCCCTACAGTTGCAGAGTGTAATACACTTTTACAGGACAGTCCTAACATAAAGGGGATGGTGAAGGGAAGGGGGTGGGGGTAGCAACGAAAGAGGCTCTATTCTCTCCATTACAGGTCAATGAACTGATTTTGACAGGTAGTGTTACAGTCACACAGCTCCAAGGGCCTGGAGGTTGTGGGTTCGAGTCCTGCTCCGGGTGACTGTCTGTGAGGAGTGTGGTGTGTTTTCCCTGTGTTCACATGGGTTTCCTCCGGGTGCTCCGGTTTCCTCCCACGGTTCAAAAACAAGCGTTGGTAGGTGGATTGGCGACTCAAATAAGTGTCCGTAGGTGTGTGAGTGAATGTGTGAGTGTGTGTCGCCCTGTGAAGGACTAGCACCCCCTCCAGGGTGTGTTCCTGCCTTGGGCCCAGTGATTCTGGGTAGGCTCCGGACCCACCGTGACCCTGAACCGGATAAGTGCTTACAGACAATGAATGAATGAATGAATGAACAAACATTTACTGGCCTTACTTTTGCTATCAATAGTAAATTCCCTGCTTAGGTGCAGCTTTACTTAGACATACAGAAAGGAAAGAAAAAGCTCCATAATTCCACTTCAAACACAGTGGAACAGAGATGTGCATTTGGGACCTGAAATCAGAGCCCCCTTGGTCAGATCCTGTATGAGATTGCTGAGGATTATTCTGACCTATTTGTGGACAGTCACTTTTCAGATGAAAGAGCGAGGATTCTTGGACCTTGCTGAGCGCTGGACTGCCATGTGTCCTCAATTATTCAGTGAGACAATCCCATTAAAATTCTTCTCTGTCCAGTCTGACTAATAATTTGACATGAGGCACTGCAGGTTTTTTTTCTTTTAGAGATAACCACACACCCATGATCATTTTGGTGTTGTAAAATATTCAGATTTTCAGTACGGTACAATTAAGACCCAATGGTCTGTTATTAGAACAGTTAGCTACTTTAAGGGGTACTGATTGTGCGCTCACAGCCAATAAAATCTCCACAGAAATGGAACACTGGAGCAGACACTAGTGAATTAAAGGCCACCATGCTCAATGCAAAACAAAAAGGTTACAAAGACCCCCACATTGTTCTCCTCTGAAAGTTACATAGCACAGTTTCTGCAGTGCTGAGCCCAAATTAGCAGAGTCTGTCTTCTCTATTACAGGTCAATAAAGTATCTCAATGATTTCAATGCTGTAATTTTAAAGGAACATGGGGTAATATTTTTACCTCAAAATTACAGCTTCAAAATCATTGTGATGCTCCACTGACCTGTAATAGAGAGGACAGAGCCTGGTAATATGAGCTCAGCACTGCAGAAACTGCACTATGTAACTTTTGGAGGTGGGTAGGAAAACAACCCTCTCCCTCCACCATCCCACCTGATTTCTGGACAGTGCTGTAAAAGTGAATTGCACTCTGCAACTGTAGGTGGAACTCAGGAGTAACAAAACTAAATCTTACTCAGTGCTACTTTAAACTAAAATAATTACAGCTTTAAAATTACCTAGTGTTCCTTTAATACAAATAAATTTTACTAAGTAATGCTGGATAAAATTTTGCCAATATTACCTGTGTAAACTGGTTCTAGGCAAATATGAACTTATAATGTTTGTTATCACCGGAAAGTTAGGAAGAAAAAAAAAAAGATGCGCTGCTGTCTTTGAAAATGTCAGGCATCATGTGCTTGTCTCAGCTCTGAACTCATGACTCCAGCGCCATTTGAGAAAGCGGCTCTAAAGTGAAATGTCTGTTTTGCAAACAGCGATGCGGCTTGTTTTCACTGGCCTTTCAGTTCCCACCAGCCGATAAGGGTCCGAGGGAATGGAATTGTTCCTGGACTGCTCCAGAGGAAGAGATTTATTCAAAATGTCTGGAACATTTCTGTGAGGATTTCATGGAATTTAATCTCATTTAGTGAAGAGAGAAAATTATGCTGCAGGATTAGTAATGTATCACAAACACAACTCCAATTTATCTAAGAGCTATTGGATAGAGATACACCACTTCAGAGAAAGCAGCTCTACATCCCAGTGCTGGGGGTTGGTTAAAAAGCTGATGTTGTTTCACATTTCCGTTTTAAAGCCAAGTCTTTCTGTACTTCAAGATACTTTAAGCTAAGTGCTGTTATTTTTTAATTTGACCTGTTGATCCTGGCCCCCTTTTCACATGAAACTTCAGACCCACACTGACACAGCAGAGTTATTTGATCACGTCCTCTCAGCCTGGAGGAAGGGGGTAAAGATGAGAACTGTGTCCTAGGGCTGTGGCATACATCAGTGCAGCCGGATGTGGATGTGCCCATCTGAAGGAGGTAAACTCCACCCTGAACAGTGCAAATAGAGGGCACAGGAGTAGCATTTTCAGTCAACGTCAAATGCACACTTGCTTGGGCCCTGTACGTTGTCTGAAATAAATAAATAAATAAATAATAAATATATATATAAGTTGGATCCAAAATGGCCGACTTCAAAATGGTCACCACTCATCTTGAAAAGTTTCCCCCCTCCCACATACTAAGGGGCCACAAACAGGAAGTTAATATTACCAACCATTCCCATTTTATTAAGGTGTATCCATATAAATTGGCCACCCTGTATATATATAAGAACACTGAATTGCAAGAACTGCAAGAACACTGTTTGTTGCCTAACATGGTTTTGACTCAAACTAAATTATTTTCTAATTATTTATTGGTTAGTTCAAGTATGTATCGGTACTGACAAGTACAAAAATACACATACTCTGTATATAATACATGTACTCTGTTGGGAAAAAAAACTGTATTTATGTATCTCAGGGTTATATATATATATATCAGGGTTGCTATCGCACTTTTATATTGTTTTAAACTTTAACTTACAGATTGCGTAACTGCATGTTGTATGTCAATGTTGTGGAACTTTTCATTTTACTTCTGTAGAGGATTCTGGGATAGTTACTTTTAGAGGAACTTACTAGATGCCAATTCCTAGAATTCCCAGGAAAATAAAATAAAATATACTGTAATTTTAGGAAACTGTTATTGCACAAAAACATGTAATGTTTCATATTACAGAAAAGGTTAGGAGTATATTAAACATTGTATTTGTTAAAAAAGTAAATGGAATTTAAAGCATTTAAAGTGCGTCACAGCACATTTAGGTCACTTTTCTAACATGTAATTCAGCTGTATCAAACCACAGGGGCCTGCAATCCTGCACACAACTATACAGTAAACATCAGGGGTAGTGTACTATGAAATCATTGACTAAGCATGGTTAATCTTCTGTTAACATCTTACTAACTGCGCATTCTTTGCAGATAATTTATACATCCTGCACAAACAGCTCCACCTTATGCAACTCTAGTCATCTGAGCGAAAAAAAAAAAAAAATGCAAACGTCCCGTGTGTTTGCTTCTCAAGTTCTTGGCAGGGACTATAGGTATGGGTGGAAATGTATGGCTTGCACACTGAGTGTTTAAGGTCATGTGTCATGTGGCGAGTACTGGTGTGCCTCTCTTACTTTATGACGTCTCTGTTTGTCTAGACAGTTTCAAAGAAACTGAACCCAACACCATTCAAACTAAATACCCCAATGCAAACCACAGTCCGCCGGCACACAGTCACAATCCAAACCAATGAGTGTTAAGAAATGATCACCTTGTTGAACTGTGCTCAGCATGTTGCCTTTGTGTAATTGCATGGCCCCGCTGGCTATGTTGACAGCCTGTCAATCTCACTGCTTCAATTACGTCAAAGAGGAAGAGACAGAAAGACCAGAAAGTCGACAAGCACACCTGTCATGCCTGATTCATAGCCCTTCTGTTTTCTTTACCGCAGCTTTCACGCCACAGTGACGACACGAGCGCCTGCTGTTCGTACTCAGGTGTTAAAGGCATTTCTGAGCAAGTGGTCTTACAAAATCACAAAGAGCAAACAAAGCCACACCCTCGACTGGCTAGACCATCAGTCACCACAGAGCAACTCAAAACACACAGCAAGAAGTGTGGAGGGAGCCAAAAGCAAGGATTCACTGGAGCCAGTGTCTTTGTGGTGGGGCTCTGAGAGGTTCTGTAGGATCGTGCAGGGCTAGAGAATTATATTTCAGTTGGGGGGTGGTCAGATATGGACCTCATATGCCCTTCACCACGAGTAAGACCTAGACAACAATAAACTAATAATCACATTGCTGTGTGATCTCCTCCATGTTGGAAAACAGACATTATACTGACACCTATTGGCCTGGAAGTTTCAGAGATTCTATACTTATTCCAATTCAAATATAACATGGCTCCCTCCATGTAGCGGGACCTGCTCTATGGAGCATAAAGCAATTCAGGAAACGGCTTTTTCTCAGTGTGGCTTTGTGTGACTTTACGTTCTCGTGTTCTTGCTTTACGTTCCAAAACTCCAGGATACATACAATTGGTTAAAATGCTCAACCAAGGATTCATGACTTGCCACCAAGAACCACCCAAAAGTCCCATCATTCACAGTGGCATCACAAATATGCTCTTCTCAGAAACTATCTTCTACAGAACAAGTCTGTTCTTTGTGTTATTGGTTTTGGGAAACAGCCAGTGTTTACAAAGTAGTGTTTCGTCATCACAATGCTGTTGCACTTCATAGAAAACAAAAAATAATAAACAATCCCTGTCAAAAATGTCAATTTATGCACTTTTCAATGGTGAAAAAGTCCTGACTGCTTTTTTATGGCCTTTTCACACACAGACTCCTCGATTTTTGATTATAAACCCATGAATATTAATTCCATAGTTCACACTCAATCCAAAGTTCAAGGCTGTGATGCGTTAATCAGAGGTTGTTCAAAACCATGCTGACCAATCCGGACTCTGTTGTCATGGTTGCAGCTCAAACAAATGTCAGTAGAACAGCTGATCTTCCTTATTTTAGAAAACAAAAAAAACTTATGTAAGCAGTGAATATAAATGGAGAAGTAAGACAGTGAGCGCCATGGTGTAACACGGCAACTGGGTTTAGCTTGTTTGGATATCCATGTGGGGGGAGCCCTAATCTGTCTGTGCTTGGTCTTGGTGGAGAATATTTTGTTACTTCAAATCGTACAAATCGTACTGCAGGAGATAGTTTCATAATTGTTTATGCTGTAGTTGATTTTGGGGCACTTTAAAAATAGCAAGACAGCTTCAAGAGAAGTGAAATTTTCTCTACTTTATTTTCTGTACTTTATTTAATATTCCCTAATTTATCTGCCAGAGAATGGACTGTAAATGAGCAAAAGAGTCTCAAAATTCTTTTCAGTATTTATTCTGACCATATATTAAAAGGTTAAATGATGTAGTGTTTGTTTGTTTTTAGTTTTTTTAAATATGTATATTTTTAATATGCTTTTTCAGTTCGTAAATGTGTTTGAGCGCTGTAGGAAGCAAGTACATTCTACAACACTCTTACCTCACTGTTGTGAATATTTCAGCAATATTTAATGGAGAATTCAGGTCGGTGGGCCTTTAAGTTCCAGGGGCTCTGAAGCGCATTGAGCTGACAAAGCCATGGCCCTTTGGCGAAGGCCTGCCGACTGATAGGAAGCGACACAAAGGCCTCAACCTCATATACTCTCTTTCCAAATCAGCACAGCCGACAAACCTTTGCTTTCATGAAGCGGACGTCTGCTTCAGGATTAATACAAATCTCCAGGCTCATCCCTCTATAAGCTCGGTCTATAAATAATATTGACCCCACACAGGGGATATCATGATGTTATGATCCAAAACAACAAGCTCACTCACAATACTCTTGTGTTACAGTGTGTAATCCGCAGCAGCATACCATACACTCACCATATCCAGGAATGCCTCCTGAAGGGGAAATTATTGACTTGCATCATTTTTTGGTCCCTTCCTGTGTAAGTGCGACCAGTCTTCATTTAAGCAAAGGTGAGGTCTCTGTGGCTCCTCTTTCATAAATAAATGGCCCTCACACAGGGGCTGAAGAATGCCATTATTTCCACACCTTTACATACATCCTCGAAAGTCCTTTCAAAGCTTCTCAAAGGCATGGAGGCTGGGAGCAAACATACAGAGCACATTGTCCTCTGTGACATTCTACTCCATGCCAAAGTTCTGGAGAAAGCTCATGGTTCAGTTCGAAGGCAACAAAACAAGCATGTCAATGCTAAAGAATGTAAGGCTCATCTGATATCAAAGGAAAACAGAAGCTGGAATACAGAGGGAAAACAGTCAGGGCATGCTCGCCAGAGCAGTTCTGTAGTAGTAGAGCAGAAACAAAAAGCAAAGAGTGGCGTGGCAGTCGTCACTTTCCTGCCTTTTCCGCGGAATCCTCCCGGCTAAGATGTCGAATTCATTCTGGCACATCCTCATCGTGAAGTCATATTATTGTCTTCCACAGGGGGAGAAGGCTCCGTCTCTCCCTCCCTCTCACTTTCTTCCTTTCGTTCCTTCCTTCGTTCTTTCCACAAATCATTCAAAGGCAAGCTTTTATTTCAGAGATCCCGTTGTATGCCCGTGCCTCCAG
This sequence comes from Hoplias malabaricus, assembly GCF_029633855.1. Taxonomy (NCBI): domain Eukaryota; kingdom Metazoa; phylum Chordata; class Actinopteri; order Characiformes; family Erythrinidae; genus Hoplias; species Hoplias malabaricus. The sequence continues at coordinate 24,447,094 of NC_089817.1, forward strand.
CAAGCCCGGCGAGGCACAGAGTCGTCCCTTTTAAGTTGTTCTGCCATCCGTCTGGATGCCATGGAAAAGTATAACGAGGCAGGACCAACCGGTGGGACACCCCCCTGAGTCCAGAAAGAGCACTGTGAACACACTTCACGAGTAAAGAGGTGTTTGCCGGCTTCACCGGTTGTATGGAACAATGTAAGCTATTGATCCTCTTAGCGCAGACACCTCTGATTAATTCAGCCCTGCTTGCTGAAGGATGTCGGGGGGAGCAGCAGCCTTAGGGAAGACAGAGAGCTGACAGAGAAGAGACAGCTGTGGCAGGACGGAAGAAAGGAAGGAGCGCAGAGTGTCATCTCAGGTCCGCTTGCATCACCTTGCCCTGGTGGCTGTCGTCACCCTCGGGACGTCCGGATGCCTCGACTGTAGCCAGGGTGCTTACCTCTTAGCACGTGCTAATCCAACAGTCACTCCCACCCCTTCCACCTCCTCCTACTTGCTCGCTCTTTCCAAACCTGTGTGGCTTTCTTTCCTCTTGCTTTTTCCACTGGAAGCTTACTTTTCTTGCACCAGGTTCTTCTCGTAACTCCACTCACTTACTAACTCACTCACACACACACACACTAACTCGCACTCTGCTGAGCTGTGCTGCAGAGCCAGCTCTGGGCTGCAGTGGGTGTGTGTGTGTGTATTGCGTGTGTCTCTGCTAGAGACTGTGTGACTGGATGTCTGAGTGCAAGCGTCAAGGGCCCCCACAAGGGAGGCTCTGGCCGGCCAACGTTATGGAGCACTAAATAAGGACGCAGAGTTTAACAGCTGGAGATGCCTGTTTCTGCCACTGCCAGTAACTTTGAGTAAAGAATAAAGAAAAGGGCTATGCTGATGTTTACAAATAATTTTAAGCAGTTATATCATTTAAATTTAATATTCAAATATTGTCCCGCTCGTCATATTGTAGTAACTGTTGTGGAATATTCAAAATCACACTTGTCATTTTATTCAATAAAAACAAGTACCTAAAAATGAAGGTGTTTGAAAACGGCAAATGAAAATGATATTTCACCATTGCATTCATTAAGAGTTTCATCAAGGAAAAAAGTGCTGCAAAAGCATGCGCCTCGATTTGCTCCGTTCTTGCGGATAATATTGTATCCAAAGTATGTATGAGTTTTGGTTTAGAAAATCTAAAGATGTTGATAAAGATTCTTATGAAATGCAAAAAAGGACTTGCTGAACAACGTGGAGTAACTCAACAAATGGTTCCCAATCATTTACACACAATGTAAACGAAGGAAAATTTGTGCGACATGAATCGAGTCCGAAGAATAAAGATGGCCGCGTAAGAGAGTGTTTGAATCTGTACAACAAACAACGGACAAAGTAGTTCCTGTGGAAAATCGTGACTGGCAATGAAAAGTGGATCCATTACAACAATCCCAAATGAAAAACATTGGGTAGGTCCTGGGATACGAAGGATGTGCTGTACTTCTGAATCAGACGAGACTGTTACTCATTGACTGTTGATGCTCATCGCTACAAACAACAAACGCTGCGACTGAACCAAGAAATCAGAGAGGATCATCCATTTACGGCAAAGGATCCCGTCCCGCGAAATTGCTTCATGACATGTTCCATTGTTGGTGAATGAAACGTTATTGATGCTTGGTGGGGAAGTTCTGGAGAAAAAATCGGGAGTACAGTGTTCCGATTGCTGCAAAGATATTTGTCGCATTTACCCTTCCAAACATTTGAAGACATGCGAAAATGGTTTGATGACTTAATCACGTCAGACAACTGAAACTTCTGGAATTCAAAAGCTGCCTAAAAGTTGCCGTAAGGTGATAGATAATACAGAATATTTTGAATATTACATTATATTGTTGTTTCCTCACTTACAAAGGGTATAATTTCTGAAAAGCAATGCTTCAGAACTGACTGTACACCTAAAAATACAAATATTCACCATGACCGCACTGACAATGTCTGAATAGCATTTATGTTTCGTCCACAGTAGCGTGCGTAAAACCTATGATCTTGTATGTCCTTTCAGGACATGGATGTGAGCTTATATTTCTGACAAACGTGTGTCATGTACAATTACGATCATTAACTGTCAAAGCAGAAAGATCATATCTGAGCTTCTCAGAATTTCAAAAAAGGATTAAAAGCATGAGCCCAAAGTCATGTGACACACAGGCTAAAGCATTAAAAACGGCCAGGAACAGATCACAAAACAACTACACCCTGCCCCACCCCCCACCTCTAAACCTTATATCCATATTCATGTGACCGTTTTTCCATTGTATCCCAGGCTCTTCAGCATCGACATAACCAGCAGACCCTCAAGGAGCCCTGACATGCCTGGCTCCTGCCATTTTAGGACAAAGAGAAGAGTGTAAACAGACAACTTTGCACTGGAGCTTGTGTTAAAGAATTAGGTCTGCTGTCTGCTGTCCACACTCAGAGCTTATTTGTGGTTTTCTCTGCAGTGTTTGGACAAATCCTAAATGAATGCATCTCATTGCAATGAGGTTTCCAAGTCTGACCAAACCTGATGAATCTAATGCCAGTGCAAATATCATATATCAAACACATCTCTCTGACAAAAATATAAATGACGTTCAGTGAGAGTTTCATTAATTACAGCTAAATATAAGCAGACAGAGTCATGCGTCATAAAGCCGGCTCGCTGACCCCAGGCTATTGAAAAGGCATTATATCAAATCCTTTGGCTGCAGTGAAAGAATAAGTTTGGCTCAAGTACCAAATTCATATTAGCGCATATCGTGTTTGTTAACCCTTTCAAATCTAAACGGAGGCCTTTCTGCTTTAGTCATGCTGTCAGTTTTGAAAGCAACATCATTGTTCGCATCTTAGCAAATAGGGTATACCGCCCAAAAACAACACTATAATAGGAACTACAAACTTTTACCACAAATGTAGCTGTCCCTACAAACAAACATGCAATGTAACTATGTGCAAAAGCCTTCCTGATGTGCTTCAGTACTGTGCAAAATGTACAGGCACCTACGATTATCAGTGTTATTTAAAACAATTCTATATGTTCAGCTTCAAAAATAATTATATATAATTACAATTACAAATACAATAAAATTAAAAGAACAATTGACTTCTAAAAAGTAGTAGACGTGGGAGTGAGTGAACAAAGGTTGTTTGAAGTATTTACTAACATGATAACATGCACGATGACCTCAAACTGCCACGAGGAGAGATTTGGAAAGGGTTAAACCAACACATTCACACACAGAACATCACAACTCACTCTTATAATGCTATTTGTTTATATTTAGATTTTTTTTTTTCATTATTTAGAGGGGCGGTGTGGGGGGTAGATCTCAAGGTCATTGTAATGTATCTATTCTTCTTTATTTGGGAATCATTAATGAAATTATCATTAATACAAATATATTTATCTTGTTTATTATTTATACATATTTACATATTTATACATATTTTTAAAAGCTAAATTTTCTCACAAATCTTATCTTTGTACTTTCTGTTTTGTAAAGCGTTTTGATGAAAGTTGTGAAATAAATAAACTCGTCTTGCCTTGAATTTGTATTATCTCTTTGGAAAACTTAAAATAAAATGGGACGCTCCGAGGCAACAGCACATGAGCCTAATGTCAACATGCACAATGTCAAGTGTGGGCTAGAAGTGTATAACGAAGAAAGCAAATCCACATACAAACAATAGAGGAAAAATGCATTATTCTATATTTCTGTACAAATTCATGAGGCATCCTGATTATGGAAGAAAACATTCCACTTTGGGATTTAGTCCAAATATCCATTCGCAAGTATCTGCAGCTTTTACTGTAAACTCGAATGAAGAACTAAACTCAGCTGTGTGTCTGTTCGTTTAGCTCCAGTGTTAAATGGGAATCAGAAACAGCATCCAATCATCTGAAAAACATTTAAATGTAAACCTTGGGCTTTTCGACCTCCGGCTTGATGCAGCACCTCCTTGAAAAACAACCAAACGTGACTGTTCCTCTTTAAGTGTTGGAGCGTCTCATTTTTGAACGTCCTTAACGCCCATGTGTACCAACGGGACTCTGTTTACTTATTAAAAGCCCTGTGTTGTTCGGCACTGGGCGTAAATGTCACATTGCGTTTGCTGCAGTCAAGAGAGCGCCTGATGCCCAGAGTCACTTCAGATCACCGTGAACCACAAGCAGAACAGCCTGCAGAACAACGCTGATTCAGAGCACCCGGAACCGCCATCTCTCTCCATAGCGCCACAACCAGTGCCTTGTTCAACAGCCAAGATGAGAGCCTTGAGGTCCATGACATAATTGGACAGTTCTGCTTTGGTTGTTTGTCCTTGGTTTGAAATGTGAAGGGGTTACACAGGGAGAATCACTACAGCGTTTCAAAGGAAAATTATCAGCCAGCGTGAAAAATGGTTCTTAACCCTTGTAGAAGCTTGAAGGACAGAGAAAAACACAACAAGTACCAGATTAAAAAGGGCACACCCCTTTTTCACACTACATCCATAACTGGGTTTGAAACAAGTATAGTTCCAAAGCAAGGAATGCAGAAGGTTGGCTGAATTCCTCCAAACTGCCTTAGCAGGAAGTGTAATTTCGATTTTGGACTTCCGTATGGAATGCTGCGTTAAAGAGGCCGCAGTTTTCACTGCTGAGAGACAGTGAGTGGGCTGGCTGTCTCTACTGGGTGCAGCCATCACTCCTTTTCAGCTTCAAGACTGGTCTGCAAAATGAGGCAGGGGTTAAAAAAAAAACAGAAAGTTAATCCAAGCAAAATCCCAGCATATAACTTCAGTCAGAATGCATCTACTCAAAACTCCAAAATCCCCAATTGCATCAGCACTATCCCTAGACATAAATGTTTGAACTAGAAATCCTTTTCAGTTTTGCCTCTGAAAACCCTGTTTGACAAATGAGGGCTTCATTAGGGAATTTCTATGAATGCACTGTTACAGGAATGCACTGAGGCCTTCCAGCACAAGAGCACATGCCAGAATTTGGGTGGCCACAAGTAGTTTGGTGCTATTTGCACTATGAGAACACTACTGTCTTGCCTGGAGTAAAGTGAGAACACAACACAGGCCACTTCTCCTGAGATTGCAGAGGCAAAAGGGGAAGAAATGTGGTTGAAGGTTATATGTATTGCAGTTTGACACTGACTTAGGAATGTAATCAAAAACCTAGTTAAGGCTTTAACCCATTGAACTGCCTCCCCTTAGGTAACTCTAAAGGAGAGTGGACCAGTAAGGTAGGTGTGTCTAACAGAGTGGACAGTGAATAGATACAGTAAAACTCCAGCAGCACTGCTGTGTCTGATCCACAATAGAAACACTGCCCGGTAGCAACAGAAACAAAAAAGAAGCTCCCTTTTCTCAACATGTATATTATATATTACACCTTATTTTACATTTGTAACACCTCAGATAATTAATGAAAATTATTGTTTTCTGAAATAAAATTGAAAAAAAAAAATAATTCCACCAGGAAGAAGCAGTGCTCCAGCACCCTCTATTGACCAGATACTCCTGGTCCTGTAAATGAGCTTACAGACATCAGAGCATGTTCCTGTTTTATTTCCATATGTTTGTATATTATATAACACTTTATTTGAGGCTCTGTGTCCTTTCTAGAGTTCCATCATGGCACCGTGATAGGACGACACCTGTGCAACAAGTCCAGTTGTGAAATATTCTGGCTACTAAATATTCCACACTCAACTCAACTAATAACAAAGTAAAATCAACTGGCCTCATAAAATGACAGACCAGGGTCAGTGGATGCTGAAGTTCAGCGGAATCCAACACTACAGACCTCCAAAGTTCATGTGGCCTTCAGATTAGCTCAAGAACACTACGTAGAGAGCTTCATGGAGTGGGTTTCCATGGCCAAGCAGCTGAATCCAAGCCTTGCATCATTAAGCGCTGAAGTTTAAAGTTTGGTGGAGGGGGTGGAGTATGGTGTGGGGTTGTTTTTCAATTGGGTCCAGCCTCTTAGTTCCAGTGAAGGGATCCAATGCTTCAGCATACGAAAAGATTTCAGACAATTTCACGCTTCCAAATTTGTGGGAACTGTTTGTGAATGGCCTCTTCCCGTTTCAAAATGACTGTGCACCAGTGCACAAAGCAAGGTATATAAAGACATGGATGAGTGAGTTTGGTGTGGAACTTGACTGGCCTGCAGAGTCCTGACCTCAATCCGACAGAACAGCTTTGGGATGAGTCAGAGTGGAGACTGTGAGCCAGGCCTTCTCGTCCAACCTCAGTGTCTGACCTCATGAATGTGCTGCTGGAAGAATGGTCAAAAATTCCCATAAACTCACTCCTAAACCTTGTGGAAAGCCTTACCAGAAGAGTTGAAGCTATTATAGCTGCAAAGGGTGAGCCAACATCATACTAAATGTTTAAAAACATCATACTATGGTTTAAAAATGGGATGCCACTCTCAAGTTCGTATGCGTGTGCATACCAATAATGCTTCACCATATCGTGCCTTTCTACTAGCACTGCTTTTCTGTGGAGATTAAAAAACCTTTAAACAATACCTTGTGTTAATACTGATTGTCCCTCCAGAAATCCGAGACAGAAAACGAGTGCTTGCACGCTTTCTGAGTTACACTCCATTGTGTGCCCTGACATTTCAGCTGTAACATTAGCATAATGTGGCAGGGCCAGCGCGCTCTCAGTGACACGGCACTGTATCTGACCCCGGTCAAAAATTCAGTTGGGGAAGACGTTATCTGATGCTCCTGCCCTTCACACACTGTCCCCTCTGCAGCGTAAAGGGCTGAGATAACAAGGAGAGCATTTCCTCCTGAAGGTCCATAGGGCTCTATCTCCTCTTCAGCTGGGCCCTGCACGACTTCAGTATGGCCTCCCTACCACTGTAGCCCTGACTCTAAGCAACCTCGATGATGAGATGCTGTTACCCTGCACAAATAAACACACCTAATGCCTGCCTATCACTCATATATGTTTATAAATAATGTATCATTTATAAAATAGTGTCTAAAATAAAAACAGTGTCTAGTATTAAATAAAGTATTGAGTTATTTTTCAAATTCTCAATTTATCATAACGGCAGAATGCTTACACACAAAGTGCAAAATACAGGGGGTCCCACAAATCCACAAAATCATTTGGGGGTCCCTAAAAAAGCCTAATAGAACACGAAACAGTATTAAGGTATCTATTAACCCTACTGAGTTTGTGACCAACATAAACGCTTAAATGTGAACTAAAAATATATATATATACATTGTATTCTAGCCTGGTCATTCATTCATTCATTATCTGTAAGCGCTTATCCAGTTCAGGGTCGCGGTGGGTCCAGAGCCTACCATCATTGGGTGCAAGTGGGAATACACCCTTGAGGGGGCGCCAGTCCTTCACAGGGCAACACATACACACACCTACAGACACTTTTCGCCAATTCACCTACCAACGTGTGTTTTTGGACTGTGGGAGGAAACCGGAGCACCCGGAGGAAACCCACATGGACAGAACACACCAACTCCTCACAGACAGTCACCCGGAGCGGGAATTGAACCCACAACCTCCAGGCCCCTGGAGCTGTGTGACTGCGACACTACCTGCTGTGCCACCGTGCCACCCCATTCTAGCCTGGTTTGCTTTTGAAATAGAGAAATTCTGCTTTTATTTTTCTTAACTAACCAGCGAGGGGGCACTGGTCTATTACAGGGTGACGCTGTCACAAATTGGTCAGTTATCTCGCCCCTGTTTGCTCTGCTGGGGAAAACAGCAACAATGTTTCTCACTCTGAGCTGCTTTAGCTCCCCTCCAAAAGGTGGCATATCTGTCAACACAACACAAATGTAACACATGCCTCATGGCCAGTGGTTCTTATGTGTGATGCTGAGGTGGCGGTGTGGTTTTTGTTTGAAGGTTTGAGAGGCATATACGTGTATGATCTAGTTATGCCATGATTAGAGCATGCAGTAGCTATCTGAGTTTATATACCTACAGTTATATAACTAGATTTGTTAATCCCGAAATAAGACTCGGGTGCTGAGCTCATGTAGAACACAGGGAACCCCAATTACAAGGTGGTATTTTGCACACTGCTCAAACACTAGCTAGGTGTTCTCCACTTACACACTACTACCAGCCTGTGAGGTTGAAGTCTCTCCAAAATTTGTAAAGCCAGCGATCGCTTCTACTAATTCTTGGACTAATTCTTTTTATCTATTTCTGTGTAAACAATATCAATCCACAATAATCATTATGTGTAGACAATATAAAGGACAGCTGATTTATAAAGTGTTAACTGAAAAATAAATGTGAAGTTTTATATGATAACAACCAAATAAAAAAAAAAAGATTATAAATAAAAACCACAGCTGCCAAAGAGTTATATAATGGAAGGGTGGTTGGGGGCAGAGCAAGCACAGTTTGTGAGTGTCTGTGTGTGCACTCATATGTGTGTGTGCGTGTGTGTGTGTGTGTTTGTTGCTGTCACAGACTGTTCTAGCTGGCTGAAATGGGAAATGTCAAATGCTGCTGGTTCAGGTACACAGTGAAGCAGGGATAGAGGTCACATTCCGGCTCCTGCTGAGCGATCAAATCCCAAATGCAGCCTCTTGCAGAGCTGTACACAGACCACTGTGTAGACCACCGTGACATGAGAATGAATACAGCACAGCAGGCGAAGGGCATGGACTGTTCTAGCCTTAAGAGCAAAACTTGTGGTGAAGTCACAGACTCTTAAATAACATGTTCTCCATTAGGGCAGTGTTTTCCCGACCATTTCCCTTGCCTAGCCACCCAGTAATCTCTGTCACCCACCCACTAATCCAGTACTGAGACTTCTTCCTATACACATCAAAAAGAAAGAACCCTGTGGGCTAGATGTACTAAGAATTTTGCTGCAATTTTAGCCAAAGATCAAACACATATTTTGACTGTGTGCTGTGTACAAAAACAGTGTGAGAACCTAGACAGATGGACCATGGAAGAATGCTTTTCTCTTATTCATGCATATGCATTTCATGGAAGCCATGCAAAATGTAAAATTCACAGAAAATGGGTGAAAAAAGGAATAAAAAATGGCGCTGTTTAGCAATAGCATCAAAAATAGCAGCTAAATGGAGGCCCCCTTCTGAACATGTGCTTAAAAGGCAAACCTGTATCTAAACAGATGTTTAGTGGGATGCTAAACATGTTTGAGTGAGTTCTAAGCCATGTGCATATGCAAAACTGGACTTTAACGCCAAAATTTACATCACGATATATGTCTTCATTTTGGTCGATACAATATTCCAATATTGATACGAACAGTATAAAATCCACTGAAAAACAATGAACAGTATAAAAATCCAAGAACAAACAGGAAACATGACATCACCATCAAACATAAACCTGCTGGCTTTGTTGGAGGTCGACCATAAAACTCGGAACCTGACCTGACCCGACCCACGCGACTTTTGTAAACAAACAGCGCTCGTGTTGAGCTTAACTGACGTTACTTGGCGTCAGTTTACTGACTTTTTTTTAGCTAAAAAACAATAACAAAGATGGGTCCCAAGAAAGATACATCAGAAATATACAGTATTCCTTACCTTACCTGTTATTGTTGATCATGTTTGTAGGGAAATAGGGAAATTTAAGGTAAAAAATTGATGGTCGAGTATAGGGTGACCAGACATCTGCAAACGTCACAAATGTCCGGGATTTTTTTTTTCTAGAGCTTACATAGAATTTCGAGACGCGCTTCATTCACAAACTAGTCCAGCCCTCCCCTACTCCGATTGGTTCACTTAAGTGAGAAAGGGGCGTGGTGAAGTAGCCTAAAATCTTCTGATTGGACGGTCTGACTGTAGAGAGTTATTGTTATTGGTCGATAACCTTCTCTGTAAACATTTAATTGGTCAGTCTGCACTTCAGTAGTCCTTGTTTACGTCAGGCAAAGATCATTTACCTACCCTCATCTCGAGCAGCTATGCAGAAATGTAATTGTAAGTTCTCGGATGAATTAAAAAAGAAACTCCCATGTTTTGTGTAGCAAATAAAGGTGTAAAGGACCTAAAAGCACACATAGGTTCAGCTAAGCATACAACGGCAGCGAGGGGCGACGTGTCCTCGAGACGTGTCCTCTTTTTCACCATCTCATATATTGTCGCCCTAGTCGAGAACAAATTAATCGGTTTTCAGTTATTTCTTATGGGGAATCGACCGCATCAGTTGTCGACGCGAGTTCCGGAACGGATTACCGTCGACTTCCGGGTTCTACTGTATCTCACATTTTCATAATTCTAGGCCTCATTAAGGAACACTACATTTAGATCCATCAAATTTTCCACAGAATGTATGCTGTCATCTGGGAAACAAAAAGCAGTGGAAAATCTTGCTAAGGTCTTGTCGTAATCGTTTAACCAACTAAAGGAATTAAACATTTATACATCATTTAATAACAGAAAACAATGTGTAAGACAGAGTTAGGTCTTGAGTTCTTTCTCAGCAGGGTGATTTATCTCTTTTGATACAATATAAAGAAAAAAGCAGTGTTACTTTAGTAAGCCCCTTGGGGAAACTGAGTCAACAGGAGTAAAAACAGACACACACACACACACACACACTACCGAGCCACCCAGAGCAGCTAAAGCACCCAGTGGGTTAGAAGACGTGCTCAAGGGCAATTCAGTAGTGGATGTTGATGGAGTAGACAGCACATTTCCTTAGTTCCCCTCTTCACTTATCCGCATTTTTGTGCCGGTCCTGAGGATAGAACCAGGGACCTTTTGGTCACAATCCTGTCTCTTGAACCTTAAAGCCACAACTGCCCACAGGATAATACAGGATTGTGAAGGATAAGAATTTGTCCACAATACACCATCACTCCGCTGCAGTTCTTATAAGTTGTTTACATACTGTGTACATATTACACCAGTCGAATGGGCAGACTCAGGACACTGATAATATAAGTCAGTACCTTAAAATGTAGGACTGCTGAATTAGAACTGAAATAATTTGTTATTCCAGACATAAGCCCTCTTCCTCCCAAAAAAAAAACAAAACAAAAAAAAAACTGTGGCGCCTCAAAACCTGGAGAGCCCACAAACACACACAAAGGACACCAGCGCTTACATAAATTGTCCCCTTCAAAACAAGATCAAATTTGAGTCTTTCCGTCAATCCACTCGTTAGTAATCCTCATGTTTATGCAGAGTACTTGCAAAAAGAAAATCAAGCAACAGTTAAAAAAATAGTAGTAAAAAAATATGGCTGTGTCGCTTGGGCTCTCAGTTTTAACGACACGTCAATCAAGTCTCTAGATCAGTTAGGGGCAGTGTTCAACCAAAGAGGTGGGGAAGCAACCAGCAAAACAGACGTGCACCGTGAGTTTTATATGGCAACAACAATCAAAATAAACAGCAATCAAAACGACAAATATGTTTTCAAAGCTTAGATGCCTTTCACTGCCTGCCCTTTCCCTACTGAGGCCATGTAAACACAGGAGGGGCGTGAGGGAGGCGGCCTCAGTCTACAGCCAATGGGGGAATGCTCCCTCCTCCCAACACGTCTGGCCTGAAAGTGGAAGAGTACTGGGTTAGAAACAAGACTTTTTTTCCTGTTTGGTGAGGAGAAAAAAGCCATTTGGAGAGGTGTAAGAGATTAGTTTGTGAAGGAAGGTAAAATATAATGTTGCCATTAAGCTTAGATGATACAATTTTGGTTTCTGCAGTAAAATTAATCATTTTCCTCATGGAGAGGTTGGGGTCTTTGAAGATTCCAAAGGAAGATTTCAAAGAAGAAAATTGAATTTAAAAAAGTGCCTAAAATGTTTTTTATTTATACTCATTACCAAATAAATCTATTTGTATCTATTGTATACGTTCATAAGCCTAACAAAATGGCTACAACACTTTACGCAAGCAGAACATTCTAGAAAGGCAGTCATCATAACACTAAACATCCCATTAAAGAGATTTCATTATGGAAAAATGATGGAGAGAAGTAGAAGCAGTAACAGCAAGTGGAAATGAATGATCGGAAAAGACGAAAGGCTTCATTACCCCGGTCTGACAACAGATGGAGCAATTACCGATACATTTGTACGCAACTGCAGGCAAAGACTGATGCCATCTGTCAAAATCAGGTCCAACTGGACTTTCTGCTTCAGATTCAGTTCTCGCTGAACTGAGAGGCTGTGTGTGTTCGTGAGTGTGGCATGAGTGTGTGTGGCTGCCAGTAACCGCTCAGCACAGCTCACACAGAATGTAACTAGCACTTTCAAAAAACTGAAGTTTAAAGGAGCATTCAGGCAGCGTTGGGTATTAAGTTGATTATTTAACTTTAGAGTTGTTCTATACATTGCAGCAAACATAAGCTGAAGGACTAAAGTGCTTTGTAGTGCATGAATGGACCAGTTTACACTGCCATAAAAATCTCTCTCCTGTTTTAGTATGGTATGTTTAAGAAGTACAAGGCTTAGTACAAAATCGCTGAAACGTTCTGGTCACTGGATGTCAGTATAACAGCAGTTTCATAACATGAAGAAGAACCACTGAGAAAATGACAGAGTGGTAACTGCTTGAGGAAAAAACAACCCAGTTTTTTTAAGGTTTATAAAAAGGAATCATCATCACATTAGTCACAGAACTCTGAAAACTAAACTGATTCATGAAGAACTAACAGAGGCAGAGTTGCTGTTTGACAAAAATAATAAAGTTTCAGCTTGAGTGATGAGCAGGAAGAGCAGCAGCCAATCAGGGCGTGAGAAAACTCTCAGGGAGCGAACCCCATGAAACCAACACAAAAACAAACCTAATGAAGGGGTTACTAGAGAAATAATCCATGGCCTCTTTTCCACTGCAACAGCACATTGTTCTAAGGGCCGTTCTGTGCCATTGTGGACTGTTAGCCCAGTTACCGTTTCTTTTTCCATGGCCGAACCAGGAGCAGAAGTGCACCGGCAGATGCTTGCAGGATATGTACCCAACAGGAGGACTCGGTATGTTATAGCTACTAACACCTCATTTTATTCAAATGTAACAGAACGGTTGCCTTTCTCAGGACCATCCGGCCCTGCAGTGGAAAAAAGTCCCAGGAGTATTCATCAAGGCTGCTGCTCTCTGCGCTGTTCTGGAGAGGTTAAGAGAGGGATAGTAGTCGTTCTGCATGGACTCAGGAGAAGGATGTGGCTGTACAGCTCTGGTAAATGCAAGTTTAAAACGTCCAATCAGACTTCAGTACTCGTCCTTCCTTTTATTTTTATTTATTCATTTTTATTATATATTTATTTTCCCTTTTGTGCAGAAACAGCTCATTTCCCAGTCTCCATTTTGGAATGCAGTGGACACTTTTCACATTTAGTTCTATGAGTTGGTGGGACTTGAGGTTTGGGATTGTGTACAGAACACTACAACGGCAAAGAGCTGCTGAATCAATGTTTTTTAAGCAGTACATTGATTCAAAGTCATCTAGTGCCTACTTGGCATTAGCCGACCAAACTGGGCAGTTAGTGTTCTCCTACAAGTGCGTTGAGAAGTTTTCTACCCTCCTCTAAAAGATACATAGTGCAGTTTCTGCAGTTCTGAGCCCGAAATAGCCATGATACAGACTCTATTCTGCCTATAACAGGTCAGTGAATCATCTCAATGATTTTGAAGCTGTAATTTTAAGGTAAAAATATGACCTAATGTTGCTTTAACACTATGTAAAATAAAACTAATGCATTGTCTGAGCCAATGAGCTATTAAAAGAAACTGGTCAGTATAATGTCTTAATGAAGCATTGCACTTTAAAACCTTCACCAACGCTGTCCTCTCTTACACCCTGCATTCACTACACTAGTTCAGCCCTGATGTGTTCTCATGTTCCCTATGTATTTAGCTGTACTTTGTGTCTGAGGCACAGTGTGGTATTCCAGAATGTAACATCATCCCTGAACGGGCGGGCTACAATCCTGCTGCGTGTAGGTACACGCTATGACATGCATGCTTAATGTGTGTACAGAAGGCAGCAGGCAGCAGCGGACCAGGCTTCACCTGTACATGACGTCAGAGGAGCAGCTTTGCGTGCCATCGCTGTAGTGACATTTGCGTACGCTGATTGCCCCTCAATGACTCATTATCATGCATCACGGACCTCCGCAAAGACCGGCAACCTGCTCGTCCTGCCACCTAGCGCTTCTTGCTTTGAGCTCCTGAACTTCTCCGAGACCTTTCAGCAATTAAGATGGTCTCAGTGCATTCCTCGCCCTCCAGAACCTTTCTGTTATGGCTAATGAGCCCATCAGGAATCAAAGGCACCTTCTACTAAAGCCATCGCCATATGACAATGATTTGGGGCAGAATTCAAATCACAGAAGTCAACAGCAGCAGAACACAAGAGATTGTCTTCATGGAAATATGGAAATGTCTTATATGCCCAAACGTTTTTGGACACCTCCTCATCAGGGCATTAACAGGCAGTTTGTCCTTCTTTCCATCAGCTTCTGCTCTTCTAGGACGGCCTTATTTTTGATATAAGAACAGATTCACTACCCACAGCCCATGGTTGGGCAGGGTTTTATGGCCAGCCTATGTTTGGCACTTAGCATGGTGACCTTAAGCTCATGTGCACTACGAGGTTTCACACACTTTTGAACTTGTGCACTGTCAGAAAATATCTGGATACAGGTGCATTACTGTTACTAAAGTTACAGGCTGTGTAAACAGTGGTTTTAAAGTCTGGTATTGTTCCTACGGGAGCTGAATGACTGCGACACTAACCTGCTGCACCACCGTGCTGCCCTACACATTTACAATATACATTGTTTACAGCATCTGTCACTGACTGATGTTCATTACAGGACGCTGCCATCAGTTCACTGCCCTCAATTTAGTTTAAAAATATTAATACTGACAAAGCCAAGAGGATGTTGTCTGCTGGTGATGTCATATTGCTTCCAGTTCTTGGCAGAGTTTCTTTTTTATTGTTTATGTCAAGACTGGAATCACATCATATTGATGGAAATGAATGAATAGACTGTGATATAAATTTGACTAAAAAGTACTCTATATGAAGCCTTGAGGGTATCACCACAGTGACAGCAAAAGTTACCAACACAGTGTGTATGAGCACAATTTCCCTGCTCCACAGACCAGTGTTGGGCAGATTTCTACCATTTCTACCCTTCCTGCTCTATCTGCTCCTGAGTTTAAGATTCAATTAACAATGTTTTTTCTATTGAGATTATAAAAGCCTTGTGAAATGTAACACCTCTGTCTGCAGTGGGTAAACCTTAAAGCAGATACATGTAATAATTAAAAGTCTGGATATTTTTGATCAGAAAAATACAGCAGTTTGGTTGATAGTTTTGTAGAGCTTTTTTTGTGTTTCGTGTGAAGTGTCTTCCAGCTAATCCTGCGACGGCTGTACCGCTGTTTTGGTAATTCCCATATGCAGCTTTACGGCAGTCTTTGGAGGCAGGTGTGTTTATTAAAGCTTGAGTAGGCTTTATTCGCTTAAGTAAGTGGGGGCTTTTCTTAAGGCTAATGTCCTTTCAGGGTGAAGACCATTTAGGAACACATCTGGCTCAATGGCTTTCAGAGGCAACCCCCCCCCCCCCAAAAAAAACCTAGCATTTCTTAACAATGTTTGATGTTGGAACAAAGATACTGGAAGGAGCTGTATCACTCCAGAGAACCACTGCACTATTTATTTTGGCTTTATACCAGTCTAGCTGATGCCTGGCATTGACATGGGGACCTTAAACTCATAAACAATCACTCCAGAGCATCTTATTCTTCACATTATTTCCAAGAATTATAAGATGCAAAACCCTAAGAGCTTAAATTAGGAATAGAATTTGAATTCACTCTATACTAGTATGAAAATCATAATTCAGCAGAAGGCTGTGATTCAGAACAAGGACATCTGACTAGTTGGTCTCAAGAAAGCTCAGAGTTAGAGTTAGGCCTCATTGTTCATGTTATTTAACAGAACCCAGTAGCACACGTCAAGTTGGCATCATATTGAGCTCAGCCCAGTTAAACAAGACACTGAGTCTCTTTCACTGAAATAATAAATTAATATCAGTGCAACACACTCACAAATATTTTTATTGTGCCATAACCCAGGTAGTGTCACAGTCACACAGCTCCAGGGACCTGGAGGTTGTGGGTTCGATTCCCGCTCCGGGTGACTGCCTGTGAGGAGTTGGTGTGTTCTCTCTGTGTCTGTGTGGGTTTCCTCCGGGTGCTCCGGTTTCCTCCCACAGTCCAATAACACACGTTGGTAGGTGGATTGGCGACTCAAAAAGTGTCCGTAGGTGTGTGTGTGTGTTGCCCTGTGGTGCCCTTTCAAGGGTGTGTTCCTGCCTTGCGCCCAATGATTTAGGGTAGGCTCTGGACCCACCACGACCCTGAACTGGATAAGGGTTACAGATAATGAATGAATATTGAGATTCATTTTCTATAAATAAAAGGTCAAGGCTTTAAAGGAACTGTAGGTAGTGTCACTGTGATGCTACACTGACCTGTAATAGTGCGAACAGAGCTTCTGTCTTTGCTACTCTGTGCTCAGCATTGTAGAAACCACAGTATGTAACTCAGTAAAAGGTTTCCCGCTCCCTCCCCCTTAGTTTCAGGACAGTGCTGCAAAAGTGAATTACACCCTGCCACTGTAGGGGAAGCTCAGGAGCAAACAATACCAAATCTTACCTAGTGTTCCTTTAAGACTTTCCAATAAGACTCCTTTGAAAACTGAACATCAGGCTGTCGTATAGTTGTGGGTGTTGTCAATTATACAGCTCATTGTTTGGCTGCCTCTGACAGCTCTGTGTTATATAGAATCTAAATGTCCTCACAGAGTCCGGAGTAACAGAAATCTGTAAATGGACTGCCATGGAGAGATGGTTTGAAAAGGTTAAAATATTACCATAACAGTAAGAGTTAACAAGATCGTTTACAAGCCTTCTCTTAAATATGGCTAGTTTTATCTCACAAAGCTCAGAAGGTGGCACGCCTTGAATGGCATTGTTATTATCAGCCACCTGACACTTGACAACATGCAAAAACATCTTAAGGCCAACCACAACAAATTCAAAACATGATTCATATCACCTGATGTCAAATGGAAGTTCTTTTGTGTTGGAAGAACACTATCCACATGTTGGAAGTTAGGAGTTGTCACAGATACAGTGTAACAGATGTAGGACATACATTTGAGGCTGAAAGTTTAGACACACCTAGACTAAAGTTTTTGCCCCATGGTAAAAGTTTACATACATTTTGTTAATATTTGCTGGCTCTGACTTTTAATTGTCCGACTTTAAACCAAAAGCTTAGCCTTGAACCAGCTTCTCACAACACTTTCCAGGAATTTAATCCCATTCCTTCTGACAACACTGTTGTAATTCAATCAGTTGTTCTGGCACAACATGCTCAAACTCACCTCGTCATTTCATCCTACAAAATGTCTCTGCTATTCAGGATTTAGCGATGGCAACTTTGATGTCTTTAAGCCATTATTTCACTTTGGAGGAATGTGCTTAGGGTCACTTTCCCGCTGGAGGCCAACTTGTAAAGTTTCCTGGCTGATGTTTTGAGGTACTGCTAAAGTTTTTGAAAATGATCCTCATTCCTCATTCATGCTGCCATTTACTTTCTGAAGGGCACCAGTTTCTTTCCCAGCAAAACAGCCAAACAACATGGTGCTACCACCCCCATGCTTCACAGATGGCATGGTGTTCTTTGGATTAAAAGTCTCACCCTTTTTCCTCCATATGTAGCGTTGATCATTATGAACAAACTGTACATTGCTTGGACTTGTCCTGAGTATCATGTATAAACTTCTGTCTTGATGAAGGGCTGGGTCTTGTCTTGCACAGCAGTCTTTATCAGTCTGACAGAGTAGCACTCTCTTAGTGGTGAATGTAGACACTTAAATTTTAAAGTTGTGGTGTATGTAAACTTCTAGCCTTAACTGTGACTCTTCAAATTGTGACCATTCACTTACTGCAAAGTTGTCCTAAGTTCAAGGGGTGGCTTGTGGGCAGCAGTTTGCAGGCAGCTGACCTCTGGGCAGTCCTGGGTCAAGAGCATGTGGCCAGTCACAGCCTGACCAGCTAACCTTAAACATCTGCCCTCCACCATAGTCTCATCGCCACAAAAAGAAAACAGCACTCTGTCCTCATCAATCATTTAGAGCAAACCCACACGGTGTGACTTACAGTCGCTGCCTGAAAATGGCAGACATCCACTCGCTCATTTACAGCCCATATCGCACTACGGGGAGGATTAATTTGGCCTATGTCACACTGAGTAATCCATAATGAAGGATTTCTAAATACCCAAACTGGCTCAGATAAAACTCAGGCTACACCTGTTTTTCCATAAAGCAATAATACACGAGAGGAATGCTATGACATTAGATATTCATACAGGTCTAGAACAACAGTGCCAATAGCTCACGTTATGGCATGAATTTCGAGAGTATTATTGTGATTATACCACAGTTCCATTATCTCCTTTTATTGTTACATTGAAATATAAAAAAAAACATCTGGATATTGTTCACTGCTGGTGCTAATGCCTATTTTTAAGTGATTCATCCATAGTCATGACATATATTAATGTTTCTTCCTCTATAGCTAGAGCTGGACGATACAGCCAAAATTCATATCACAATATATTTCCTAAAGGCTAAGCACCACTTAATGGACCTCCATGAATATTTCACATTATTTAAGTTATTGACATATATAAGTATGAATTAAAATGAAAATAGCAGCTTAATTTGCTTTAAAACTGACAATTTTATTAAATTGATGGAAAAACGCGAGCTCGCTACGGAAATTCTTGAACGCGACCGTGACGTCACTGGTGGACAACAGCTGAACAACGCCGCGGTGAAACACCGTTATGACTGACTGTTATGACAGTATCTAGCTAGCTAAATAACCAACATTATTCATGACAATAGCCTAGCAATAAGCTAAACTCAAATTTAGAGGTACCGTTATTCTTGTAAATGTGATCGAAGTCGAACTCGAATTCATCCGACACTATAAACCTCCGTAATGCAACTCCGTAGCCGAGTATAATCTGAGCCACCGAGTTTAGCGAGTCAAGCTAACGTTAACTAACACCAACTAAAACAGGCGAAGTTTACCTCCATGTTACAGAGGCTCTTGAACAGCTTTCGTTGGTGTCCTTACATGCCCATATTGTTGGAAAAGTGCCAGTGAAATGAGCTACAGATAACGGAGTGAGCGGATGGTCCTTTCCAAAGTGCCCGTTTAAAGTTGACAAATTTAGTCCATTTTCTGGATATTTTGGGATCTTTGGGCCATTTGTGCACAGATGTCCCACTGTACATTGAATGATTGCAGCCAAAAACAACACACCTTTTTGTCATTTTGCATTAAATTAAGTGCAGCTTCTAGAGTTTTTATCCACCATCTACGTCACAGGCAAGACGTCTATTAGAGTTTCTGAACACCTTTGGGGGGGGGGGGGACCAACGGTCTTTTAAACCTTATTCCTTGAATTAGTAAGAAATAACATGTTTTCTGACTATCAATAAACACAAGTTAGGAACTCAAATTCCACTGTATTTATTTGTTTGACACTTTCATATCGCTGGTGCTTAGCCTTTAAATTCAGTCAATACGATATAATTCCGCTATCGATATGAACAATAAATTAGCCACGAAAAACGGAAAAGAACTAAAAGCAATGTGACATCACCATCAAACAACAACCTCTTGGCTTTGTCAATATTAATATTTTTTAAACTAATATTAAAATTGAGTTCAATGAACCGATGGAAGTGTTACAGATGCTGTAAACATAATGTATACTGAAATATTGAAAAAGTGTATTAAAATCATATAACTGCTATTGAAACACCAGCATGTTCTGGTTGATCAGCAACATTTGTGGGAATTTTGCATACTTTTTCCTATAAACTTCATGTGGAGTATGGGTAGACTAAAGATTCTGTCATCATCATAGACGCACAAACTTGGAAAACGTTGCCAAAAGCAGTGCTTCTGCGTGTTTATTTATGAACACTCTTACCACTCGAGTGTGGGTGGAGGAACAACCACAGTTTTTGCTGTGGTCATGTTTGTTCCATGGGAATGGTTTTGAAAATGTGAAGCTTGGAAGAAGTTCCTACTCACAGCTAAAGAAGAACCCACTTCCCACACACAAACTACGTGATTTCAAGCAGATACTATGCTGACAAGTCTAATTCCCAAACCCAGAAAACAGCTCTGAGCGAGATCAGACAGCGTGAGAGATGAGGGCCCTGCCAGGGGCAAGGGAGGGGCCTTGATGGAGAACTTCATTACTATTAAAAGGCCTCCCTCCAAAATTAGGCCATGGCACCCCCCAGTCACACCAAATGACTCATCCACATAATTTCACATTAGGGGAATATTAATGGAGATAGAAATAGAGCGAATTCACACGTGCTGAGTCTGAGCGATTACAATGCTCATCATGGGAAAGTGACCCTGATTTTGGGAAACCTATAGTTTTAACACCCATGGTCCAATGGCATGTGTTGATTTCCCAATGATTGTCTTTTGCACGTTTTCCCACCACTGAACTCCAGTAACACTGCTGGGTCTGATCTCCTCCTACCAGCACTACCAGTCAGTGTCACTGTGCTGAGAATTATCCACCGCCCAAAGCATACTTGCTCTGTGGTAGCCCTGTGGGATCCTTATCTTTGGGCAGAAAAACAAGAGTGAAATGGACATAAGAATGTATTCCAAGTCTATGTTTCCAATAATAATATTAGATCATAATCTTCCATTATGACTCCATAAAGCCCTTCCCTTCTTTTGCACTGGCCCTTTCAATAAGGACACAGAGAAAACTGAAATTAAAGACTGTTAACTTACATTAAATGAGACATAACAGAACATAGCCTCATGTTTGCTGCAAACTGAGGCCATGTGCATTCATCTAAATAGATTGGAATTTTTTAACACAGAAACGACACAGAACATTTTCTCACCACTCTTATAACTCTTTCTTGCTCTAAACCATCCCACCAGCTGCTGGTAATCACAGTTCACAGTAAGGTTTGAAACTTTGGGAAGCTGGATTTAAAAGTACTGAGCACAGTGCATTCTGGCACCCCCTGAACCGCAGTGCAATGTGCAAACACAAGTCAAACTCAGCCGTAAACATGCAATCAATTCTCAGATGGCGGTGCAAACAGAAGCAACTCAGTGGCATATTTGCATTTGCTAGTCTGGAAGCATGCACAGTTATTAAAGACAGAAGCATGAAGGTGGCTGCGCTTCTCCTGTCCACAAAACCGCAATAAAAACTGAGGTTAAAAAAAAAAAACCAAAACAACCTGGAAGGCATCTTTGGAAAAGGTTATTGGTGTCCTAAAGTGCACTTTTCGTGTGGATTGGAGGCCAAAATGCAGCCTA
The DNA here is from genome assembly GCF_029633855.1 of Hoplias malabaricus. Lineage (NCBI taxonomy): Eukaryota > Metazoa > Chordata > Actinopteri > Characiformes > Erythrinidae > Hoplias > Hoplias malabaricus. The sequence continues at coordinate 24,468,491 of NC_089817.1, forward strand.
AAACCCATGGAGTCTGGGTTTTGAAAGCACAGTCCCAAGACAGATCTTCATAATCGGTACTGGCCTGTCTCTCTGATGCATTGTAGACATTCTTAGTATAGTCTTTCAGAATTCATTTTACAAACAGCTTTGGTGTAAACACCATCCTGTAAAACCAATGTCACAGAGATAGAACTAATTTAAAGAATTTAATTGATCACACCGAAACATCTGTTCTATGGTATGTTAGTAATGTTAGTAAAGCAATTTGGGTTAACTAATTACATTTCCATATTTTTTATTCTTTTCAAATTTTTCTAACACTTTTCAGACATAACTTTTTATGGTTTTTCCATTTGACTTCATTAGAATTAGACAAAAATTCCAGTACAGATAAACTGATAAAAATGACTCCCAGATTCCATAGCAACCTACAATAATTTACTCCAATTTAAGAAAACAAATACATTGCATGATGCAGGGCCAAGACCATATTTACATTGATTTAAATAAATGTGTTTTACTCTGGTTTTTTTTGTATGTTTGTTGTTTCGTTTTTAAAAAAGCAGCGCTTTTTGTTTCCTGCATCAAAAGTAAACAGGACCCATGAATTCTGATGTGTACTAAGACACGTACTAACCCTTAGTCAATAATTCAGACCTTTCCCTTTTCTGCTTTTCATTATGTACTTTTTAAAGACATGAAGCAGATGAATGGGAAGACACTGCTATTCACATGTAGTCACCCTACTTTCATTGAGAAACAAAGCCATACATCACCAAGACCCCATTCCAACACAGAAGAGTTGCTTACCTAAAAGAAAGAGAAAGAGAGAAAAGAAAACATGAGTGACATCATAGTTGGGGTCTGTTTTATGCAGTAAGTCACACAGGTGGTGGGCTCTTAGCTAAAAAGCCCCCATTAGCAGATGTGAATGCGAAATCTGAAGTCTGAAATGGCTCGACTAATGTGTTGCATTAGAGAGAGGAGTGTGTTAACTCTGAAGTCTCTCACACCCCCATCGTGGGGAGAATTCTTAAAAGGAAAAAAAAACATCTTCACTCAGCGCCTCCTAATGAGGAGTTGTAACTCCTCTTCTCACTCTACTCCTCAGATGAGTCTGTTTATAAAGTGCAACTATCAGCACTTGGCATTTCATCTAAAATTCACACACACACACAGCCGGTAGTGGGCCAATTTGGGTAAACAGAAATAATTGATACTATGAGAGTGAGAGGTTCCCAGAATAAATACAGAGCAATGTGTGTAGTACCGCAAACCAGGCACCACCAAAACATCTCTCAACCCAATCAAACCTCATCCAGCTCTTCATTAAGGTCCTGCAGACCTGAGACTTGGTTTAGAACAAGGGTTCTAATCCACATCACTGTGGACTAGGGGTGGGCGATATGACCCTAAAATAAAATCACAATATTTCAAGATATTTTTTAAATCACGATATTCTGGCGCTATGACAAAACACTGAAAAATATTTGATTAATTTCAAGAACATTAGTTAATGTATGGCGGCACGGTGGCGCAGCAGGTAGTGTCGCAGTCACACAGCTCCAGGGGCCTGGAGGTTGTGGGTTAGATTCCCGCTCTGGGTGACTTGTCTGTGAGGAGTTGGTGTGTTCTCCCCATGTCCGCGTGGGTTTCCTCCGGGTGCTCCGGTTTCCTCCCACAGTCCAAAAACACACGTTGGTAGGTGGATTGGATACTCGAAAGTGTCCGTAGGTGTGAGTGTGTGAGTGAATGTGTGTGTGTGTCTGTGTTGCCCTGTGAAGGACTGGCGTCCCCTCCAGGGTGTATTCCCGCCTTGCGCCCAATGATTCCAGGAAGGCTCTGGACCCCCCGCGACCCTAAAATTGGATAAGCGGTTACAGATAATGGATGGCTGGATAATTAATGTATAAATGTAACTTTTTTTTTATTACTTTAGTATAAATTCTTCAAACATTCAGTAGAACAAAACAAAAATTTAATATTTGGTTACTTTATAAACAAACAGTAACTTAACACAATTCCGATCTTCATTCATTCATTAATTATCTGTAAGTGCTTATCACAGAGGGACACAGGGAGAACACACCACACTCCTCACAGACAGTCACCCGGAGGAAACCCATGCAGACACAGGGAGAACACACCACACTCCTCACAGACAGTCACCCGGAGGAAACCCACACAGTCACAGGGAGAACACACCAATTCCGATCTTCATTCATTCATTAATTATCTGTAAGTGCTTATCACAGAGGGACACAGGGAGAACACACCACACTCCTCACAGACAGTCACCCGGAGGAAACCCATGCAGACACAGGGAGAACACACCACACTCCTCACAGACAGTCACCCGGAGGAAACCCACACAGACACAGGGAGAACACACCACACTCCTCACAGACAGTCACCCGGAGGAAACCCACGCAGACACAGGGAGAACACACCACACTCCTCACAGACAGTCACCCGGAGGAAACCCACACAGTCACAGGGAGAACACACCACACTCCTCACAGACAGTCACCTGGAGGAAACCCACGCGGACACAGGGAGAACACACCAACCCCTCACAGACAGTCACCCAGAGGAAACCCACGCGGACACAGGGAGAACACACCACACTACTCACAGACTGTCACCTGGAGGAAACCCACACAGACACAGGGAGAACACACCAACCCCTCACAGACAGTCACCCGGAGAAAACCCACGCAGACACAGGGAGAACACACCACACTCCTCACAGACAGTCACCTGGAGGAAACCCACACAGACACAGGGAGAACACACCAACCCCTCACAGACAGTCACCCGGAGAAAACCCACGCAGACACAGGGAGAACACACCACACTCCTCACAGACAGTCACCCGGAGGAAACCCACACAGACACAGGGAGAACACACCAACCCCTCACAGACAGTCACCCGGAGAAAACCCACGTAGACACAGGGAGAACACACCAACTCCTCACAGACAGTCACCCGGAGGAAACCCACACAGACACAGAGAGAACACACCAACTCTTCACAGACAGTCACCCGGAGCGGGAATCGAACCCACAACCTCCAGGTCCCTGGAGCTGTGTGACTGTGACACTACCTATTAACTACAATGTCAGTTTATTTATGAAGCCTATTTAAAAACAACATGAGATTACTACATTTCTGTACATAATAACAATAAATAATAAAAAGAATAACAATACTACAAAACCACACAAGACGAGCCCAAATAATGGAAAGTAAGCTAAAGAGTTTATAAAATCTAAAATAAACAATATAACGATTAACAAACTAAACTGCTGATAATTTAATGCATGCAAAAAGCAGCAAACACAAAAATTATACACAATAGATGCTCTACTGAGTCCGTGTAGTTTGCCTGCTTGTGCCAGAGCTCGTATTGTCTATAAGCAGTGGTTCTCAAACTGTGGTATGTGAAGCGAGCAAGACGTGGTATGCCAAATGACCTCGGGAAATGTACTACTTAATTAAGGAATTTATTCAGAACTGAAAATCTAAAGCTTTTATGTTTACATTACAAAATATTTCAGTTTTCATAATTACGCCCCAATGAAATTCATTTGTGTTGTAGAAAAATACAACGTGCTACGCATACACTGTAGTTGCTCATGTCTGTAAGGGAATGGCGGGTGGGGGCAGCATTCCTCAGCTTTTTTTCCCAGGGAGGGAACACGATCCCCCATATTTTTTTGAGAAATCCGGGTACAGAAAGCCCAGTTTCAGCTGCTGGACATAAGCAAAGGCTAGAGACGGACGTGAGCAATTCGGATTTTATTATGAAAAGGGCAAAGCAAAAACAAGAAATACAAGCCGAGACCAAACCCGAGAAATACTCCGGAGTGCAACCCTAAAATCAGAGGTCAAAATACATCTGTGATTAACTGAGATATTCATAACAAACATTCGCTCATTGCCAGAGGCTCCACTTCTGCAGTATCAGCACTTTCAGCTGCATTCTCAGTGTCGGTGCTGCTGCTGAGTCACAACTTCAAAACCTTCTACCTGAAATGTTCCAACCCTCCTCTGTGCTTGCCATCCTTTTATTGCTTACACTGGAGTGCTATGTTCCAGGAAAAGCACACAAGATGCACCCGCTAAATAATGTATGGCAGGTGGCGCAGTAAGAGATCTTACATTAAAGACAGAGGACTGGGAACTCTCTGAACTGACAGAAAAAGGCCCTCCTGGATGTCGAAGCTTGGCACTGGAATTAATTACTCCTTCCCATGTGTTCATAGTGAATTTACAAAAGCTGCTTTGCTCCAATGAGAGGCACATGCAAACATCAAAGGTTAGGGAACGGGTGCCGGGCAAAGCTTGTCCTAATCAAATCACACATTTCATCGGAGAGAGTCTTCTCCAGTGTGCGTCCGCTAGCTCTGTTCTGATGTGAATCAGGATGGTGTTGTATAATTTCAGCCAAAGTGACAGATTTGTGTTTCAGCCCACCGTTCCTCCGCTTAAGCTTCTATTCTGATTATGTAACGACACCCAATCTCAAAAAACCTCACTTTGTGCTGGACGGGAGTGAAATCTAATTACAAGGAACACAGAGGTCTGCTTTTACTGATGATTTTTTTTAGAGCTTTCTAGGAACAGACAGCATCTTTCCGTGAACTATATTGTTTTAATAATCAGATTACTTCTGCTGTCTGGCCCTAGTCACTGCAGTGTTGAGTTCATACACAAAAAGCCAGTAATTGAGGGTAGTGTGAAACTCCTGGGTTGGCACTGGATTGCATGTATGGATCTCGACAAAATGCTTTCACTGTTCTAGAAGCGGAGCCATTTTTGGAGGTTCTTTAAATGAAGGATTTAATAAACGTTCTTCTCACAAGCACAGGTCATTTATGAAAAGGATCCTTTAAAAAAGCTTGAAAGGTTCAGAAGTAGTGGAATGCGAGTGAAATGTGAACCTTTGTGCAGGTAGGAGGAATCATAACCTCAGCTGATAACTGAGAATATTTATATTCACAAAGGTCTAAGCAGGTTGTAATGCTCTGTGGAACAAGGAAGCTAATATAAAGAGAATAGACAAGAGAGTAGACAAGAATTAAAAGCAAGTAAAAGAATGAAACAATTATTAATTCATTGTATGTAAACAGGGCGGCACAGTGGCGCAGCAGATTAATGTCGCAGTCACACAACTCCAGGGACTCCAGTTTGGTGTGTTCTCCCCGTGTCTGTGTGGGTTTCCTCCGGGTGACTGTCTGTGAGGAGTTTGTTGTGTTCTCCCTGTGTCTGCGTGGGTTTCCTCCAGTTGACTGTCTGTGAGGAGTGTGGTGTGTTCTCCCTGTGTCTGCGTGGGTTTCTTCCGGGTGACTGTCTGTGAGGAGTGTGGTGTGTTCTCCCTGTGTCTGCGTGGGTTTCCTCCGGGTGACTGTCTGTGAGGAGTGTGGTGTTTTCTCCCTGTGTCTGCGTGGGTTTCCTCTGGGTGACTATGAAGAGTTTGGTGTGTTCTCCCTGTGTCTGCGTGGGTTTCTTCCGGGTGACTGTCTGTGAGGAGTGTGGTGTGTTCTCCCTGTGTCTGTGTGGGTTTCCTCCGGGTGACTGTCTGTGAGGAGTGTGGTGTTTTCTCCCTGTGTCTGCGTGGGTTTCCTCCGGGTGACTGTCTGTGAGGAGTGTGGTGCGTTCTCCCTGTGTCTGTGTGGGTTTCCTACAGGTGACTGTCTGTGAGGAGTGTGGTGTGTTCTCTGTGTGTGTTTGGGGGGTTTCCTCTGGGTGACTGTCAGTGAGGAGTGTGGTGCGTTCTCCCTGTGTCTGCGTGGGTTTCCTCCGGGTGACTGTCTGTGAGGAGTGTGGTGTGTTCTCCCTGTGTCTGCGTGGGTTTCCTCCAGGTGACTGTCTGTGAGGAGTGTGGTGTGTTCTCTGTGTGTGTTTGGGGGGTTTCCTCTGGGTGACTGTCAGTGAGGAGTGTGGTGTGTTCTCCCTGTGTCTGCGTGGGTTTCCTCCGGGTGACTATGAAGAGTTTGGTGTGTTCTCCCTGTGTCTGCGTGGGTTTCCTTCGGGTGACTGTCTGTGAGGAGTGTGGTGTGTTCTCCCTGTGTCTGCGTGGGTTTCCTCCGGGTGACTGTGAAGAGTGTGGTGTGTTCTCCCTGTGTCTGCGTGGGTTTCCTCCGGGTGACTGTCTGTGAGGAGTTGGTGTGTTCTCCCCGTGTCCGCGTGGGTTTCCTCCGGGTGCTCCGGTTTCCTCCCACAGTCCAAAAACACACGTTGGTAGGTGAATTGGCGACTCAAAAGTGTCCGTAGGTGTGAGTGAGTGTATCTGAGTTTCTTTCCCATGTTCGAGCTAGCAAGTATGCTAAATATTTAAGCTCCATTAAATAATGTCATTCTAATCTATGTTTAGATCTATGTCTTATAGAATACAAGCTAATGTTAGGCCATACAAAATATCACCAACTAATTAACTACACACAAACACATATGACTGATCTGCAGAGTATATTTTCATTAACGTCAGAGCTAAGCAGGTCTCTTCTAGACCAGGGTTCTAAACTCCTCTAAGTCCTGGAAACCCCCTGGCACCACTTGGTTGCTACTATTCCACTTTCTCCCATCTGGATCTCAGAAGCATTGCTAGTTCTAGATGGACAACAGCTCCGTCTCCTCCCCGCCAAGCTTTGTTTTTACAGTTTAGCTCTGTGCTTCTGCATATTCCTGGCAAATTTTTTGCTTGAGTTCTTTGCCATTACAAAACTGTACTGCCTCTAGTTTTGTTCCAAATTTTCAGCCCAGTGTCTGAGCCTCTCTCCTGCTTCATATTTATGAATATACCCCATACCTCTCAGTCTGCCTTCTTTGTTTTTTTTCTATTCTGCCTGCGATGACACTGCTCTGTGGAAATGGCCCATTAAAGCGCACTTGCACTCACAGATAGCTGCCTCAGGCTCCACTTTGTTTCAAAGACAGACTGCAGAAACCCTGCCAAATTACAAAGCATGTCAACACAGCCACGATGAAAAATCTCTCATCTCCAAAACCACAACTTCTCTGCCCCATATGAGAGTTTTGGCAAAATTATCCTGAAAGCCCAGGGGGCTTAGTCCTGACTGTTTACTTTCACTGCTGTAAAATGATTAAAGGGCATAAAGAAAAAAGGGCTTTCAAATTCGACAAGTATACGCATCTATATTAGTTTTATTATAAAAGCAGGTTTTCAGAAAGGCTTTCCCTAACATGCAAAGACTCTGAGAAATGCATGAATTTCCACAGCTAACACAGAAAGACGGAACAGGCGTGCGTAAAAGATAAGGTGAGCTGACGTCAATGGTCTGGATTGTATTTTACCTAAGATTCTTAACAGCGGATTAATCCGTTCTGGTCTCTCTTTTGCACATGCTGTCGTTCCAAATGCTGTTTTCCCTGTCAATTCCAAATCTGATTTATGCATTATGGCCATGTGAGACCAACGAGCACTTTTCCCAGTAAAATTACAAAGTTAGCAGTTTGCAGATCTCCTTTTCTGTGTTTGTGCTGCTTATCAGAGTACGGTCCAATATTATAAGTGCAAATACAAGAGCAGAATTCATAACCAAGTAGTCAAAAATTGTAAACATATCACTCATTTAAGTCCCAGGTTTCAAAAACAATAAACAGAATATTTCTTTATTTAGGGACCTGGAGGTTGTGGGTTTGATTCCTGCTCCGGGTGACTGTATGTGAGGAGTGTGGTGTGTTCTCCCTGAGTCTGCGTGGGTTTCCTCCGGGTGACTGTCTGTGAGGAGTGTGGTGTGTTCTCCCTGTTTCCATGTGGGTTTCCTCCGGGTGCCTGTCTGTGAGGAGTGTGGTGTGTTCTCCCTGTGTCCACGTGGGTTTCTTCCGGGTGACTGCCTGTGAGGAGTGTGGTGTGTTCTCCCTGTTTCCACGTGGGTTTCCTCCAGGTGATTGCCTGTGAGGAGTGTGGTGTGTTCTCCCTGTGTCTGCGTGGGTTTCCTCCGGGTGACTGCCTGTGAGGAGCGTGGTGTGTTCTCCCTGTGTCTGCATGGGTTTCCTCCGGGTGACTGTCTGTAAGGAGTGTGGCGTGTTCCCCCTGTGTCCACGTGGGTTTCCTCCGGGTGAATGCCTGTGAGGAGTGTGGTGTGTTTTCCCTGTGTCCACGTGGGTTTCCTCCGGGTGAATGCCTGCGAGGAGTGTGGTGTGTTCTCCCTGTGTCTGCGTGGGTTTCCTCCGGGTGACTGTCTGTGAGGAGTGTGGTGTGTTCTCCCTGTGTCTGCGTGGGTTTCCTCCGGGTGACTGTCTGTGAGGAGTGTGGTGTGTTCTCCCTGTGTCTGCGTGGGTTTCCTCCGGGTGCCCCGGTTTCCTCCCACGGTCCAAAAACTACTGTCCATAGATGTGAAAGTGTGAGTGTGTAGCCCGGCAATGGACAGGCACCCCAGGGTGGGTTCCCACTCCCACCCTGCACCTGGTGATTCTTGGTAGACTCCAGACCTACACAAGTGTTTACACACAATGAATGAATCTTCTACTCTGTATTTTTAACAAAAAAACAATTTTAATCTAAAAACGTCTAATACTTATTCATAAATAACCAAAATTTCACTAAATGTTCCTGTTACATGTCTCTCAGTCTACTTTTCAGTGCCAAATGTTTTGGACCTTATTTGACATGAGGGCGAGATGTAATCAACCACTGGCTACTGAAAAAATTACTGGCACATGGCCAGCAAAAGAAGACTTCCTAACCTAAATTTTTTAATTTAGTTTTTAACAATACAAAATGATAGTGTAGCATTAAAGGCTGATAAACACTCTGCATCCAGAAGGCAGAACAGCCATGTTAGAAACTTTGGCAAGAACAAAAACCATTGAAACACATTTGTTCTGTTTCATCTGAAAGATAAATACAATTTTAACAAAAATAAAAATTATTACATTCCCCCTCTGGTCACTGATATCCTTAATATTTCATCTCTGTCTGGAAGCACAAAGGTAGAACTTCATCCACCCACCCATTATCCGCCGCTTATCCTTAAACATTCTTAAATATTTCCCTTCATTCAGTGTTCAGATCGATGAAAATGCAAGCGGTCTCCACCTCTATCTGCCCCTCAGCTTGGTTCTTCTGCCCTCGGAGCTGAGGGGGTGGGTTCCTTAGATTTATGAGAAACTTGTTTGAGACTCTTCAGTAAATACTCAGCCAGGGCACTAATTCTTTAAGTATGACTAAACCCTGATTATAAAGAGTGTTCTCACGCAGCAAGTGCAGACAACAGCACAGTGAGCAGAGCCAAGAGGAAATTTCACTATTATCAATATGACAAACAGATTATAATCCCTATTTATGGAATTTTACATATTGTTACAGTGGCAAAGAACGTCTCACAAACTGCTGTACAATCACAAGAGATTATAAACGTCTGAGCCAAAGTAAAAATGAATGAAGCTGTAGTTTAATTTGAGGCTTTGTTTGCCCCACCTTAAATGGCCTGGGTGCTGGAATGGCTGGAATGTTTTAAGGTGGAATGTTTAAATCTATTAAGAAGCTAAGGCACCACAGTTAGCTGCAATACAATACTTACAGTAAATTTTTCACAAGTCTCAGTAAATTGCTCAGGCTTTGGGGAAGGGGCTTAAGAGGATTCAGCCTGATGGACACCCACTGAGACACCAGAGAGCTAGAGACCCCACTGCATTCATGACAGCTGTGTGTGTGTGTGTGTGTGTGTGTGTGTGTGTGTGCGCGCGCACTAAGATCAGTGAAGTGTGTGAGGGGGTTCTTTTGGGGTCTGTCTGCAAATCCAACCTCTCACACAGTCACACATTCACACACAATGCAACCTGGATCTGCCAGTCATGCAACAAAGCTTCCGTCATCCGTCTTATTGACGGCTCCCTGAGGGATTCCTCACTGTTTCGAGACCTGCTCTGCCGTGTTAAAATTCTCTCAACTCCTCTTAGCTTCTGAACTGCTGTAAAAAAAATCCTTCAAGGAATTATCACTGTCCTAAAGCTAAACAAAAGGCATCAAGCTCAGCTTTCGTTTAACCTCCCCCTTAGGTAGCATATGTTTGTGAAGTCGAGCCAGAACAGGTTCCTGCCAACGATTCCAGCGCAGATATCTAACATTCGTAACAGTCTTCTTAAGTATACAGTCCAAAACTTACAGATGTGTTGTATGAGAAATGCAATAGCCTGTCAGGCCCAACCGTTTACCACAGGAATTCTTAAATATTGCAGATCCAGTACAAACACTGTCAGGTTTTTTTGTGTCTGAAAGGATCAGGAAATAGGTCATGTTTATAACAGTAAAGGTGATGTTTATGAATTATATTCTGTTAGTTTGTTTGTGTGCTGAAGCCCAGTCTAATGTGTTTTCGAAACCCCAGTGTCCTGGTTGGACATGCAGCTCACGGCTGAGAAAACACATCTGGAGTTGATGAATAGACCTCGAATGAATAGACCTCGAAACACTGAAAAGCATGAACCAAGACGAGGATATTTCTCATCGCTATTTCACTGGAGATTGCTGTCGGCCACTGACCCAAGGACCATTTAAACCTCTTGAACACACCTCGGGGTAATGTTACGACCTGTCGTTGTGTGTTGGATAAAAACAAACGTGAAAGCTTCTGTAACGTCACAAAGCGGCGAGTTTGTGCTGGAGCTCTGCATTTCTTCGTGACTGAGAGGACTCGTGTTCTGCAATGTTTGCATTCATTCATTATCCGTAACCGCTCATTCAGGTCAGGGTCACTGTGGTTCCGGAGCGTATCCGGAATCACTGGGCGCAAGGCAGGAACACACCCTGTAGGGTGTACCAGTCTTTCAGAGTGACACAAACACACAGATTCACTCACATCTACGGACACTTCTGAGTCGCCAGTTCACCTACCAATGTGTGTTTTTGGGCCATGGGAGGAAACCCATGCGTTCAGTCACAGTGCTCAGAGCCAAGCGTGGTATAAGAAACAAGACATTATCATCTATTAGCAATACCAGCGTCATGCTCAGCTCTTTTGCTTTTCCACTGGCCAAATGTGGCACATGGTCTCCGGAACCAGGTATTTCTTTGGTCCCTACTCGCATACAGTTCCAACTGAGCCGAGTAAGTACTAAATTGTGATGTGTAAACCTTGCAGTACAAGGTGCGCCGGGTAGTGTTGCAGTCACACAGCTCCAGGGACTTAGAGGTTGGTGTTTCTAGTCCCGCTCCGGGTGACTGTCTGTGAGGAGTGTGGTGTGTTCTCCCTGTGTCTGTGTGGTTTTCCTCCGGGTGACTGTCTGTGAGGAGTGTGGTGTGTTCTCCCCGTGTCCACGTGGGTTTCCTCTGGGTGACTGTCTGTGAGGAGTGTGGTGTGTTCTCCCTGTGTTTGCGTGGGTTTCCTCCGGGTGACTGTGAGGAGTTTGGTGTGTTCTCCCTGCTTCCGTGTGGGTTTCCTCCGGGTGCTCCGGTTTCCTCCCACAGTCCAAAAACACACGTTGGTAGGTGGATTGGCGACTCAAAAGTGTCCGTAGGTGTGAGTGAATGTGTGAGTGTGTGTCGTCATTTAGAGGACTGGTGTGTTCATGCCTTTCACCCAGTGATTCCGGGTAGGCTCCAGACCCACCGCGACCCTGAACTGAATAAGTGCTTACAGGCAATGAATGAATATATTAATTAATGTATCAATAGATGAACATGCTTTGGCAGATCGTTTTCCTTGATGTAACTTATAACGAATGCAGTGACCAATAAAACCTTCTCACGATTTTTTAAAACTACTTACAGTTTTTTATGTTGTTTTTTTTGTTGAATAAAATGACAGTTAAAAGCACCATAAACTGACAAAAGAGCAGGAGCAGGTTTGAATTAGAATTACAAATACATGTCACAAAAATAAAATAAAATCACCCCTGTCGATTAGTCTGCTGCTTGCATTTACATCAGACTGCTTGGAATGATGCTGTCCACATTTTAATCAGTGAATTACGCAGGAATTTTGAATCATTGTCCAATGCCAGTCTAAAGGTATGCGATTTGGAGACTGACGTGAGCGATAAGGCTGGCATTTCTCGGCCTCGTGACACCGTTAGGAGGGGGAGGATTTAAAAATGGTGATGTAAAAGTGGAAGCAGATGTAGCATGTGTTGCTAACGTTTGAAAGCAGAGCGCTACGGCTCAGCCATGTGCAAGTCCCTCTCCCTCCCCACGTCATCAGTTTGCTCGCCTGCGTCAGCACCCACCAGCCGTCCTGAGAGGCCCCCTCCTCCTCCTCTCTCCGTGCCTCCTTCACCTGCCCCTCTGCTCAGAGCCCTCCTGGGGGACCGCAGCCCCTCCCTGAGTGATAACAGAAACAAAGGGCTGTGGGAATCCATTCAAATGACTTTACCGACACGGAATGGTGCGTTTTAATGGCCCTTTCATGCTCTGCCAGAGCCAATTAAGGAAATCTGATTTTCGCACTAAGCGCGTAATAATCTGTCCAGGGCGATCCGCGAACACCGTAATGGGCTTAAAATGCTGGGCTATGAGGAAAGTGCCAAGCACAGCAGAACAGGGCTTTCCACAGCAGCCAAACCAGCAGAGTACTGATATAATGATATGACTATAAAAACACCCACTGGATAAGATCAGTCTTTCTAAGCTCATGTTTAACACTAAAGCTCATTCTCCAGCTGCGATGAATTCAATCGAGAGATTTCATTAAAAACACCATAATATTGGGGCTCCCAAATGGTGCAAGGTTCTAAGCAGCAGCCCTGTCTCTCGAGGCGAAGCCTCAGTTGTCCAAGACTGGGAGTTCTAGAGCAGCGTGTCTCGAACTTTTTTCGATCACGACATTCCACACTAATTTCATAAAATCATCCCAATTTATCATCATTATCATTATCTGTAAGCACTTATCCAGTTCTGGGTCGCGGTGGGTCCAGAGCCTACATGGAATCATTGAGCGCAAGGCGGGAATACACCCTAGAGGGGGCGCCAGTCCTTCACAGGGCAACATACACACTCACACATTCACTCACACGGACACTTTTGAGTCGCCAATCCACCTACAATCGTGTGTTTTTGGACTGTGGGAGGAAACCGGAGCACCTGGAGGAAACCCACGCAGACACAGGGAGAACACACCACACTCCTCACAGACAGTCACCCGGAGGACACTACATGATGCACCCCAATTTATATTAAATTTAAAAAATGATAAAAAAAACACTTTGCTTCCCTAACAGCCTAAACACACACACACACACACAAAAGGGTGGAATATTGGAACTAGAGGAGGAAATTCGCAGCACAATGCTAGCCAACCTGGGCATGCAGTACATTAAGCTCCCTAGTAAAATATATGTACACCCTCAATTTGCACTGGGACTGACCCTGAGAGTTTGAAAAATGCTTGACGTTTAAAGGTGGAGCACAAGCTCATTTTTGGGGGAGGTGGGGCAACTGTAATAAATGGAGATGAAGGAAGGTCCGTCAGTACTAGCCCTCACACTTATTAGTCTAATGCTAAGCATGGAGAGCTGCGGTTAAACGAGGAGTGCCAGGGCCCAGGGAACCACTCTGAGAAATTCCGAAGCACAAGCCCCACGTCCCGTAGCTACTCCTACAATTCCAGACACGGAGCACACGACTACGGCTCCAGCGCAGACAGCGGGTAGAAGCTAAGTAGCAGTGGACGGAGAGCCCCTGCTTATCACACTCTCCACTGACTGCAATCTTCATCCAGAGAGTCCAAGGGAATGATGTATGTGGGATTTGCTCGTATATTTGTATCTCCTAACTTATACTGCATCGATTTAAAACAAATTGAAAGACAAATAGATCCCTTTTTTAAACGTATGAAATCATCCGATATCTCATAAAGAGTAAAGAGTTAACAATGTGCTATTAAACCTGATGATACTTTCAGTATTTCAGTGTATTCAAACATCTGCCATGCTCTGCTGTCTTCTTTCAGGCAGACAGATGGTGCTTGGTGTACACTGCTCCCTACTTACGTCAGTGTGCAGATAGTTAAAAAAGCCATTATAACTTTATAGGGCAAAAGCAAATGTGAGATGGGTTTGTCCAAACACTATTTACAGCTGCGATCAAAGCAAAGTTACACAACGTGAGCTCCGTTTATTCGCCCCATTTTATTCCAACCGTAAACCTCATGCCAAACTCTTGTAGTGGTAAATCTTTTGAAGCTTAATGAAGAGTCTATTCCGAATGTGTCTAATAATAAAAGTCAGGACGTTGTGCTGTGAGGATTTGATTCGGCTAGAGTTAGTGAGGTAAGGTACTGATGTTGGAAGATTAGTTTGGGATCACGGAAGCCGCCCCACCTCGTCCCACACATGGCCGCTGTTCAATTAAAAACGTGTATCTCACAAAATAGTAGTAGTAACAGTAACAGGAGAAGGAAAAATCTTATTCCAAGTCATTTTGGAGCAATTCTACTGGTGAGAGGGAAAGCTGCTGTGTAGTAAACTAAAAATCCACAAAAATGGAGATGCATGATATTTACCGGAGAGCGACGATATATTAGAGGAATACGCTTATCCAGTTCAGGGTCGCGGTGGGTCCGGAGCCTACCTAGGACACCTACCAACGTGTGTTTTTGTACTGTGGGACGAAACCGGAGCACCCGGAGGAAACCCACGCGGACACGGGGAGAACACACCAACTCCTCACAGACAGTCACCTGGAGAAAACCCATGCAGACACAGGGAGAACACACCAACTCCTCACAGACAGTCACCCGGAGGAAACCCACGGAGACACAGGAAGAACACACCACACTCCTCACAGACAGTCACCCGGAAGAAACCCACACAGACACAGGGAGAATACACCACACTCTTCACAGACAGTCACCCGAAGGAAACCCACGCAGACACAGGAAGAACACACCAACTCCTCACAGACAGTTACCCGGAGGAAACCCACGCAGACACGGGGAGAACACACCAACTCCTCACAGACAGTCACCCGGAGGAAACCCACACAGACACAGGGAGAATACACCACACTCTTCACAGACAGTCCCCCGAAGGAAACCCACGCAGACACAGGAAGAACACACCAACTCCTCACAGACAGTCACCCGGTGGAAACCCACGCAGACACAGGAAGAACACACCACACTCCTCACAGACAGTCACCCGGAGGAAACCCATGCAGACACAGGGAGAACACACCAACTCCTCACCGTCAGTCACCCGGTGCGGGAACCCACAACCTCCAGGTCCCTGGAACTGTGTGACTGTGACACTACCTGCTGCGCCACCGTGACGCCCTAATTGTAATCCTAAATTCAAAAATAAACAAATAAATAAATGTAATATGTAAAGTAATGTAATGTCGTTTAATTCTTTTGTAGAATTAAAACAACAAATGTCATATTATTCCACAAAAATAACCCACAAATAATGTAGCTTGCAAATGGCAAGTGAGAAAAATGTATTCCTAACTGCATTCATTATGCAAAAGCATGTGCATCAACTTCTGGTTCTGGTTTCTGGGAATAGTATTGTATCGAAAGGTACGTTTAGACAATTTAGATGATGATTTTCCTGTTAGCGATTTTTTTAAATAAAAAGACAAGTGTAATTTTTAATACTGAGCAACCTTATTTTAAATCAAAACTGGATCCGTTCCAGCCAGATACTGCATGAGCTTATCACCCCAGTCCATGGAAAAACAAAGTGGTGCATGCCATCTCTGCTAATAAGGCGACCCTGTCAGCGGTGTGACATTTCTAAGCAGTTTACGTCAATGAGTGGTAATGGGTAATTCTGCTCATGTCCCCATTAATTTCTTCCCAAGTTCATTTTTAATCAGAGCCTTCCTGTCCAGTCTACTTTTACCAGGGCTCTTTAGCCAGAGAGCAACTCCACGCATGACTTCACCTCTCACTGATGCATACAAATTCACTTTCATGTCCTAATAACTTTTCTCTGGGATGGTGCAGAAAGTCTTTGTGTTGTTGTGGTCAGTGCTCCACAGTGACCCCTCAGTTTTGGTGGGAGAACATTTCAGTACTGACTTATTATCTTATAAGTAGTGAATGTCTGATTATCTGATTTACATCTGAAATTAAGGGTATTAATAACTGAAACATTTCTGTGAGGATCTGATTATATTCAGCCAGGGGTCCAGTAGTTATGTTGGATGATAAAAGCCATTTCAACTTAACCCAATTTCACTGAATAGAGCTCCATCACAACAGAGCACAGTTCTACTGCCTCATGGTCAAACACAGACTGAGTGGTATTAAGCTCATTTGCTACTGGTCCAGAGCGTCTCATTCCACTGAGTGCTTTTCTGTGGAGATCATTTAGTGTCTGTGTCTGCTGTGTCTGCTTGATGGTTTACAAAGTTCTGGATGCGTATAATGGTTAAAAAAAACACTGACCCTGTACATCACCGTCCACACAGCACTGAACAGTGAAAACTCTTCTGCTGTTGCTATGGACTGAGGCCCTCTAGTGGTCACAAGCTGAACATTTCCACACTAATTGCATTGAGGTTTGACCTTGTCTCATTTAATCAACCACTCAGACGCTTGATTTCCAGACAAACTAGTCAATAAGTGCTAGGCTTTCATTTTAGATGCATCAGAATGCACTCGTTAAAAACAAAACAAAAAAAAAAACAGTCTGTCCCTGAAGCTTCTCTCCTGTCCCTCAAAGAGACAAGCTTTAGAACTGTTTTCTGTCCATCTTTCCACCACAGGATGATACTTCAGTGATTTTAGACCCAGATTCCGGGGAGGTTCTGGACCCACCGTGACCCTGAACTGGATAAGCGGTTACAGACTATGAATGCATGGGTGTTAGACCCAAATAAGCTGTTACTGAGAAAAGAAAACAGACCAAACAAAAAATGTTTTATATCAAATAAAAAGCTCAGAACCATGACTGACCACCCCAGAGTCCAGATCAGCATCCCTGAATGTGTTTGGATTACTTGGACTGGAAGAAGAAGAACATGAAATCAGTGCAATCAGCATCCAAGTCTGAACTTGTGGAGGTGTGGTCATATAATCACTGAAGCGCCTGAAAGCAAGTCTCCTAAACCGAATGAAAGTTATATTAAGTAACATTTTATAAACCGCAAAAGGAAGAATAAAGGAATAAAGGGTCTTTGTTAAATGGCAATTCTTTATATAGCCATTATGTTACAGGATTTTGGCAAAGTATGAATATAAAAACAGAAAAAGAATATGTACATATACAGTCAAAACCTTTACTTGAAAGTGAATCAACTAACAAATTTTCCGCGATATGAGTCTTATGATGCGAGCCGAGTTCTGAGTTACGAGTGAACGAGCTAACACCTCCCGCCAGTAGGAGGCCCAGCGAGTGTTCAGTTCACTTGGTTATCGGGTTGCGCATCTCTGTCGTATCACTGTTTTTTGTACCATTGTAGCATTAAGTGTGTGTAGCGAGTAAGTTATGCGATAAAGCACGAAAAAATATATAATAATAATAAATAAATAAATCTCCTACACCTCCCCCATCATCTTCGTCTGATCTTCAAGGTAAACGCATTAAATATAACCAGTTTATTTCTTTACACTCTTTTATTATGAATTATTACTTTTATCCATTATTTGTCATAATGTAGTTTTATTTTTTTGGGGGGGTCTGGAATTACTTAATAGAATTTAAATTGTAGCCTTGGGTAGAAAATGGGTAAGAAGCTGCTCTGACTGAATGTGGTTCCACACATTTAGACCGTCCAAAGTTTCTCTATCGGGTTCTCGTCAGGATTTTGGGCTGAGCATTTTATTATTTCAATGTTTAAACAGCTTGACAAAGCACTTCACTGGTTTTGCAGTGTGACAAAGGTAGGGTGACCAGATCTGAGATGGTGAAAAAGAGGACATGTCTCCGGCAGAGACGACTACTGACGTGCAGACTGACCAATTAAATGTTTACAGAGAAGTTTATCGACAAATAACGGTAGCTCTACAGTCAGACCATCCAATCAGAAGATTTTAGGCTACTTCACCACGCCCCCTTCTCACTCAAGCGAACCAATCGGAGTAGGGGAGGGCGGGACTAGTTTATGAATGAAACGCTTCTCGAAGTTCTATGTAAGCTCTAGAAAAACAAAATCCCGGACGTTTGTGAAATTCCGCCCAGACTTTTTTTTAAGTCTAAAAAAGAGGACATGTCCGGGTAAAAGAGGACGTCTGGTCACCGTAGACAAAGGGCACTGTTGTGTATAATGTCCTTCATGACTGGAAGTTTTGCCAAATGTTCTTATTTCAAGGAATTTTCATTTCTCACTGCATTATTTAAATAATATTTGAACTTCTCTTGTGATGGATGAATGGATGAATGGGTTAACCCATCCAAGGGTTCCTGTCAGCTGTCACATCCTGGCACTTTCTTGTTTGTCTTCCCTTTCTATGTGGCTCTTTCTGTCTATCATTGTTCACATATCCGCCCTCGCTCCACCTTGTTTCCGCCTCCGTGTCATTGTCTTTCGTTATCTGTGTCAGGTGTTTCTTATTAGTTCGTATATTTAAGTCCTCTTCCCTCACTTCCTGGTATCGGTCATTGTCGTTTGTTATGTCATTTGTAGTTCAACTCAACTCATCTCATGTCATGTCGTTTGTTGTGTTTGTGTTGTGTTTTCGTCCTCGCTCTTACCCGTCTCTCTTGCCTGTTTCATGCCAGTCCTATAGTGTTGTTTCGTGGTCTTTTTCTATTTTATTTCATGTTTCTCGTTAAGTTCGTTTATTGTGTTATCTATATAATAAATCATCTGTGTTGTAGCGAGTGTGTCCGCCTCCGTAAGTTCACCCTTCACGTCCCCGAGGCATCAGCAGTTAGAGTGAGCACTGATAACTGAAGTATCCCAAAGCGTTCACTAATTTTGATCACAGCTCACAGTTGTTTATATTTCGATAAAATGTATTTTTAAATGATGAAACCCATTTTACCTAGCAGTTGTCCTTTAGTTTTGTTCTCTGCTCTCTCTATACACCTTGGATCCTGAGCTAAAGATGAACTCATGTTAAGTTAAACACACTCACTGATGATATCTTTCCACTATTAAAAGCGATTATTTTTTAAGCTGAAGGGTTTTATCATGTCATCTTTTCCAAAGCAATGTTTGGCTAGGCATAAATTAAGTCATGAAAGTTTACACAACCCACACACATGCAATTACGCTATGTGTGCTCTTAGGCTCAGAAGGGAACAAACCCAAACTGTGTGTATTGTCCATGGGGGCTGGGTTTGACAATTAGGTTGAAGCCTTTAACGGTACAGCAATAAAATGATGTTTACTTAAATGAAATTGTAATGAAAGCAGCAATGGATTCTGCTGTGAGCGCTGGGAACATGTTTAAAAGAAGATATGAAATAGTTACTGGTTTCACAGTAAAAGTCCTGATGGTTAATATTATGGTTTTGATGTAAACAACCCTGATTACTGCAGTCTTACGTTGCACTGTCAACCAAACTTAGGAGTGGTCTCCCAGTGGCCACGTCACATCACTGGATTGTTATATGTCAGGGAAAACTTGGCACAGTGAGAGAGCAAATGGGTGGTGCCCAGTCTCATCTCCCTGTCCTGATTTCACTCCCCAAGGACCCGCAAAACAAGCGTGATACTTATGCAAACACACACACGTGGAGAAATGTGCTGGTTTACTCATTTCATTTCATTTTTTAATGTCCAACAAGGTGTTGCATGCAAAAAAGAATGCATTACACATTCTGTATAAAATCTTGCAGTGATCCGTTCCCCGCCCTGTGAAGGACTGGCGTCCCCTCCAGGGTGTATTCCCGCCTTGCGCCTGATGATTCCAGGTAGGCTCTGGACCCCCCGCGACCCTAAAATTGGATAAGCGGTTACAGATAATGGATGGATGGATGATCCGTTCCTCCTTAAATGGCTCTATAATTATATTTAAGTGTATTTCTACCCCACCTTATTGTTTATACCTTAAACACAGCTTGGTAACTGTCTGCCACCAACATAAACACTAAGGTCTAACTTAAATATTTTAATGTTATATTCAAACGCATTTTTTCCTTAATAAAATATAAACCTGCCTCATAAAAAATTGAGCTCAATTTTCTCTATGCAGCAAATATAAAAATGATAATAACCGATAATCTGTCAAACAAATACTAATGAAGGTGAATTAATTTCAATGAAATGAATTTCACAGTCATTTTATTTATACATTCACTTTTTTGGACAAGTTGTTACATGACGGAGGATGATGCAATGTGGCAGCACCCAGCCCCGGCACACACGACATGTGCGGTCACATGGAACATGCCGTTCAGATTGCAGGGAGGCTGATATTACCATACTGGCACAGTCTCTAGCCACCAGTCTTTCACTCACTGCGGGGTGAGGTAACAGTCACTTGTTTGAATAGGTGAGCCAATCCATAGCTGTCGCCGGGCAAATCTGATTCTCTCTGATTCAATGACCGACGCCTGACCTGAAAGACACCATGCATCGGTGACAGGGGCGATGGAGTAAATGAAAAAAGGCTCCATGAAGTTGAAATCAACCAAGAACCATTAGAAACCAATTTGAGTTAAAGCTACATGAATCTGGGTGGATGGATGGGAGGATGGATGAAAGGAACTTTAGTGATCCTGAGGGAAATTCCAGTGTTAAAGCAGCAGGGCTGTAGAAGACAGCGGCCGTCAGTACGCAAGTTAAATACATTCAAATTTACAAAGACATAAACAACATAATAAAATTTAGAATAACGGTAAAAGTAATAATATAAAGCACTGACGGATTTTAATGTACAATAAATAAAGCTTATTATTATTATTATTATTCAAAATTATTGGTGCAGAACATGTACAATTATGTAGTCATTCATTCATTCATTCATTGTCTGTAACCGTTTATCCAGTTCAGGGTCACGGTGGGTCCGGAGCCTACCCGGAACCAACAGGCAAAAGGTGGTAACACACCCAAGAGGGGGCCCCAGTCCTTCACAGTGCGATAGACACACACACATTGACCTATGCACACTTTTGAGTCACCAATCCACCTACCAGCGTGTGTTTTTGGGCCGTGGGAGGAAACATGAGCACCTGGAGGAAACCCACACAGACACAGGGAGAACACATATGTATATATATATTAATACATATGGTAATAAACCTAGCAGGCTAATGAAATCTAATGCCTGCATATTGAGCTCATCAATTGTATATTCTAATCTTAATTATTAGAACACACCACTTTTATTATTTATTTAATTGCTTACTTTTTAACAGGGACCATGCACAACTACATCAATCTCAGAAGAGAAATTATGCTTAGCTAGTTAGCTACTTAGCTAGTTTCAATCTGCAGCCCCTGAGTATGTAGAAATTCATCTACCCTTTGCTCCGTGTGCTCTGATTTCCTCCCATGTTCCTTATACACATGTTGGTAGGTGGATTGGCTACTCAAACACCATAGGTGTGAGTGTGTGAGTGAATATGTGAGCACTGGTGCCCCCTCCAGGGTGTGTTCCGACCTTGTACCCAGTAATTCAGGGTATGCTCCGGAGCCACCACGACGCTGAACTGGATAAGTGGCTACAGACAATAAATGAATGAATGAATGAATAACAGCTTAATTACATTAATGCAAACATAATTTATATTTTACAATCCCTTTCTATGTTTTAAAACCCACTTACTGTTCAAAAGACAAAGGGGATTCTTTTCAGAGAACATGGGAGCCATTTACAGACGTCTGACCACCAGCTCAGACCAGACTATCTGCTCTGAATAGGTAGAAAAATAAATGTAGGGCAACCATAAAATTTCACTTTGAATCCAAACTACTTTTTATAAAATTCAGTTGAGGTTTCCTCATCATTTGCTAGCTCTCTGTTCTGTTTAGGCACTTGTTTACAAAGCCCTAGTGTGTGTGTGTGTAAGAAAGAAAGAAAGAAAGAAAGAAAGAAAGTCCGAGCGAGCCTCTGGAGTACACACCGGAGAAACCTCCAAACTTTGAAAAGCATGAAAAGAGATGAGGTTATTGCTCTATTCCTCCACCGTAGATGGATAATATTAAATTATTTTTGCTATTTCATATTACTTCAGGTGGTACTGATTTCGTGAGATCATCTGCGTAAACAAATCTGGTTACAAATGAGGTTCTGTGGTAATTCCAGCAGTGAATAAAAACTTAAAGACAAGTTCAACTTCAGCCATGTACAAACAACAGTCATTTTTTTTCCTCAAACACACCGTTCCATCTTAAAAGATGCAGGGCTTCTAAACATAAACAAACGAGAGAACAGCAGCTACCCACAACTGTCGATTGTCACGATTCACGGGGCGGACTGACGGAGGCAGACGCACTTGCTAGAACACAGATACTTTAATATAATAAAACAAAGAAACAAAACAAACACAAACGGACTCGAGGGCAAATACGAAGTGAGGAAACAACAAGACTAGAAATTTAAACAAAACGACTTGACTTAGAGAGGGAAAGAAACAACACGACATGACTATGAACGAGAAAGAAGCAACACGACAGGACTAAGAAAGAGAAAGACACAACACGACTTGGACTTAAAACTTAGCAAAACAACACAACATGACTTTTGGAAACAAAACGAATGACCGATACCAGGAAGTGACACAAGGGAACTTAAATACTACATACAAACGAGACACACCTGAGACTGATAACGAGGACAGCGGACAAGGAGGCGGGACATGGGCGGAGACAAGGACAACAACAGACAGAGCCATGTGCAGAGAGAGCACATGGCGAGGAAAACAGGCATGACAGGACGAGGGCGTGACATCGACATTGCCTTTAATTCTGTATTTTGTTATTGATGAAATATGAAAACAATAAAAAAACAATTAAAAGAAAAAGAAAAAAAGAAAGAAACATAATCGCAGTGTCGTTTTTGTGAACTGCACAGGCCCTAGCTGAAATGAATCAAGGCTTGCCCACTGTGTGTTCTGTGGAGATGGCAAGCAGTACTTAGAAAGTGCACTTACTTAGCAACAAACAAGGTTCTCTCTCATGCCCATCGCTCCAATCCAGTGTTTTTAGAACACGACATTGATGACATTTTTGGCTCTCGGAGGCTGATCAATTCACGATTGCTTTTACAATCGCCCCCTTCAGCAGCCGAGGCCAGGCCATTAAACTGCACAGAGTGGGACGGGCTATTAGGACCTCCAGCAAAAAAAATACCACAGTGAGGAGGGTTTCCTGGAAAAACTCAGTTGCCTTGGAAATAAATGTCGCTAAGATGTCATCTGCAGCTTGCTTGAAGGGAAAAAAAAGGTTACGAGTGGTAACATTGGGGGCATATCTCAAGACACACATTAAAGGCCAACTAATAGCAAATAAAGAGCCTGGCCATACGCAACGGACGGAGCTTGTAGAATCTTAATGAGCCGGACTATTGAGAGAGAGAGAGAGAGAGAGCACCTGAGAGACAGATGAATGATGCGATGCATACTGAAGGGAAGGCTCCATTCAGTGTGAGATGGGAGATGGAATATTGCTCAGGCTGCAGCTGGCCACTTTCATATTGAAATGAACCTGACTGGAGCATGTTGCCACAAAAGAGAGCCTTTCACACTCCTCCCTTGGCCATTTAAAAACAGATAAGATACCCCTCCTGGTATGCCATCTCACTATCACTCCCCAAGCCCACCTTTACAGCAGCTGGGGCAATTAATTCCTCAGAGCTTCATTATATTTCTGATTTTAATAAGATCCACAGACAATCAAAGGCCTACTCCCATCTTATTTAAGATGCTGTTATTAAGATCAGAGAGCCAATAAGCCAGGCTCTGAATTTTATAATCAGTATTTTAAACACCAAATTCCGAAGACAGAAATCAGCCTTGCAGTTAAAATACACTGGGATATGTATGGATTATGAGCTGAAATGAACTGACATGCGACTGAGAGCCAGGTGACTTCAGGGTCACCTAAAGAGTCAGGGGTTGCTGTTTTGTGCACTGAAGTCTAAGGGTGGGACAATGTATCAATGCTGTGATATATTGTATCGATTCCTTTTGCAAAGAATTATCGATACATATTTTTTTTACTAGAACATCCAGGTGCTCTACAGAGAATCCCCCTCCAGTTTGAATTACCACAGTTACTACTCTATGACTGCTACACAACAAACATGCATAGCCACCACAGACCTGTTTTCTAGCAGTTTCTGGCACTTTTACCTTGGAATGTGGAACCACTTTGTCATGGGCAAGCAGTGGTATCGCGTCCTGTGATTCTCACTCCTATTGAAGACTGTTAAAAAAGCTGGACAAATCAAGGGTTATGGGCTCAAGCTTGGCAGAAAAACAGGTAAGAACTTTAGAGAATGTCCAGAAATTCAAGTAAGTGGACAGGCGTTCTGTCTTCACTAAAGATAGGACAGACATGAACGACGATGGCGTCACTGAAGAGGATGCTGTTGATGAGAGGATGCTTCTAACATCAGCCACTCCTACAACCAAAGGTAAGGCATATAGTGAAATACAACTTGCTTTCATAGCAGACTCTGAACTGGTGGCAGAAGTCAGTTGATAAGGGGAAGAACTTTAAAAGCAAACACAATACGAGCTTGAGTTTACCAGACATCAGTCCAGCCAACTAAAATGGTGGTGATGGCGTTAGATGGTGGCAAACTGGAGATAAGGGCTGGGAAGGGCACAAGACAGTTGATGGACAGGAAAGGTGGAACTGTGGGTTGCAGACAGTAAATGATTACTGTTTTTGCCCGGGTACGTGCAGGTGGCAATGTCATTGATGTTATAACTGTGGGTGGGTATGGGAAGGGGGGACATCAGGGTGACTCCAGAAAAACGCACATACCCTTTACCTAAAGGGGAACCAAGGTAGAAAGCTGTGCTAAGTTGGTAGAGATGTAAAAAGGGATGTGCCCTTCCTTCAGAAACATGGCAGTGGTCCTTCAACTAGAGGATATTTCTTGTGTGTTTATACGACTGTAAATTAACTTCAAAATCATCAACAAAACCACCCACACTTTCTCCTCTCAGACCACTCTCGACATCAGAATGAAACGTCAGAACATATTCTAAGTCAGTCGGAGTCCCGACAAATTTTCTGGGCCACGAAGAGCATCAAGCCGTTCAGGAAGAGCTGTCAATGTGATTTATTGGGTACTTCTCAGAGCCTGAGAAATCACACGCTCCAACAAGCTGTTATTAAAACTCCAACAAAAGCAGCTCTACCTACAACCTACACTAGCATCAGCAGCTGTCCTGTACCTTCTACTAGAGTCTGAAGCATTTCAGCGACGTGGAAATGTAAATGCAATTACTTTTTATCAACTCCGTGGCAGGCCTTTGGTTTCATTTTTATTAAAAAAAAAAAGTCATATCATAAATTATCATAAATTCTGAGGGCTAATGTTATGACTCTGAATGCAATGTGCCAGTTAGGAGGTGGGCGATAGGGCAACAATATACAACACATGTAGAATTTGTAAGATACACATCACATATTTGAACACAGTGCCAGGCTGAAAACAATGGATTTAAGACACAAGAGATATCTGTCTTATTGCACTGCAACGATTAGTCGGCATATTCATTCATTCATTCATTCATTTACTGTCTGTAACCAGTTCAGGGTCATGGTGGGTTCGGAGCCTAACCAGAATTACTGGCAGGAACACACCCTGGAGGGGGTGCCAGATCATCGCAAGGCGACACACACTCACACATACACACACCTATCCGCTTGTTAGGTCGTGACATTTCGACTTTGGGAAACATCATATCCGGGTCCAAGCTGCTGCTCAGTGTGGCCAACTTTAGTGATTTTGCCACTAGAATTTGCAGCTTTTTGACTTTCTTTACAAATCTGACCAATTTCTTATAGTAGACTGTTGCCAGTAGCACAAATCGTTCCAAAACACCTGTTCTGACCATCAGCAGGTGACACAGGTCTCTCCACGGCTCCTATGCTCCCAGAGACAGAGCAGCTCAGTCAGTCCACACGGTAGTTCACACACCTCAGAATGAGCTATGAATGTACAAATTGTGCAGCCAAAGACACACATTTGCTTGTGTTTACCTTTAATTTATGTCTTTTTCTGAAAGTCATGAACAGAGATCACAGAATTGATTGAGATATTCAGCTTTATTCAGACAGTAAACACACGTCTTATGAATGTATGATAAAGGACCTTAGGTGTGATTGGACCCCGAAACAGCGAAACGTCACGTGTGGCATCACACTTAAGAAGGGGATGGACACTTTTGAGTCGCCAGTCCACCTACCAATGTTTGTCTTTGGACAGTAGGAGGAAACCGGAGCACCCGGAGGAAACCCATGCAGACACGGGGAGAACACACCTCACAGACAGTCACCCAGAGGAGGGTTTTAACCCACAACTTCAAGAACCTGGAGCTGGGTGACAGCGACGCTACCTGCTGTGCCACCGTGCCATGGCCAATCGACATATTCAATAACATCAGTTATAATTAGTAATTTATTTCTAACTGCAATGTAATACAGGAAGTGTTAGCAACAGTCTCCCAGATGCATCTACGCATGTGCAGCATGCAACGTAAACACATTTTTAAAGCCAAAAACACATCGCATTCAAAACAGAACACATTATTGCCAGAACTACAATACCACCGTACCGTTCCACTATAAATATTGCAGCAGCTTACAAGTTGGCACTCGGTTCCACCTTAACATGTGCAAAAGCTCGGCACTCCAGTTCTGCTTTAAATGGAGTGGTAATTATACCTTTTCTAATAAACTCTGCTGCTCCTACATTCCACCTTAAATGGTTTACATTCGAACACATTTCCCTTTGTGCTGTAAGAGCTGCTTGATATAAACATGCCTCTAAAAGGGCTTTACTTTGGTCTATGCAGCAAATATCTCCACAAAAACAACAACATTCAGGTTTATACAGTTAACAGTTTAGTGTTAAACGTAAAACCTAAAACAATGATTACTATTTTAATTTCCCATGATGTCTTTTACTGCTTAAGTCAAACAGAAGAGAACAAGAATGTTTATTGTATATTTTATGTTGTTTAACCTTTAACAATCAACTTATTAAAAAAAATAAAATTACAGATGAATCAACTACTAAAATAATCGTTAGTTGCAGCTTTAATCTCTTCGATGTCATTACACATCACAAAAACGTGACAGGTCAGTGGAGACTAAGTGTTTATATTTATAAATCTATTTGGATTTGGCCAGATCTGTCACACTACACTCGTGTATGTGATGACAGTTTACTTATCTGCTTTCACACCTAGTTCACACACTAAACATAAAAAAAGTGTTTGTTGATTAGTCAGATTATTGACAGGGTCCCAGGTGGAAATGAAAATTTCAGGTGAATATTTCATGTACTGTTCCCCCTTAAAACCATACTACCACATGTCATAGGGCACGTGATTCTGCCCATTCCAATCTACCATGAGGAAAATCTCAAAGCCGAGCAACTCAAGCATCTTGTACCAAAGATAAAAAATAAATAAATAAATATACCACAAAAATGACATCTTCTGAAGCAGCTGCACATGAGCTTAAGTTCCCAATGCTTAATGCAAAGTGTTATCTAAAGGCTTATACTGTGAAGCAGAGTAACTGTATTCACATTATGGAGTGACATAGTTGGGATGAGTTGGAGTGGCTTTTGTCAACAAGACCTAATCAACCCCACGTACGTACCTATCCTCATTAAAGTTCTCGTGGTTGAATGCCATCAAATCTTCTTAGAAACAGCTAAAAGTCCAGTATAAATTATTCCCAGACGCAAAGATGTGAATATAGCTGGGAAGGTGGACAACATCCAAATGTATACCCTTCATTTCAGAACGTAAAATGTTGGTACTACAGCACAGTTCCAGTTTGTTTGTGAGCTATTAACTTGTATGAAATGTTGAAGTGTTTGAGGTCGTTTTTTCTGATTACTGGTTAATGAATTTAGTTCTTTAAAGCGCTGTTTTGAAAGCAGGTTTCATGAGCTGGATGAAAAGCACCAGCTGCCTCATGCGATGACTACACACCATGTGTCAAGCCTGTCTCAGTACAGGCCTGAGTCACCCGGACTAAGCCAACCAAATGGCTTACCCAAGCGCAGATACGCTTCTCCAAGGTTTTCTGGGCAAAATACGGACAAACTGTAGCAACCCATCCACGATTTACAGCACAAGGACACATCTCTGTCCTGTGAGTGTAACTGGAGAGAGGCACAGTTTGAACAGAGTGGAGCTTCATAAAGCAAGGTTGAGGACAGTGAGAGAGGATTTTTATGACAGATCAGGACTGATAAGACCAGTGGGCGGTTGTCAAACAGTGGAAGCGAGCCTCTCCCACCAGCTGGCAGCACTGTTTGTTTCTCATTACTGCTGTTTACTTAGACAGGACAAGTCAGTCACCTTTATTCACAACTGGCACTAAATTCTACAACCTGCTGCTCACGAGTTAATACGTTAACACCAACAGCAACAAAAAATATAACTGAAAAAATTATATATATATATACATGTATCCCATTGTCCCTTCTACAAATTAAAGCTTTTAATAATGGGTATTTAACTGGAAAACAAAAGAATCAATGTAAGCTAAACACAAAGGAATTATATTTATTTTAGCAGTGTCCATCGATATCGATTAAAAATAATCATCACAAACAAAGTTAAAATGCTAGTTATAATTTTTCCTAAGGAAATAACTGTGTAGTTCCTTTATTATAATGTTTCAATGAAGGTTTGATGCCTTTTGAATTAGAATCTCTTAATTTGCTGAGTACAACTTTCAGGAAGAGCTTTAGAATTAGACCCAGAAGCTTTAATAGAGAAAATTAAAGCTAGAGTGATGCTACATGTTCCAGCATTAACACAGTTTTAAGAGCTGAATGGAGGGATTAAGTGAGGTAGGAGATGAAACAGGAGCTCTGTCTGAGTGAGAGAGAGAGAGAGTGAGAGTTAGAGACAGAGAGTGGAGGGTGGGTAAGAGCAAGAGTGATATTTCAGACATATCAGCACAATGTAATCTACCTTCTGCACTCAACAGTAGCGACGCTGCGTTTACAATGCTAGATAAAACCACAAACACAACACTAAACTCTAAAGATGTCCCAAACCAACCTTAAAGAACATTATCGGGCCGATCACAGCATTACTTTACTTATCTGTATCTGCTTTATTGAGCTTTATTGGTCTCGAGCCGGTAGTGACCAATGTGAATATTCCCTCCAGCACCAGTGTTTCTAAAATGTAATTCACTTAGTAAATGTTGTTGTGATCTGACTCTGCTGGCCACTGTAGTTGGGCATCATCAGGTCTCCATTATTTCAAATTAAAAGCCCTCAGCAGAGTTTACACTAAAGTCTGAACCTGCAGCAGGACTAAGCTGAACTGTGGTTTTTATTTGTTGTGAGAGTGAATATTAAACTTCAAGCTCTAACACTTCAAAATGGTATTGTGATTATATTACACATTTTGAAATTTTACAAATTCTAATTTGCACTAGGAAATTATTAGTAACAAAACGGGACTGTGTCAAACAGATGCTAATTATTAAAAGACTTGGATCGGGATCAGGGAAAAAAGACTTGATTTGATCGGGGCATCACTACTAGACTCAATGACAAATTAGCTTAAAAAATGGACAGGTTAAAATCCCACATGCATTAACATGTTAATATTGACAGCACAATCAAAGTATTAACAGGTGGTTTGTCCTCCATTGCTGCTGTAACCACTTCTCTAAGGCTCTAAGGCTATTCCTAAGCCATTACTGAAGGAAGATACTGATAAAGTATGATTAATACCCAACTCGTTCCAAAGTAGGGCTGGACAGTATAGAAAAACTTTATATCACAATATATTTCTTATCTTTGATTGACACAATATAATTCTGATATCTATATGAAGAGTATAAAATCCACTGAAAAACAGTCAACAACAAACAAGAAACATGACATCACCATCAAACATAAACATCCTGGCTTTGTCAATATTGTTATTTTTAAACTACATTTTAAACAGTGTGCACTTAACTGACAACGGCACCCTGTAACGAATGTCAATCAGTGACAGATGTTGTAAATAATGTATATTGAAATATTGAAAATAAGTGTTTAAAAACATATTGCTATGGAAACTTTTTATATTGTGATATATTTTGATATTGAATTATTGTCCAGCCCTATTCCAAAGGTATTAGATGGTGCTCCATCACTCCACAGAAACAGCTGCTCTCACAGACTTTGGTCATACAGTACTGATGCAGATTTCCCACAGCTAGTTCCAGTTAAGACAACTATAATATTAATTTTTTTATCGTATACATCTAACTGGAGGTAACTAAAATTCAACATGCCTTTAAATCATTTTCAGTCAAGTGCTGGACTACTCAGAACAGATGTTAACATCTGATTCCCATTTTACTGCTCAGGAGCCACACTGTGTACCTGTAAGACACGCTCTGGGAGTCTGAGTGTAGTAAGAAGCCTAATTTGAGCTCATCAGTGACGTCAACTGTCATCTGAGCATTGAAGTGTGGTGAAAAGAGAAAAGGATGGAGTGAAGCAGGTGCACTGGGGAGCAGATGTAACAGACACTAGGAGACGTTTTGTACTTTAATAAGTGGTGTGTATCGACCTAAAATATAGCGCAATTGAGGGATCTGTGATGTCGGAACGTTTTTCCCTCTTAACCAAGAGAAGCAGATGCTCAAAGGCTTGTTCCACACTGTACCATCAGTGTAACATCAAACACTACAGGTTCGAAAAAAAGAAGCATTGAAGTTTCAAAGGGTCTTCACAGCGGGAAGGGAAAATATGACTGAGATTCTCTGATCTTCTGCTCATCGCCAGATGCAGCGTCAAGATAGAACAAAGTCTTCGTCTCATTCTTTCACTCTGTGCAAACCGCCGCTCCGGTTCTTGTTTAAAGGTGAGCTTCCATGCGCTTCTATTCCAAAGCACCGCTGAGGATACACGAGCTGCAGAGGTATCATCTGCATATCAAACAACAACTTCCACTCAGCAAACAAAAAGAGCATAAGAACATAACCCTCATCCCCAGCCATGCACACACACACACACACACTCTCACTCTCTTTTCTTGAGAGCACAGAGGAGTTATGAGTCAGTTTAGGCCTCCTTATTTACATTGAGGTTTCTCATTATGGGTCTGGAATGAGCTCTTCATTAAACAGTAGCAGTAATGAACAGGGCCGGCCATGCCTGGATGTAAAATAAATGAGTAAACACAGGAAGTGTGTTAAATCAGCTGATAAACAGCATGGCTGCCTGAAAAAACAAATAATAATTAGGATGTGATAAATACGTAGTGAATAATGTTGTTGTAGTAACTCATTTTTTCATGAAGGTTACATTTTAATTAATTGCAAATTAAATTACTGGAGTATGTCACTGATTTTAATCCCGACTGAATACACCATATCAGTCATTTTTAGGGACTGTGGATTTAAAAAACAAAACAAACAATAAATCAGTTTTTTTATATGAAGTGGGCGGCACGGTGGCACAGCTCCAAGGACCTGGAGTTTGTGGGTTCAAGTCCTGCTCCAGGTGATTGTGAGGAGTTTGGTGTGTGCTCCCCTTGTCCGCAACACTCTAAAAACACACGTTGGTAGGTGGATTGGTGACTCAAAAGTGTCCATAGGTGTGAGTCTGTGAGTGAATGTGTGAGTGTGTGTCACCCTGCGAAGGACTGGCGCCCCCTATGGGGTGTGTTCCCAACTCGCGCCCAGTGATTGCGGGTAGGCTCCGGACTCACTGTGACCCTGAACTGGATAATCGGTTTCAGACAATGACTGAATGAATGTTGTATCAAATGATTCAATAAATTTTAAAACGTTTTTGTGTAACGCATAATTGAAATTCAAAATTCAAACATTCTCCTGCTCTTTTGTCATTTTATGTTGTTGTTTTATTCAACAAAAATACATTAACAATGCAGCATTAATACACTACCTTCATCATCATCTTTAAATTGTGTAAACCAAAATTTACATTTGGATATAATATTATCCCCGAAAACAGAACATTTGATGCACATGCTTTTTGTTTTCTTTCAAGGAACTTGATTGAATTCTTCTCACTTGCCATTTTCAAATTCCTTAATTTGTAAGTTACTGTGTCGAATAAAACTGAACATGACAATTGTCATTTTTAAAACTATGTAACAGTTACCATAAAATGACTAAAGAGGAGGAGAATGTTTGAATTTTTAATTACAGTTTTATGTTACACAAAAGAAAAACAAAAACACTTTAAAACTTGTTCTTACACCTAATATTAACCCTGTATTATACACCTGGTCTGTAAATGTCCCTCCATTTCTTCTGAAAAATGCTCTCAATGTAGAAAACAATAAAACACAATACACAATAATTAAATAACAGAGATTTGGATGTATTGCATATGCTCAACTAGAGTAACGAATTTAAGAATTTTAAGTTCAGTGGTGCACACACAGCTTGAATACTTCCCACATGAAGTTGCAAATTCTGGAACAGCTACAAATAACTCATAATGCTCAATGCCAAGCATTGGCTAGAGAGGTATAAAACGCGTAACATTTGGCTGTGACGTAGTGTAATTATGTCCTGTGTGGGGCATCATCCTACCTTTGGAATGAATTTGAGTGTTTGTTTTTTTTTTGACCCAGAACCAACAGCAGTGCCTGACCTCAGTAATGTCATCATGGCTGACAGCCATCAGATTAGAATCTGTTACGGCAGAAAGGGAGACTAACTACCTATTTCTCAGCTTGTTTTTAGAAGAAATGTAGGCTGTCCAAAAACATCTGGTAATAGAGTGTAAGATTATACTGTGCAAATCAGCCTCAAACACTGCAGATGTACTGTGTAGATGTAAAATCACTTTACTCCACTTCTCAAAGTACAACTAATCATACCAAATGATGCCTTAAACATCAGCACAGCATTGCTGCCAAGCTTCCCAACCAATCACAAAAACATGGCTGCTAGAGATTAGAGGGCATTATGTCAGCAGTATCAGAGTGTTAGAGCAAGTCACTAGTCAGGCATCCAAGTTATTTCCTATCCATTCAGCTAACAAAAACACAAAGGCACCAAAAAAAAAAAACATGGCCAGGCAACAGAATGAGCACTTGCTCCAAATTAGAAATCAATTATTTGGGCTCTTATGAAAGAATCAATAATCGCTACTTTGTGGTAGAGCCTGAGTGAGACAGCACCTAATGCGAGATGAAAGACAGTGGTAACTATGGTGATGAAAAGAGGAAAAACGGAGAGATGACAGCAAAGCTCTGGTTTGCACTTATTTAGATTAATATGTTCTGCTGTAACACACATCTCTACGCTTCCTCAATCTTGTGGAATGTGAAAGGTCTCTGATTCCTGACAAAGAATTATATCCAAACAGCCTTGACACACAGTGAGACGGACGGGTCAGAAATGAAGCAGCACAAACCAGGCTCCCTCTGAACAAACAGGCGTGTGAGCGCATCCCACTTATTCCTTACCAAGTGTGGGCCACGGTGAAGCGGCGCTGTTTGTGGATGTTATTGTTAAGAAGCATGCGGCGCAGCAGCCGGGGCGAGTTGCGAGGAGACAGCGTGGTGGGGGACAGTCGGGGGGACACGGACGAGGGAGACTTCCTTCCCCGAGGACGGCGTGGACGCTCCTGCTGGAGCAAGTTCTCCCTTAGTATCCGCACCAGGTCCTCGTTCAGCCCCACATGGTCCCCGTGATGGAGCTGCTTGGCTGGGACTGTCAGGGTATCCTGGCTCCCTCCTTGTTGAGCCATTGTGGAGATCAGTGGGGAGCGGGGTGGTGGTCGAAAGCACCACAGAGGGCTGAAATGAAGACAGCCAAACAGGTAAAAGAAGCAGAGATCTGGCAACTACCCTTAAACTCCAGAGAAATGTTGATCTGGGAGGGTCCTGGAGTGGAAACAAGGCAAGAAACCACGTCTTATCTTTAGCCTTCCGTGGAGTCAGCCTGGTATTCTTTGTTCCGTCGTCGTCTTCTTCTTCTCAGCATCTCTTCTTGAGCGTGCAGGCGCAGTCCTAGTACCGGCAAAGAAACTGGAGCGCTGGGGTGAATGTGAGCTGGAAGGGAGGGAGGGAAGGAGGAGGGGACTTTGGGCAGGAGAGTGGGCTGTGTGTAAAAGGAGAGGAGGGAGCTAGAGGGAATCACTTGTCAGCTGTAACAACAACAACAACAACAACAACAACACTGAGGGCTTATTACTCAGACTCTTTAGTAAACCAGGCTCTACAAGCAGTGGCCAAAGACTTACGCTTGTGCATTGAAGGGCAAAAATCCATGAATTCATCCGTTCACTCTTACCCTCTCTGGACTACAAATATCCACAGCAAACAAAAACAGAGATGCCCACAAATAAAGCGGATAAACAGCTGGCCTCTTCTGCTGACAGCTGCTGTCCACAGTCACTTGTTCCACAAACCGAACATAATAGACAGACATAATAGATAAGGTTATTTGCTCAGGAGAGCGGCATTTTAACATCAACAGGATAATGGTTACCGACACCACTGTTATCATGTGGCAAATAAACTAATACACTCCTTAACTACACATTAATCAACAAGGTATTTTTTTATTAAATACGATTTACCAAATGTAAACTACACAGAGCCTGTATGTGCTCATATCATAAATCTATAATTTAATAACCACTATTTTCTCCACTCACGAACTGCTCTCATTAAACGCAGATTTTAAGGAAACTCTGCATTTATCCCTGGTTATGTTCATGGCTTTAATCCAATACAATTTTATAAAATTCACAGAATACCTCCTCATAATTTGCTAGCTCTCAGGTCTGTTGTCATGCTGGAAATATTTCTGGTGTTTGCACGAAGCACTGACCCATGAAACGGGAAACAAATAAAGTGTCGGAACTGGCTCGGGTGTCGTTGGTTGAGCCACGGCCAAGAAATGGCATCTGGAAACATCTGGACTGTGGGGAGACCTCAGAATGTTGAAAAGCATGAAAAGGGTCGAGGATTTTGATCTATTCCTGCTCCATAGGGGGGTAATATTGAATTACTTTTGCTGTTTAAGATGCACTCTTTAACTCCTAATTCAGGGGACTTCTAACTGTGTGTGAAAGTAAACACACACGGAAAGTGCTAAAAAGGTAAACAGCTTGAATTATGAATGAGTTTCTGTGGTAATTCAAACAGTAATTTAAAACTCACTCAAACATACAGTTCCACCTTAAAATATGTTCATCATTTAAATGAACACAAATGGGACTGGGGTGGGAGGTGGTGGGTAGTTTGTTTTGCTGTGAAAACAGTAGTTGTCCAGAATTGTCTGTCGTCTTTAAGCAGTATCAGTGCTGTTACGCTGAATATCACCATGGCTGAGATACAGTCATACACACTGATGACAATGTGCTGAAGACAATCAACACTGATGAATAAGGGCCATTATGTTTGTAAATTTTAAGCGCATAATAAATATCAGCACAATTGATGAACACAATACATATCTGGTCAGGAGAAATCATTCATTCATTATCTGTAACCCTTATCCAATTCAGGGTCATGGTGGGTCCAGAGCCTACCTGGAATCATTGGGCGCAAGGCGGGAATACACCCTGGAGGGGGCGCCAGTCCTTCACAGGGCAACACACACAGTCACACATTCATTCACACACTCACACCTACGGACACTTTTGACCTACATGGAAACCGGAGCACCCGGAGGAAACCCACACAGAAACAGGGAGAACACACCAACTCCTCACAGACAGTCACCCACAACCTCCAGGTCTCTGGAGCCGTGTGACTGCGACACTACCTGCTGCGCCACCGTGCCTCTAGGAGAAATCAAATACTATTTAAACCGAGTTCGACAAATCCCACAGAAGAACCCTGACATTGCAATGCCTTTTGATCTCCTCCAACATACCTGGAGCTTCTAGACATTCTGTTTCCCATGTTTGATATTTAAACACATTTTTAAATCACTTAAATATATAAATAAATAAACAAACAAATAATTTCTTCACTGTAAATCCACTCTTTAATGGTTTCCATTCATTTCTATTCCATTAACAGCACCAACTGAGTTCAAGGTTGTCAAAATGGAAAAATTTTAATTGGAGAAATTTTACAAAAAATCTTTTTTGAGTTCATTAGCACATTAATGTCAGGATCGTGAGACCACCAACCCGCAAACTGTGAGATAAAACAACCTACAGCTTTTTGGGGGCTGCCTAAGTCTGAAAGCATGGAATAAAACTAGCCGTTCTGATTATTTGCTGCTTTTTATGTAGAATGCTGCGTGCAGAGGCTTCAGCATTGTTCTGCCTGAGGAGAAAGACAAGGCTAAAGAGAGCAGAACAGGAAATAAAAGGACTGATTATTTACAGCGAAAATGAGAATGGAGAAGAAAGAGAACCAAGCGAGAACAGCTAACAGTCAGCACTGATGTTTAAAGGGCTGTTTACATGTGGAAAGGACCGTGCTGTAAAGGGTCCATCAAAATGCAAAGCTGTATACAGTCATTCATTAGGTTGCTACATTCTGCAGTAAAAAAGGATTTCTACATAGAATAGGAATAAAATGATAAATTCTTAGATTTGTAACATTTCACTGGTGAAGTTCTGACTTCTGCCATAATCAGATATTTACATTGATTTCTGTTTCTGTTGTTGTTATTGTTATTCTGTTTTCTGTATTTAATTATTTATCTTTTTAATCTTGGGTTTCCTCCCATGGTCCAAAAACAGATGTTTGTTAGGTGAATTGTCTACTTACATTTGTTAGGTTTCTTAGGTGAATTGTCTAATTAAATTGTTCTACTTGTCCGGAGAAGTGAATGTGTGAGTGTAAGTCGCCCTGTGAAAGACTCCAGGGTGCCCCCTCCAGGGTGTGTTCCCACACTGCGCCCAGTCATTCTGGGTAGGCTTCGGACCCACCGCGACCCTGAACTGGATAAGTGTCTGAAGCTTGTAAAAACTTATTCCAGGTTTTATGTGTTTTACACTGGCAATAAAGAACCGTGGCAAATAGCACTAATTCTGCTGATCTCTGCTGCAATCAACTCACTGAAGTTATCGGCTTTACTTGCTATTTTGGTTGACAAAAGATTTTTAAAAGATTTTTAATTAATAGTATGAATATATACGTCATATTGTGTTATTCAATCAAAGCACCACTCTTGCTTGAAAACAACTTTCCCACTCTCCCACATATATACTCACTCACTCAGGGTTAGAAAGTGTATTTCTCACATACTCACTCTCATTTGGAGACCGTTCCACAAGAGGGTGCTATTCAGAGCTTCACGTCACAGACAGGTTTTGTCCTTGTTCAGATGAGAACTGTTTCAATTTTGAATTTGTGGTGAGCACTATATGCTTTTATTCATATTTTATTGAATATTTTTAATGTGAATATTTAAACCTCACATAAGCCCTATTCAGACGGGATTAGTTTTACCTGTGGATGTGGGGGTTAAGTAATTATTACCTGAGTATCTCAGTAGTTTTAAACCGGCTTTTGTTACAGAAAAGATTCCAGAGTCCCTTACCTACTGTAAAACGAGCAGTAAAATTGACCCCAGGTTATATTCATCCGGTCCGAACTGAAAGGTGGTGTTATACTGCGTCACATCCCAGAGAATATCCCAGAGTTTTTCACAGGTTTTCTGGAGAACGGAGGAGCTGAAGGAGACGCTCAAATCCACACAACAACCTGTATGATTTGTCCACACGGTTATAATAACTATGTGAAAGATTAGTGCAGTTTTTTGCCACCTTCTGTTTTTGGTGGAAGATCTGATCTCAGAACAGTTGTGACAGTCTAAAAACTCCAGTAGCTCTGCTGTGTCTGATCCACTCTGTGTGATGGCAGTGCCTGAATTGAGTAGCCCCTCCCATCTCTGTTACATCCACCGCAGTTCCTTATCCAGTGCGAATCCGCCACAAACGTTACTAGTGAAGATTCTTGTTAGCAATGCGGCACTCACACAAGCTTGTTGTTCAATGACATTCTCTGAAATTGTATGTTTAATATGTCTTCAGACTGTTTAATAATAATAATAATAACAATAAAATAAAATAAAATAAATAATGTCCCTGTCTTTACTACATTCATTTATGTTTTTGAGATACAGCAAAGTAATGAACTGATGTAAATAAATACATACATAATAAACAGGTCCTTCATACTCCTACTTCTGTTGGCCCCTTTAATATCTATATCCAGCTAAGAACCCTGCCATAAACAAGCACACAAAAGGTCCTGGGAAGTTTGTTAATTAAAAGTAAAGGTAATTAAAGTCACCTAATTGACCTTAACATTAATAAATGGCTGTCTGACGTCATCAGCCCTGCTTTAAAGGCACATCCTCACCCAGAGACTGATACTAGTTTAGATCTCACCAAGAGTAAGGCTCAGATGCACAGGAGGTGATTTAAAGCTTACTTGGACTGAAAATGAGCTTGCCTTCACCTTCCAGAAGTAGGTCTTTGTCTCCCCCTAGTGTCTCCAACAAAAACTAGCTCCATAAACTCAAAATGCCCAAATGATTTTGTGAGGACATGAGCGGCGGAGCCAGACATGTTCAAAAACACACAATCAAAAGTAAAGTCTTTTAGGACAACATCTCTCTTATGTACATCACGGTTTTTCTCTCTGCCTGATCACACACGTTGCTCAACATCCATCGCTGCAGTTCTCTTGATGGCCAATAGAGCACACAATACTATCACAAACCAGTGTTCTCCTACATGGACCACACTTATGTAAGACACTATACCTGATGCAACAGTGTTCAAAGAGCGCAGATGACACTTCCAGTACAGTAACTGGGGTCCTGGTGGATGGTTCTTTTGATTAACTCTGACAACAGAACCACACCAGGCTCGTGCAGGCTTTGCTCTGTGTGTGTGTGTGTGTGTGTGTGTGTGTGGCGAGAGAGTGTCCAAGTACAGGGAAATGTTTAGAGATGACTGATCACTTGGTTTTAAAGGTAAATTCATACTGTACCAACTGTAAAAATGGAACTTTGTCTATTTTACGCTCGTTTTAGCTTCCTTCAAAACAAATCACTATAAATAAAAAAGAAGTATCTTCTGCCTGTGGGAAAAGTCTGTATATAGGACATATAGGTGGTGCAAATATTAACCATCCTTCTAAGCGTACCCCCCCCCCCTTAAATCCATACTTAAGATACAAAAATCAATCCCATTCTTTTTTAAATGCAGAAATCAATAAAGTCACTGTTCAGTGGGGTACGGCATTAAAACACTGCTAGAGCCAGCGACCCTTTCTCTTTATCTGTAAAGAGCTATTGATGCGGATGACTCACATCCTAGATTCCAGAAATTGCTGTGCATTTCGAAAGCAATGGGTTGCTTATTGAAAGGGGACTGATTGAATCTCAGAAGACATAAAAGCCACGGCAGATTATTCATAATTATTAAATACAATGCTGGGAGAAGCTTTTGTGCTCGGGCTCTACGGCGAGTGTGCGTTTTAGACTGTGCCTTCCACTAGGACGTATAAGCAGCTCTCCATTTCAAATAGTGTGTCTGAGATGTCCATGACAGTAACATGCTTTCAAAGGAAATTGCAGTAAATGTAAAGTAAAACACCACTCAGTCCAATTACCAGCCATGGTAAATGTGTGGTCGTCATCCACGGTGAAAGCCAGCCCGTCTTTGGGAGGATGAGGGGTCTCTGCAAAAGAGCCCACTTTCAAAAATGGTGTTTAGTTAATGGCTGCAAATTTTACATTTAGTTTAAATATTCTCAGCTACAAAAACTAAAGAATTCAGCTTTATAGGGACACATAATGTACCATTTATTTTACCAAATATCTGTGGTAAGCTTTGTTTAAAATACCACAAGGATCAAAAACACACAGCACTCTGTTCCCCGATCTAAAGAACCCTGTTCTGAACAAAGGGTTTCAGCACCTAAAGAGAATGAGGCTGTTTACGCCAAACACAAGAGCCCAGAGCTGAGGCGCATTTTATCCATTTCGGTTGGTTGACTTTCTTCTTTCTCCTCGTTTTTACTGTATGTGATCAATACACTTACTATTCAGCGCTGTTTGTGTTTGCTTTGCTCTGTTTAACCTCATCCTGAATCCAGCGCTGTGATTTGAGAGACTCAGTAGAGTCCAGTGCTTATATTTTTGAAAAACTCAGATGAGGAGTCAGGATAATTATGAAGTGCCTGCTATCAACGTAAGACAAAAAGAAAAAAAAACCTCTCTGGATTGTTTTATTTCACAGTTTGTGAGTTGGTAGGAGGTCTACACCCCAGAATAATGTGCTAACGTGTTTAAAAGTGATTTATTTTATTTTCCATATGTCCCCTTTAACGCTCAGGAGTTGCTGATCACTTCGACGTGTTCAAACCTCGAGACGAAGCCATGCTGAGCTTTGCCACCACTTTCTGTCAAAAGTATCCTTCGTGCTCTATGTTCATTTTTGTTATATGAGGATAAACAGTAGAACCAGAGACATCATAATGCTCCCACATGAGTAAACGTGTGAGAAATAGGATGGGACATGTGCAGCTTTTATTCTATTTTCTTCGTTATTTTTGTCTTATAAAGAAAGTGGAAAAGCCTTGAATCTACTGACACTTTACTGCAAGTTTAATACAGTAAGTGGGTGGGGGAAGAGAGTGAGGGAGAGAGATGAAAATGGCCAAAATAAGCCATGTCTCCTAAGTGCTACGGTGCACACAGACCTTTAGTTGTGTACACACACTGTGTAATCTCCATAGAAAAGCACTATCAATAGAATGGGATTCTCCACAGCAGCTGAACATGCTCGTAAGGACACCATGCCAATTTGTCAACTTGAGGAGCATAAAGCCCCCCAGCATTGGGCTTTGTATCAGTGGAAATGAGTTCTCTAGAGAGATGCAGCAACACAGAATACCTCTGTTACATGAGCACGGCCCAGTAAACCGTTGGCACTGTGGTGTTTATACACAGTGGAGTGGCACTTTAGTTAGTCGTTGTTCACCTCTGATTACAGTTTCCATGATGTCATTATATATTCATTCTCAATGCATCACTACTTTTTTAGCCTTCATGTTATTTCACTCCTGTTAGAGACTACAGACACAAGCCGTGCAGCCTTTTGTCTCATCCTTTTCCCCTGGTAAATAATATCATTCTGTTTTCTCTGCTCTCCGAGAGAGTAACAGATCATTGGAGGAAATTTATTTATTTATTTATTTATTTGTTGGCTGTCTGCCTAAATTATTTATCTTATTTGGCCTTTACTTTATTAAAATGTATTTTCTGAACAGTGCAGCAGAGGCCATATCTCAAATGACTACACACACCCTATGCAGGGCACAGTGTAGGTCACACAGTGTGTTGTATGTACCTCTCTCTGTCAAATTAGTGCACTGTATGTTTAGTTTAATAATGTGATGTGCACTACGTAGGGAGTATGGTGCTATGTGGGATGCCACCCGAGCTCCTCTACTGACTGCCACAGATGAAGAGAGCTGTATTTACAAATGTGATGCAGACAAATGAGTCAAGAATCTTTACCTTAAACATTTAAATAAAGAGTGAAAGATACGATAAAACCATTTACATGTCACACTTCTTATCTGAGGTGGGGGTTTATGTGAAAGCACTTGAACCGATAGCAGTCGATAAACAGTGATGTCTCCTGCAACCTCTGAAAAAAAATGGTTAATATATATTTATCCCAATTTTTAAGAATAAATAAAATGTTTTAAAACAGAGATGCATGTGAGATATATATAATATTCGCGTAATTCAGTCCTTGGCAGTTTTATCTGTTAGATAGGCGTTTGATTTTGTGTGCGTGTGGGTGCATATAATAAATCAGTGATTAGTTTTACGCTCATTTGCCTGTTTCAGTATATCAATGAAGTGAAAGGTGTTATCGTAATATGATTAACACATGATTAATTGTGCACACTTACATTTAAATTGCGCACAAATGCAAGTGACCGAAAACGAAGTCCCCAAACCACCCTGAAGACCAGAAGAAAAATGTTCAGGGGCCGCAGCTTTCCATTATTCATTCTAAGCAGCCACTCTGACATTCTATTAGCACATCAAAATGAAATATAGCTCAGTAAAGGTCTTCGCAATGTTCGTTATTAACAGAGACACTGTCAGCTGTGAAGGGCTCCCATGTTTACAAGCAGGTACTGCTCATAGAGGAATAAGCTTCATTTACTGACAGCATTTCACAAGGACGAGCAATAGCTTGTCAACAGAAGACTATTCACACATTCCTGTTATAACAGCCGCCAGGATGAAGAACAGTTAAACACATGGTAGAATGTGGCTTATTTTACCAGTTTAATAAGTTGAGGATTTAATAAATAAATAAATAAAAGAATAATACTCTCCAAAACCTTTGGTTTATAAACTACGGATACATTTCTCCTGCGGTGTTGCTATCAGTGTGTGAAGAGTGGGAAAAGAGGGAAGCATTGACAATCCAACACAATGGGCAGCACTTTGAACACATTTTATAAGTGGTAAGAGACTTGTAAATAACTCATGAAAGAATAAAGTCACGTTAAAACCAAGCACACCATTGTTTTTCTTGTGAAATTCCCCAAAAGTCTGATGTGTCACATGACCCACTTCCCATTGAAAAAACAAAAAGTTGGATCCAAAATTGCCGACTTCAAAATGGCCACCACGGTCACCACCCATCTTGAAAAGTTTCCCCCCCTCTTCCCATATACTAATGTGCCACAAACAGGAAGTTAGTATCACCAACCATTCCCATTTTATTAAGGTGTATCCATATAAATGGCCCACCCTGTATAATGGGAAATACACTATGGGCCCAATGTGCTAGCACTATAGTAGCCCACTCAGACTTACACTGAATGCAGTGTACCACGTAGGGAACTGGTGCAAATGTATGGGTAGAGTGCATGAAAATTCAAAACTGCGCATCTCTTTTTGGGCATATACATTTTAGAGACAATTATGCGTGGCAATACTTCACGTGAAGCGGTTTACGAATTCAGTTCACTAACTTTTAAGTGTCTTGCCGCTGCAGAATATGTAATATATGTGTTACTGTGACACAAACTCTTTGCTCAGAGTTACAATACACTATAGAATATCATGTCACACTGCACAGAGATGCAGCAGCTGAAATCTCACAAGTGCTAAAGTCAGATTCTAAAATAAAGTTGTCGTTTTTTCAAGGAATAAATATGACACAGTTTTCTTTACATCATCTACATCATTACCTACATGCATTGCTGACAGGTTGCTTTTAGATGCATGTCTTAGTAATGATCGCACTGGGACACATTTTCAGACACTGGCAGACTGCTATCCTTGGCTGTGTTTGGGTACCAAGGCATCAGAGGTGTTACCATTGTCCGTGACACATCACACGCTGAAGACCAACACTTCCAACTCACAAAGAATTTTGTAATGAACTGCCATTTCTGTCTGCAATAACACAGAGTCTAATAACTTCACTGTATGATCACTATATTATCTCTGTATCTTTTCATCACTGTACTGTTTTGACTGGAATATATACACTGAACAATTACTGGATTTGGAACACATACCTTTCATATCTACACTCATTGTCCATTTCATCAGCTCCACTGATCTATACAGGAGCACTTTGTAGCTCTACATTTACAGACCGTAGTCCACCTGTTCCTCTGCATACTTTATCCCTTTCACCCTGCCCTGCCAGGACCAGCAGGTATGAGTTGGGTGACGTAGTGATGACATGTTAGTGTGTGCTGTGTTGGTACTCATGGATTAGACACAGCAGTACTGCCCGACATTTTAAACCCCTCAGTGTCACTGTGGACTGAGAATAGTCCACTAAGCAAAAATACCTAGCCAACAGTGTCCCGTGTCCTTTGCTGAAGGACTAGAGGGTGACCAACACAAACTGTGCAGCAACAGATGAGCTCCTGACTTTACATCCACACTCACGGACTGGGTGTGTCTAACAGAATGGACAGTGATTTAGAAAACAGTGTTTTAAAAAATTCAAGCAGCACTGCTGTGCCTGATCCACTCGTGCCTGATCCAATACACACTAACACACCACCACCAGGTTAGTGTCTATCCACCCCCCTCCTAAATCATACCTGCTCTGTCCTGTGGGTGTCCTGGGGTGAAAGTATGCAGAGGAATAGTTGGACTGTGTGAAATTGTAGAATTACAAAGTGCTCCGTTATGGTCAGTGGAGCTGATAAAACAAGTTTAAAATAATACAGTTTAGACACAAAGAAGGTGCTGCTAATCCTGCAGTCGTTCAGTGTATAAACACTTGTACGTACATCTGGCTTTTAAATGTCCAGACAGACTTCATAATACATTCTGCTCCACCAGTTCAGGGTTGCGGTATGTCCAGAGTCTACCCAGAATCACTGAGCACAGGGCAGGGA
Source organism: Hoplias malabaricus (assembly GCF_029633855.1). Taxonomy (NCBI): domain Eukaryota; kingdom Metazoa; phylum Chordata; class Actinopteri; order Characiformes; family Erythrinidae; genus Hoplias; species Hoplias malabaricus. Next base: position 24,512,862 of record NC_089817.1, read on the forward strand.
CACACCTTGGATGGGGCACCAGTCCATCTCAGGGTACCACCCACTTCACACCTATGGACACTTTGCGTGGCCAATCCACCTACAAACCATGGGAGGAAACCAGATCATCTAGAGGAAACCCACGCAGACATGGGAAGAACTAAAAACCTACAGGACCCTGGAGCTGTGTGATAGCGACACTACCTGTTGTACACACACAGAGTGCTGTCTCCCCCCTTAACATCCCTTGAGCAAAACATCTAATCCCAAATTGCTCCCCGGGTGCTGGGATGACTGCCTTGTGAATGTGAGCGTGCATGTGTGTGTGTGTGTGTGTGTGTGTATTCACTGCCTCAAATAAGTTAAATGCAGAGGCACTATATCATTCCACACTGTGCAATGACAATAAAAGCACATTCGCTTTCAACAGAAAGGTATACTTCCCAGTCCAATAACAAGTATCCACTAAAGGACTATAAAGCCCTCCAGCACTGGGCTGTGGAGCAGTGGAACTACAATCTTAGGAGTGATTATAAAGCTCCATCAAACACCTTTGGGATGAGTTGTGGCATTTGTAATCCAGAACTAATCATCCAACATACTAGTGCTGGGCGATGTGAGCGCAAATCAATATCACGATTAATGATACGGGTTCTTTTTGAGCACTGTTTATGTTTGGTGTGTGATTGTGATTTGGACTTTTATTTTCAGTGTCGTATTAATTTTAGTCAAAACTCAGTACATCCAAACTACAGTTTTTCTTTGGTACTAGCTGCTCGAGTCGCTTGGTCTGCTTTGCTGTTTAGGTTGCTTCCATGTGGCAGATAGGGGCAGAATAACATGACTACAGCTTTGTAGCGTGGTTTTAAAGTGACAGTACATGAACACACAGTGGGGACAAGACAGAATATTAAAAAAATAATAATAATAATTGATATAATCGATATAGGGCGGCACGGTGGTGCAGCAGGTAGTGTTGCAGTCACACAGCTCCAGGGACCTGGAGGTTGTGGGTTCGATTCCCGCTCCGGGTGACTGTCTGTGAGGAGTTGGTGTGTTCTCCCTGTGTCTGCGTGGGTTTCCTCCGGGTGCTCCGCTTTCCTCCCACAGTCCAAAAATACACATTGGTAGGTGGATTGGCGACTCAAAAGTGTCCATAGGTGTGAGTGAATGTGTGTGTCTGTGTTGCCCTGTGAAGGACTGGCGCCCCCTCCAGGGTGTGTTCCCGCCTTGTGCCCAATGATTCAAGGTAGGCTCTAGACCCACCGCAACCCTGAATTGGATAAGCGGTTACAGATAATGATATGATGATGATGATGGTATGTCGATTAGAATTTCTGAATGACTATTTTGATTAATTTTTGATCAATTGCCCAGCCCTACAACATACTACATCTTGCATGGCTTAAAGCAGTGGTTCTTGGTGGTGGTACGTGAAGCATCCTGAGGTGGTAGGTCAGATGACATTGGAAAATGTATTACGTTCACTGAAAAAGGAATTCTTAAATAAATGAACATCTAAAGTTGTGTACTTTGTACTACATTGTACTTTCAGTTTCAATGTTTTCATAATTTTGTTTAAATAAAATTCATTTCACGTAAAAAAAAATAGGGAAATATCACTTTACATAAAGCATAAAGAATACTGCCACCCCAGTTTCCAGACCCCAAGAAGCATTTTACAATGCTAGCATGTGTATAGTGTAAGCATGTAAGTGAAATGTCGGTGAAAAAATTGTTTACCACAAAGTGATGACAAGACCAAGACCTAGGAACCTAACAAATTGGGTACAAAGCAATGTAGTGCAAGTTGTTGCTGCAGCAAACTCCATTAAAGCTCTTGATTTTGGAAGAACTCAGCAGACCATTAGGAACATAATGTAAATCGACACTCAAAAAATGTATATTGAGTTAATAATTGGCTGTATTCTTCAGAACTGACATCACCCCCACCCCATTTGTTTAACTCATCCAGAAATAATGAACCTGCCTATGTGCCACATGTTGAGCATGAATCAGGCGTGATAACTCATTAAAAATACTTCCACTTCTGTTTCATAACACGTCACCCTAACTCTATATATCTATCTCTTTCTGGCATATTAATGCGAGAGTCAGATTCACTGCCTCTACTACTCTCAGAAAAGGGGCCCTGCTTTGTCACATTGCTCATGCATGGAAGTAAAATCCAGATCAAAAGCCCACATGGTTAAAAAAATAGCCAAGATAATATTTAAAAGTGCCTATCTCATTAGAAGTATCTGTTTGAATTTTAAAGCACACGGAGGACAGAACGCAATTCGGTGACCTTGACAGGTACTCCACACTCCAATCCACTTGATTCTCTATTACATATTCAGACGCTTTGTCTTTGTTCCCTTTAATTCATGTCCTTGCATGTTCATACTGACCATACGCAAATCAGTGGGACCCTATGAAATCTCTCAAATTCCCCTTTATTTCCCAATGCCCCTGAAACTGTTCGTAAAAAATTACAAAACACTGCACTTATATAATTTACTCACTGCACTCTTTAATATTGGAACTGTTGAAATAACTTGTTTGATAAGAAAATGAAATGTTTAGGACAAATTTATTTCAACACCCTCACTCACATTTAGCAGGCTACCTATCCTCCACAAGAGGGCGCTCTTAGCATTCAAATGGTTTCTTTCTGCAGAGAAAACTAGCTTGAACCCAAACCAACAGGACATCATGAATCCATGTGTTTTCACCCAGTTTCACTTTTAGTTTGTGATTGTATTAATCCTGAAATCTAACCTACTTAAGTACACAAACACAGATGGTTTTGTTGACACTGCTGCAATCACAGTACGACTGCTTGCTGATATGTTCAATCCATTATTGACACAATGATTCAAACAGACTCTGGAAAGGCAATAAAGAAACAATAATGTTTGACATCAGTGACACTGTGTGTTCTTGTTTTAATATTACTTGTTAATTAACTAGCTAATCTGTCTGTGATGTACATAGGAGCATGGCAGAACATAACTGTGTTAAGAAATGGTAACATATGCAATCAAAACCTATGGTTACAGAAAAAAGTATATTAAAAGTTCTGGCCTCTGCATTAAAAGGTTTTCTGTTTTATTCCATTGGGTTTATTTCACACATACAAGCCTTTGGAATAAAGTGACTATGAGCATCTGCTCAAATCTCTCTCTCTCTCTCTTCAATGAAGGCAGCTTGATGGTGTCAGATGAATCCTGGGGATGTGGTGGCTGACCTTCAGCTCGGAGAAAAGAGCACCCCGGGCCTTTATTAGGCTGAGAGGACAGTGCTGCTGCAGCTGGAGACATTGACTTCCTCTCAGCATGCCCTCCCCCGAGAGTAAAGCCAGCCAACAGACTGCCACGTAGCACGCCGCCTTCCAGCTACCGTCCACCTTTTCCTCCAGCTCTGACTCAATTAACCAGATCCTCTAGCTACCGCTCAGCCACACAAACAAGTGGAGAGGCAGTGAAAATAGTGACCAATCAGGGAGACGTCTAACGTCTGAAACTGTCTTTCCTTCACTCGGACTGGCAAAGCGTGTCAGACGTCACATGTCCACTGCAGAGTCCATTGATTTTCTGTTTACATGTCAAGGCCTTTTTTAACCTGCACCTAGGGAATTGCATCATTTTGTGGTGACCTCAGATTGTTTCTGACCTCAGGCTACAAGGCTGTTAAAGGCTCTCACATTTGTAAGCCCAAAAACAGTTCCATCAGTCTAGATTAACTTTATTTTGCTGATTTTTTTCTGTTTTTCTTTTACTAATATTGGGGACCTCGCAATGTCTCTGCAGAGTTACACAATGTACAGGTGAAATCTGCACCACGATGATGACACATCTTACATCACATGGGCAGTATGAGCAGTGAAATGGGCTTTGGAATGGATGCAATGTGTAATAAATTGACGCAACATCAAAGTTGTACTCTAGAACCCTTTAGTCCAATCCTGTCTTAATATTAGGTGAACAAATATTAAATACAAATAAATACAAATAATATTAGATATTTAATTTTGTACAAAAAATTAAGTACAAATAATAAATACAAGTATAATTGAAAAATAAGAATCAAACATTCTCCCGCTCTTTTGTAATTGTTGGTCACCATCCATCCATCCATTATCTGTAAGCGCTTATCCATTTCAGAGTCATAGTGGGTCAAGAGCCTACCTGGAATCATTGGGCGAAATGCGGGAATACACCCTGGAGGGGGCGCCAGTCCTTTACAGGACAACACACACACTCACACATTCACTCACACACTCACACCAACGTGTTTTTTTGGACTGTGGGAGGAAACCGGAGCACCCGGAGGAAACCCACACAGACACAGGGAGAACACACCAAACTCCTCACAGACAGTCACCCGGAGGAAACCCACGCAGACACAGGGAGAACACACTACACTCCTCACAGACAGTTACCTGGAGGAAACCCACACAGACACAGGGAGAACACACCACACTCCTCACAGACAGTCACCCGGAGGAAACCCACGCAGACACAGGGAGAACACACCAAACTCCTCACAGACAGTCACCCGGAGGAAACCCACGCAGACACAGGGAGAACACACCAAACTCCTCACAGACAGTCACCTGGAGGAAACTCACGCAGACACAGGGAGAACACACCACACTCCTCACAGACAGTCACCCGGAGGAAACCCACGCAGACACAGGGAGAACACACCACACTCCTCACAGACAGTTACCTGGAGGAAACCCACGCAGACACAGGGAGAACACACCACACTCCTCACAGACAGTTACCTGGAGGAAACCCACGCAGACACAGGGAGAACACACCACACTCCTCACAGACAGTCACCCGGAGGAAACCCACACAGACACAGGGAGAACACACCAAACTCCTCACAGACAGTCACCCGGAGGAAACCCACACAGACACAGGGAGAACACACCACACTCCTCACAGACAGTCACCCGGAGGAAACCCACGCAGACACAGGGAGAACACACCACACTCCTCACAGACAGTTACCTGGAGGAAACCCACGCAGACACAGGGAGAACACATCACACTCCTCACAGACAGTTACCTGGAGGAAACCCACGCAGACACAGGAAGAACACACCACACTCCTCACAGACAGTCACCCGGAGGAAACCCACGCAGACACAGGGAGAACACACCACACTCCTCACAGACAGTCACCCGGAGGAAACCCACACAGACACAGGGAGAACACACCACACTCCTCACAGACAGTCACCCGGAGGGAATCAAACCCACAACCTCCAGGTCCCTGGAGCTGTGTGACTGCGACACCTACCTGCTGCACCACCCTTAATTAAAATTTTATTCAACATAAAACCCTAAATATTAGGTATTAATATGCTACTTCCACAAATGCTAACACTGAAATTGCCATCTTTAATAAATCTAAACAAGAACTCACATGTACTTTTGGAAACAATATTATCCTCAAGAACTGAACAATTTGATGCATGTTTTTTTTCCATGATGGAGCTCATAATGACTACACTAAAGAATAAATTGTTCTCCCTTGTCATTTTCTAATTACTTTATTTTTATGTTACTTCTTGTCAAACATCATTTTAATACTATGACACAGTTACCTTAAAATGACAAAAAAAGAGGGGGAAGATGTTTGAATTTTGATTTATAAATATATTTTACTTACACTCTGTCACGCCCTTGTCCTGTCGTGTCTGTTTTCCCTCTGTTTGTTATTGTTCATGTCTCCACCCTAGTCCCGCCTTAGTCCTGCCTCTGTCCCGTTATTGTCTCCAGGTGTTCCTCCTTTGTCTTGTCCTGATATACCCCTGTAGTTTGAGCGCTCCTTTGTCTGGTGTTGTGTGTGTAGATGTATGCTTCTCAGTCCTTCTGTTTACATGTGTCTACCCCAGTCCACGGCTCTTCTCTGTCTGCACTAGTTTAACTATGTTTAGTTTAGTCTTGCCTTTATTACCGTCTGTATTTATTACCTGTGTTTATTTTGATTCTGTCTTTGTTTAAATAAAATTCCTTGCGTTTACGTCCGTCTCCTCATCCTCCCTGCGCAGCTGGGACAGAGACTGGACGTGATTAGAAACTGGGGACAAGGGTGGAGACATGAACAATAACAAACAGAGCCATGTGCTAAGTGAGCATATGGCAGGGAAAACAGACACGACAGGACAAGGGCGTGACACACACACACCCCTTTATACACACTATAAAGTTTGTCCTACATTCTACTGACTTTATATTATATACAACTAGGAATTGCTGTGAGAATTTGATTGCATTCATCAACATAAAAACTACTGTGGTCAGGTGCTGATGGTGTATGAGTCCAAAAAAAATATTGCATTGTGCTCCATCCTTCCAGATGTGCTATTGTTCAGTAGTATTTTTACATTTAGAATATATTTTAATACTTTGGTCTTTTTTTTTAAACTGCAATTACTTGTCACCTCACCCTTCCCCCGATTTGTAACTCATTTGAGAAAAAGCCTGAGCCAATTCTGACCGAGCCCCTTAGTTTCTTTCCCATTTACAGAGCCAGTGATGCCTATAATCACTGGAGGTTTTTCCAGCTCACAACCAGACCAGCTAACAAGTAAATAGTGAGTCAACATTCTCTGAATATTATTAAATGTTTATTGGATTAAAATCCCAAACATTGTTTTTAACTGTTAAAATAATACACAGGTTACTTTTCCTATTATCAGCAGTGGTAGTCCTAATTTGGACAGCCTTTGCAGATTGAAGTGAAGGTAAAATGACAACAAGCAAAGCAAGCCTGAATACGTCCTTTGAGTTTAGATTAATAAAATACCCCACTGGCTCAGCCACAGCTCTAATGGACATTGGGAAAGAGAGAGAAATGTTGTCAGAGTTTGAAATGTCACAGATGTGTGACAGTGTAGATAGCCGCTGGAGTTTAAATGCAGTATTGGCTCACACACATAATGTGAGCCAAATGGGGATGAGCTTCTGAAACCCATCACAAAGTTACCCGAGGCCGGCAGAGTGCTCAGAGCTATCAGCTAAGCATGAGATAATGGCTCCCATTTTTCAGTGTGGAAAAGATTTTACCTCCATTTCCTCCTTCAAAATCAATCACCTGTATTAAAGTCTTGACACACCTTGACTAAAGTGAATAAACGGTTAATCACATACTGCAACGCACTTTGGCGTTAATTTCCATTTAACCATCACTGTTACCAAGAAATTGATCGCAAACCTTAGATGGCCATTATTAACCAACATATTTCACCGTCACTCAGTAGAATGAGGCCAGCTGCCATTTCATCTCTCGCTGGAACCGGCTTTTCAAAAAGTTAAATGGAGCTACGAGGAAGCTTTTAATTTCATTTTCATTTAATGAAGCCTCGGAGGCATACATTTACCAACATACATCACTCTAGACCTAATCTACTTGATTCTAAAATGGTAATGGTTGTCTATTTTAAAACTAAAGGAAAAAATAGCTGGACTAAATGTCATGCCAATTCATCAACTACAGCAAATGTGGTCATGCTTTTCTTGCAAACTCCATGAGCGAACAGACCAAATGGAAAAGACACATGTCCCAATTAGCACCATATTGTGTCATATGTGTGGATGAAGCACGTGAGAATAGATTCTTTGTAAATACAACACCCTAGAAGCATGCCAATGTGTTAATGAGAACGCACACAAGATGTTTCTCTACCTACAGCAGTTGCGTTTATTGTGGATCTCAGATACTATTAATGCAGAATGTAAACAATAAAGAGTAAGCAGTGACTGAAAAGTGATCACACATTAATATTGACCACATTTAGAGCGAGACTATACAGTGTGTACACTGCACGTCTACAGATAATCATTCTACTTTCTATTGACTAACTGTATGTCCAGGAATGTGCACATGCTCCACATAATTAATGAACTTAGCTTCTTTAAGGTGTATCCATTGTGGACACAGATGTTCCATTGTGCACACACAGCTTGTGTAAATTTCAAAGAGCGTGAAATGAGGCACGGATGCATAAAATAATTATGTAATATGGCTCAGGAACAGCTGAAAATCAGCCTAAGATAACTGTGCCTAATGCAATGCAAAGATTAATCGAAATCAAAGAGAACTTTGAATTGACATTTTAATTATGTTGTTGGTAATTCTTTTCATTAATTGTTAACTAATTTCTAGAAGAGAACCTAAACACAGAGGCCAACCTAGCAACTTGAGCAGCTTGTACCAAAAAAAAGAGAAAGAATTGCTATGTTTGGACATGTTTTAACTGAATACAACACTAACCAAGTAAGTCAAATGTAAACATTTACAAAAACTGTTTCAGCAAGCACAATCACATCACCAAATATGCAGAGCATGCCTCAAAAAAAGAGACTAACAAGCTCTCAGCATCATTCGAAAAGATATTGCAGTTGTAGTACAAGCCTTGCCAGTGAACTATGAAAAAAAAATCTAACTAATCATTCATTAATCAAGGTAAACTGTTCCATTAATCCTAATATTGATTTACTGTCATATCGCCCAGCATTAAGATAATGATTATGTGTAGGTCTGGCGCAATAACTGCAACATGGTAATACCGCTATTGACCAGCCAACCGCAAAAAATGGCAAGCAACAGTCACCACCATGACGTAGATGTTTTCACTTTTGTTACACTTTGGTGTGTGTGCAATGAATGTTAAATAAATTCCCTTTGAAATCATTAATAAAATGCTGACTGTGATTTTTCCGAACTGTTAGCATCTGAACTGCTGCAGCTGAGTGCCAGTCTTCATTTTATAAAATGGACACAACGGCAGCAAACCTAGTCGCAAAACTAAACGCAGCTTTGCCAATTTGGGAGCATTTCGGCTTTCAACCAAATGAGAAGGGAGAGCCAGCCAATTTAGACGAGGCAATATGCAAAATCTGTGCCAGAAATGTCGCTGTAAAACAGGGAAATGCTAATTTGAGATTTCATCTAGCTTCCTATCAACCAACTATCAAATCCCATCTGCCTCCACCATCACCAAGTCATAGAGCAGTCTTAAAATAAACAGTTCAGGCTGGTTCCAGGTCATAGCTAGAGGCATAGCACTAGAATCAGGATACATTAAGTAATTTCGGGCAAATCACAATGTTGAGTCCTGTTAAAACACAGCATGGGAAATTCTTTCACCAAAACAGCCGTAACTATATGTGAATACACAGTACTGTGCAAACGTTTTAGGCACCAGAGATTATGAGATTTAAAAAGCTATTTATCTAAGCAGTAACTGTTTATTTGTTAACTACTACTACTACTTTATAAAAAAAAAATTTGTATTTGTTTCATATTTTTTTATGTGTTTACTGTGATTACATATAACTTTATACAAGCATCACGCTTACTGAGAAGGCATTAGTTTAGAACACACCCTGGAGGAGATTGGGAGGGCGACACACACCCACACATTCACTCACACTCACACCTATGGACAATTATGAATAACCAATCAAATAGAGTCACACATCGACACATGCTGACATAGTAGTAAATAAATTAACCACAATAAACAATAGTGTAGCTATAGTAGTAGCTATTAAACTACAACTTGTCTACAGCAAAACAATGTAGATACATAAGTTAGTTAATTACATTTACACTTAATTACACTTAACAATTACACTGTTAAGTTTGTTGTTTTCCCTGGTCAAACAAACCCAACAATCCTGTTAGGGCTGTGCCATATCGTATTGTTTGTGATAATATTGTCATAATTTTTAAAACGATTTAAAAAATCGCTATCGTGATAATTGTGATAGTTGTCTGACTTGTTTACGTGATCTCTAAGCACAGCTACTAATCTGTGTTTGTTTTGTTAGTTACTATGAAGATTTAAGGTTACTTTTTGTACAGTTGTTTACGTTTGCTGTTTATATGCACACACAATTTTCTGCACTTTGGTTGTGTGGTAGATTTATACGCTACATTATTGTTTTAAACAAAATCAGAATCTTGGTCAGTTACAGTTTACAAAATAAGCAAATATTTACAGAATTTTTTTTTTAATGTTTGTTAATGTGTGTAAAACTTTTTAATAAATATAACACTATTGATATATATTAATTATAGTAAATTAAATATATTTAATATTAGTGTAACATTGTGTAACAGTGTTTTCTCATATTGCCAAGAATATCATGATATTATTTTAGGGCCATATCGCCCACCCCTAAATCCTGTTTGTGTTACAGGCTGGAGCGAGAGAGAGGCCAGTTAATCCAGGTAAGCTCCAGACCCACCACAACACACGCACTATACAAACAATGGTCACTGGGAAAGACCACAATATTATATTCACCTACCAGTGAAAAATTATTATAAATTGTATGTTCTCTGGATCTGACAATTCCAATAAATATATACTAAAACTAAGATTTAGAATCAACAGTCAAATTTTGTTTCCCGACTTTGTTTCACCACCCAAACCCCTTCAGTTCCAAGAGAACAAGAAACTCCTTTGTTTTGTTTTCTGCTTTCACTGTTTAAATCCTATTAATTGAATTTGGAAAAAAAAGTATTGTAGGCAGTTATAGACTACTGCAAGAAATGTTGCCAAGGAGTCCTCATGAATCTCATTATCACACCAAACTGTTCAATGAGCAGAGTCCAAACAAACAAGCAAAAAAAACCCTACTAAATAAATAGTGTATCTACTGCTGACCACAGCAAAAAAATAAAAAGCACCTCACTAGTGTGAGCTGCAAATGTATCCTCCATTAGCTTCTGTAAAGCTCCACATGCCCTTGATACCTAATTTACTGTGTAGTGTGTACTACAGGGCTGTCACACAGGAGAACATAATAAATCAAAATGATTCACAAATGAGGAGCCTGTAAGGTAACTGTAAACACTGGAGCTCATCAAACTGCCATTAGAATGTCTCTGTGGAGAACGAGCTTTGAGAATCTGCATTTTAGAGCAGCTGACAGGCATTTACGCAAGGTCTCAGGAGATCTAATGCTGAACAAGCTGGAAAATGAAGGATACAGTGCCATTGTGCCATTGTAGAAAATTTAGAGAACACTGCTGAGCTACAAAAAAAACAGTCTGAAAATTCAGGAAATATTTATGGTGGAAAGATGTTTGAATTCATCGGAAGTCTCACACAGGGACGACCAGAACATGAATAAATCAGAATGTGAGGAGTCGAACGAAAAACCATCACCTTGTTTCTGAGCCTTAATTTCAAGTAAGCACCAAATGAGGAAGCCGACTGTTGAACTATAGAATGGCTGAAGCTAGACTTCTCATAAAGAACAGATGAAGGGAAGGATCTATGGCAAAAAGACTGCCAAGACATTTGGATGTGTTTTTCTTATGAGGTAACACCGAGAGCTGGCAACCGCACTTACTCAGAGATGAAGAAATTATATAGCCTACCCACACAATCTGTGCTGAGGGAGGAACATTGCTGGGGGGTGCACATTTCTCTAGGATTGTACAGTGAAACATTGTGCTCATAACACTGGGGAAAGATGACCATGGTGAAGAAGGAATCGGCCTTCATTCCATACAAATTTTATTAATTGTTTTCTCTGCCTCTATGATGACAAATGTGCATTCGGAAAAGACTCTGTGACCATTCAGTTGTTCTGTGAAAATCTTCCACTCAATTAATTAATTAAATTAATTAATTTATTGTCTGTAACCAGTGGGTCAGGTTGGGTCCAGAGCCTATCTGGAATCGCTATGCACAAGGTGGGAACACACCCTGGAGTGGGCGCCAGTTCTTCACAGGGTGACACACACACACACACACATTCACTCACACCTATGGAGTCGCCAAACCACCTACCAAAGTGTGTTTTTGGACCGTCTGTCTGTCTGTCGTTACACTTATATAGCGCCTTTCTAGATACCCAAGGACGCTTTACAATCCACACTGCTCAGAATGCTCAGAACACTCAATCCACAAACACACTGGCGAGAAGTGGCAGCCAGACGCGCACAGCGTACTCTTGACCAGGAACAACCTTCCACCTGGAGGACTGCATCGGGCACTAGGATTTCACCCAGGACAGGGTGCCAATCCATATCTGGGCGCATATCGGCGTGGGAAGAAAACCGGAGCACCCGGAGGAAACCCACGCAGACAAAGAGAGAATACACCACACTCCTCACAGACAGTCACCTGGAGGAAACCCACGCAGACACAGGGAGAACACACCACACTCCTCACAGACAGTCACCCGGAGGAAACACACGCAGACACAGAGAGAATACACCACACTCCTCACAGACAGTCACCTGGAGGAAACCCACGCAGACACAGAGAGAATACACCACACTCCTCACAGACAGTCACCCGGAGGAAACACACGCAGACACAGGGAGAACACACACCACACTCCTCACAGACAGACACCCGGAACAGGACTTGATCCACACAGCTCCGTACTTTCCAATATCTTCAAAAAAATAAATAATTTACTACATATGTCCCTATGTAACTAGCCCCTCTAATTAGTGAAGGAGACCTTCGAAGTTCAGTCTTGTAATCACAGTTTGCATAATCAAGCTTTGTTCAGTAGAATGGGATACAAACTCTAGGTGTGGATGATAGAGGTATAAAGCCACCCAGCACGCTCCAACATCTAGTGTAAAGTCTAAAAGAGAAGAAAGTGGGGACAAAATAAACTTGAGTGATAACTGATACATGATTGACACAGGGGGGCACGGTGGAGCAGCAGGTAGTGTCGCAGTCACACAGCTCCAGGGACCTGGAGGTTGTGGGTTTGATTCCCTCTCTGGGTGACTGTCTGTGAGGAGTTGGTGTGTTCTCCCCGTGTCCGCGTGGGTTTCCTCCGGGTGCTCCGGTTTCCTCCCACAGTCCAAAAACACACATTGCAGGTGGATTGGCGACTCAAAAGTGTCCGTAGGAGTGAATGTGTGTGTGTCTGTGTTGCCCTGTGAAGGACTGGCGTCCCCTCCAGGGTGTATTCCCGCCTTGCGCCCGATGATTCCAGGTAGGCTCTGGACCCCCCGCGACCCTAAATTGGATAAGCGGTTACAGATAATGAATGAATGAATGAAAAGAAATGGGATTTCATTAATTTTTCTAGTTTTCCAATTTTCCTCCCAACAATCTGAATTTCAGGAAAACATGAAAAATTTATTTATTTTTTTCTTTTTTGCAACGTAACAATTGTGTTAATTGTGCTTAACCCCAGGCTGTGCCATAGAAATCAATATTGTGATAATAGTGATGTTCAGAGTTGTTTATGTAATGGTGTCATGCGTTTACCCATAATATGGCATACGCTCATTACATGAGTCATTTAGGCGCAGTGAGGTACGATGGAAAGTGTCCCTGAGATGGAGGATTTTCTCCAATAAAGGGGGAGTAGTGACTTCAGTCATGTGGAGTTGGTTTGGCTACAAAATATCAGATGTACAATAAACCTCGGTATTATGTAATAAATGAAAGAAGCCTATAAAAACAGAAGGGGGAAACTAATCTGTTTCACCACCTCAAGCAGAAACACCTGGTTGAGGACAAGGAAAATCAAAAATGTCATTAGAAGAGTTCAGCAGCCAGTGAGCTCTAACCCAGACAGGTAAACTACACTGACCTAATGCAGCAACTATTCTGGTTTTGTTTGAAGTATCTAGCATACCCTAAATCTTCATTGAACATGCCACAACATACGTGATGCACAGTATATCGTCTGCCGATATATTATTTGTCGATATGTGGAATTTTAGCTGATATTACAGCAGTTAATTTGGCGTCTTATTTGTGCTTGTGCATATGCACTGAAGCCTGTAAATACACTGTGTCTGCCGGGCCGACGTTTTTTCACAGTTTCTGCAGTGAACAGCTTCTGGGATAAAATTTTTCAGACGCTCAGTAAATATATGCGACACTCAGTACACGCACACACAGATAGCACTGTAAACACACAAACACACACACACACACACACACACAGCAGGTTAAACGACAGATAGATACTCTCAACCACCACAGTGCAGCAGCCCTTATATAAAACACATAAAAATACGTACAGAGTCATTCAGCGTCTGAATTTATTACTGGAACACGATGATAAACGATTACAAACACTCGCTCAAACACTCTCTCTCCCTGGTTCGCTCCCCTGGAGCCACTTTATGTCGCTCTCTCCCTCGCTCTCCAAAACAAACGCAGTGCTGCACTAATTAACGCCTCTCTAGAAACCATTCAGTTGACCCAGTGACCAACAACAGCTTCAAAATAATGTATCATTTAAGAAAACATTGTCTCTACATCAACTCAAGCCTCGTCAACAAACTGCAGGATATTTTTGACATATTATTCCTTGACAACATATTATTCCTCCATTTACTAGAAAAAAAAATACATTTACACCAGCAGCATTTTAAAGAATCAACTAGAAAACCCTCCGTGTTGCAGGGGGCCGTCATCACGGTGTGAGGGGTTTTTTGTGCATTAGTCTTTACTTGTCCTGGGTGATTACATCTTTGAGTGTAATCTTTTATATAAAAAAAGGTAAACTGTGATCGAGGCCCTGTGAAGGACTGGCGCCCCCTCCAGGGTGTGTTCCTGCCTTGCGCCCAAATTAAAATTAAAGATAAAATTGGCGCATCCCTAAAAATATAACATAATATGGGTCAATGCCACTGGATATTGTGTCAATCATCCATCCATTATCTGTAACCGCTTATCCAATTTAGGGTTGCGGTGGGTCCAGAGCCTACCTGGAATCATTGGGCGCAAGGCGGGAATACACCCTGGAGGGGGCGCCAGTCCTTCACAGGGCAACACAGACACACACACACATTCACTCACACACTCACACCTACGGACACTTTTGAGTCGCCAATCCACCTGCAACGTGTGTTTTTGGACTGTGGGAGGAAACCGGAGCACCCGGAGGAAACCCACATGGACACAGGGAGAACACACCAACTCCTCACAGACAGTCACCCGGAGCGGGAATTGAACCCACAACCTCCAGGTCCCTGGAGCTGTGTGACTGCGACACTACCTGCTGCACCACCGTGCCACCCCATTTCTTTTCATATACTAAATAAAAAATAGATTAATGAAAAGTTTACATCCGATTTTCTATATTCGGATATAGCCTCACAGTCAGAAACGTAACTGATAAACGTTAACCCAGTGACCAA
This sequence comes from Hoplias malabaricus, assembly GCF_029633855.1. NCBI lineage: Eukaryota > Metazoa > Chordata > Actinopteri > Characiformes > Erythrinidae > Hoplias > Hoplias malabaricus. The sequence continues at coordinate 24,528,012 of NC_089817.1, forward strand.
CAACAGCTTCAAAACAATGTATCATTTAAGAAAACAGTGTCTCTACATCAACTCAAGCCTCGTCAACAAACTGCAGGATATTTTTGAAAACATATTATTCCTCCATTTTCTAGAAAGAAAATAAAATACATTTACACCAGCAGTATTTTCAAGAATCAACTACAAAATGCTCCGTGTAGGAGCCGCCATTACAGTGTGAGGGTTTTTTTGTGCTTGTCCTGGGTGATTAAATCTTTGATTTTAATCTTTTATATAAAAAAAGGTAAACTGTGATCGAGGCCCTTCAGGGTGTGTTCCTGCCTTGCACCCAATGATTCCAGGTACCGCGACCCTGAACTGGATAAGCGGTTACAGATAATGAACGAAAAAAAAAATGAATGAATAAACTGTGATCGGAGTAAATTAATATTTCCCAAACTACCAGTAAACAGCCTACCTCAGATTCCAGAAGAAATGTTGATGAGGGGCTATGTACATATGTTAATGTATACAAGCGAAATAATAATACTACATCTCTTATTACATAACTATCTAAAAAAGCAATACACACAATGATACAATGTTACAAACTGACAAATTAAACATCAATCACCCACAGTAACCTTAATATCCACAATAATGCATTGTGATGTTTTACAGTAACAATAACATACCATCAATCTCTTATTCTGACCTCACCAATGACAAGTCTTATACAGAAACACACGTATGCAATTCTATTTCTAATGTGCACATCCGATTTTTCCATAGCATCCAATGCACCGAGAGCTGCCACAGTAATTGGGCCCCAAGGGCATTGAACAAACAGAGGTCTGCTTGTCTGCCTGCTGTACTGAGAAAACCTCTTTGTAACATTCTCAGTGCTCTATACAATTAGTGAGTCAGGGAAAGCCTAGGCATCATAGCTATTACCACACGCTACATAGCTTTCGACTCCCTGGAGCTTACCTTCATATTTTAAAGCAACCAAAAGATCAGCGCCTTTCTTGCTTTTGATTTCTCACCATGGCTTCTTTACCAAGGTCCAACACACTGGAAAAAACGGGCCTGAGGTTCTGCTTCAGTGATGCAGGAAATTCATTCAGCTTATCAAATCAAACATTCAGGGAGCAAGACACATTTGCACTATTATTGTTCAAATGACCGCAAAGAGCAAAGGTCTGTTTGATGATATATGGCACATTTTCCCATTAAGCATTTGTATTAGGCAATTGAATATCAAATAGCTCCCAAACCACTGACCAATTACACATGACTGTGAGATCCAGGTCTGTCGTGGGCTGGAAGCTTTTGGGATTTCTGCTTAAAAGGCTGCACCCTATACTTTTAAAATGCAGCTGAATTCTACATTCTGAAGCTGGATAAAAAGGTCTTCAAGCTTTGCAAAGCATCAGGTCAGATCAGAGTTCTGTCATGAAGCTGAACATTGTGATACATTATTCAGTTGAGGCCAAAATTTTAAATACACTTTGGCTCTAGAACAGGGGCTATGTCCTTCAAATTCATGTCCAAGTAGAGAACATTTCCTCATGCCAAGGTCCAGAATAGGGCTGGACAATAAATCAATATCAATATATATCGCAATATATTTAGTTTCAACAATAATTACATGAATTTTAAACACATTTTCAATATTTCAGTAAACATTATTTACAGCATTTTTTTACTGACTGGCGTTCATTACAGCACACTGCTGACAGTTAAATGCACTGTTAAAAAGTTAATTTAAAAATAGTAATATTGACAAAGCCAAGAGGTTTATGTTTGATGGTGATGTCATGTTTCTTGTGTTTTTTTTGGTAATTAAATATACAGAGATTAAATTGTTTTTCTACACACAATGTCTAACTTTCATTAAGATCAGTGCTATCTCCTGTATATTGAAGTAGTCTAGAATTTATATCAACAATTTATCATTTTTCTGTTTCCACAAGCAATTGGATTACAAATAACAAAAACCCTAAATAATTTTTCCCTCATTTCAAGTACAATTTAAAAACAAAACAATGTGTTAGAAATAATGTGAAATAATATTAAAATATAAATTGAAATAATATTAAAATAAAGTGCTTAATGACTTGTCTTATACTTGCTGTGGACCCACTAGCACCACCATATCGTCACCCTGCCTCTACTCACATAACCAGCAAACTGATTGGCCCTGATTTGCTGGAGGATGAGTATTTATCTGTAAGCAACAAGCTGATTGGCTCATTAAACTAAAGGCTGGGGCTTTATCTGTAAACAGACTGCTGAGTGTTATCCAAATTCCAATTCAAGCAGTGATCAGTTTCCTTATTTATAAAGTTTCTAGTTTTACCGAAACAAGAGCAAAGAGAAACTAGGCAAGCCCAATTTTGCTGGACCACCATTAGCCATAAAGCCATTGTTACAGAGGTTTTTCTGGCATTTCAGTAACAGGAAAGCCCAAAATACACACCCTTGTCTTTGGAAGGTCTGGAGAAGCTTTGGTGTTTCATATCAATGTCTTTGTTTACAATAATAACAAGTAATAAACTATAAAATCAGTTTATTACTTGTTTTTGAACATTTCTAAAACCAAGCACTCTGCAACCAAGTAATCTATAATTGATAAAGGAACAGGGCATCGCTGGGAAATAGATATTTATTGCTGACTTACATTTCTATAAAGGTCTGACTGACAAAACGGTGCTGTAAGTAATTCACAGCCTCGTTTATTTTGAGTTTTAATAATCCAGAGATTTTCACCGTTTTTGTGTAAAATTAAACAAAAAACTGTGCAGATGTAATTCACTCGTCAGAAAGTCAGTAACGGTGAGATGTGTCCGTGTATTTGGGTCGTTATAGGGACTGACAAGATGACGTTGTTTGTTAAATATTTAGTAGAAAACAAACGGCTGTGTCACAGAAACATTCTCCAAACATAAAGAAGAGACTATGATAAATATTACCTCAGCAACGTTCAACACATTTCTGTTCGAGGCTCCAGTAAAACACTGGAGGCTGATGGTGGACCTACAGCGCTGAAGCGGCGCAACCGTGTCTCAATTCAGCTCTCAACTCTCTGACCCCTTGAACACGCATTTTTAGGTCTCAAAAAAAGTACTCGTCCAGAAAAAAGAGGCCTTCTGGTCACCGTCGAACAGTTCCAAATTTAGTTCACGAACTGCAATGTGAAATATGGCTGAACAGGCGGTTTAGTGGTGTAGTGGTGCCACCTTAAGTTCTCTCTGTGAAATACGACTGAATTAACAGTTCCTACTCACGCAAGGTGTCAGTCAGTCAGTAAGCGCAAATGCCTCTTCTAGGCCGACCCGGTAGGCGATCCGGCAAAACACAGTGTCCGCCCCAAAATCTTTTATCTCATCCTGTGAGCTATTTTTATTAGCCCCAGGACAGCGATGTCTAGAGCTCTGCCCTGTGTGTCATTCAATAGATTTGCAGCGCTCATCATAACACATAAACCGGATTGGCTGACACAATTTCTTTAATGCAAAGCAATGAACAGCACCCCCTTGAGAACAGTTTCTAAATGGGAGTAAGAACGTCTGAGTTATGAGCCAGTTCCATGAGGTTCTTCAAATTAATAAAGTGTCGTAAATATTAACAAGTGCATTCATTTCAACAGATTGTAATGCATTCTTCAAATATGGGGCCAACATGGTCTCTGCTGTCTGCAGACTTCTGAACAATGCTGGCAGCAATAAGCTCAAGAAAACAAGACCAACAGAAGCCACAGCAGGGTGCAATGCACAAAACACAAAGCAGGAGGTAGAATATCACAGCAGCACGATGATGCCTAAAGGAAATGAAGCTTGAAGCCTAAAATGAAGATTTTTTTTACTACAATCAATAGTGGGAAAGTGCTTAAGTAATTAGCTAAAGTGGCTTATGTCAACCCAGTAAAGGGAATAGCAGATTTATATTGGAAAACTGAATGTCTCCTGGAACAGACCCAACATTTCAGTGATGATTAAGACAAAATATACCATTCTCAAGAATGACTAATCTCACAGCAAAACAATCTCAACCCTTCTTCAGAAGCTCTACTTCTACAGGGACCACTTTGACCATCCTGTACATGAGCAGGAGCACCCCCTGTTGTTGACTGCCTTGAGTGGTATTATGGTGTTAGGTCAGAGTCACTTGTTTGTCTCCTGTTTAAGTTGCATACAAACACTGGATCATTTTCCAGCGCACATACAGACCAGACAGCTAGTGAGCAGTGAGGAAACATTCGCTGAACTTTATAAAATTTAATTGGACTGAATTGTATTTAGCACCTTTAAGCGCACTGCAATTAAATTAATGATCTACTGGGTTATTAATTCAACCAAGGGGCTCACACTGTTCAGCCTTTTCAGACAGGACAAAGTGCTTAGAGGCTGGAAAAGTTGTGCTAGTTACTGCTCAAAATCCTAAATGGGTCATTAATGCCATCCACAGACACAGTAATGTTTAAAGCAGAAATTAATGATGTATCAGATGTAGACTAGCTGCACTCAGAAGAATATAAACTGGGATAAAATTAAGAAACATATGGAAGAACTGGGAAAATAATAAAGTTAAAAATAGCAACTAAATAATAAAGTTGAAATAGATAAAATGTATATATTTTTTTTTAAAGTTTGGAGACTTTGGAGAATTTTTTCTGCCTATAATTCCTTTAATAAGCAATGTATGTGTTATTTAAAGGCAATGTTCAGAATTGTAATCAAAAAACACTTTGTATAAAATTGAATTAATGTTTCCTCACCATTTGCTGTTCAGCAGTCTGTTCGTGTGCTGGAAATGTATGTATTTACGAAGCCCCAGTGTCTGTAAATTTGTAAAAAAAACAAACTGTCTTGGTCCAGTATGCTAGGCTCCATCCATCCATCCCTACCTCCCTCACAGCCATATAATGTCCGTACCAGGAATACTGAGCTAGATTCTTCTTTCTGCTCACAGGTGGATGGCTGCCTATGTTACATTAAGCGTTAGTCATTTCTTGTGAGAGTCCTCCACCCCGTGTTTCAGAAGTTGCTTAGTGCAGTAAACCAGAAGAGGACCCAGCATAGCTACAACAGAGACTCTATTCTCCCTATTACAGCTCCGTGAAACATTACAATCATTTAGAAGGTGTAATTTTAAGGTAGAAATACTACATGATGTTCCTTTAAGGTGGAAATGTCTCCAAACTCAGAAGGCAGCTAACTGCATATTAAACAGCTCGAGTTACAAATGAGTTTCTGTGATAATTCAAACAGTGAATAAAAACTTACAGACAAGCTAAATTTCAGCTGTGTACAAACAATAGTTAAGTTTTCTTCTCAAACACACCGTTCAACCTTAAAAGACGTAGAGCTTCTAAACATGAACAAAGCAGAGAGAGCGCCATTTCCCCACAATCTTAGATATATCCTTTAACACAACAACATTGGCCCAAACTGAAATACATTAATAGCGAGATTGCTTTGATCTGGGGTACTGTGGTGAGACTGACCTTCCTCTCAGAATCCTCGTTTACAGGCCTGGGAGGGAGCTGGCATTTCAGGAATCCCTCAGGACCCACACACACACAGTTCAATGCAGAGTATTTGTGACCCCAAAAAAAGTTCAAGTGAAAGTACAGATGGCTGGAGAGGAGGAATCCTTTAAATATTGATGTCATTTAGCTGGCACCCCACCTCCCTCCCTGCATCCTCCACCCCATTTTGTCCTCTTCTGTTCCCCGGCCTGTCTGACGGAGGGTTTGCATCACTTAAACGGATCTCCATCACTCTCCTGTCACCCAATTCAATTTCCTACCAAACCTTTCACACACTTTTCATCTCCCCCTGGCAGGGGCAATGTGATGTGGGGAGAGCAATGCGATACGTACTGCTCATCTGAAACTAAAATAAAACTTCCCTCTCCCACAGCTGAGGCGCACGCTGAAACATTTTGAAGACTTCAGCGTCTCATTAACTACTGGGCACTGGAATGTGACCATCCATCTTAATAATCTCCAGCATTTCTCCAGACTTTATTTTCTGGCTTGGAGGCTTTTGAATACTCTGGCACACGGCAGAGCTCATTTATCTCAGGTTCTATTTGCCCACTGTGAACCGTGAGAGAGATCTTATTTGCTGTTTTTGGTGCCATTTCTCAGCACATTGCTTTGAAATGAAATGACTATGAGGTCAAAGTGCAGAATGTCAGCTTTAATTTAAAGGCATTTACATCTAGATTGGGCGACCCATATAGAAATCACAGGCTTTTTATTCTCGGTCCAGAGGCTGGGCAATGACCATGAATTATTCTGAAAAGCATATTGGGAGATAATTCATTCCAGTAACGATGCCATTTCATATTGTCCAGCCCCAGGATGAAAAAGATCATGAGTCCATCTGTCCACCTGAACGACTGCAGGATAATAGTACTACATCTGGAACTACAGAGTAACAAATAACTGATTCCATGTTGATGCACTACGCCACTGTACTACACAATCAATACTTCAGATATATTAAACTCTTTAGTTTTCCTCCTGTTTTTGTAGGTAAATTATGAGTTGCAAAAGTACATTTTAAAACGTTTTTGTGTAACATATAGGCAAACTGTAATTGAAATGTTTTTCTGGTAAATGATGCAAAGAGTTAAATAAGAAAATTGTCATTTTATCAACAAAACAATTAAGCAGTCTATAAACAGCGAGCGAGAAGAATTTATTCGTTACTGCATTCGGAAAAGGTGCTGCAAAAACATGTGCATCGATCTGGGGATAATATTGTATGCTGAAGTATGTGTGAGTTGTGGTTTAGACAATTTAAAGGTCATTTCAATGTTAGCAACTGTGAATACGACATTTTAATACTTGATTTTTTCATTCATTATCTGTAAGCGCTTATCCAGTTCAGGGTCACGGTGGGTCCAGTGCCTACCATGAATCATTGGGCGCAAGGCGGGAATACACCCTGCAGGGGGAGCCAGTCCTTCAGAGGGCATACTTGATTTTGGTTTAAATAAATAAATAAATATAAATAAATAGAAGCACAATAAAAAAAATACATGGGTACTTCTTTTTTTATCTATTTTAAAACATTGTCCCTTTTTTTGGTCCAAATTTGATACCAATTCCTAAGCTATAATTTTATAACATAACTTTTTTGTGGTGGTGCAGCAGGTAGTTTCACAGTCACACAGCTCCAGGGACCTGGAGGTTGTGGGTTCAAGTCCCGCTCCGGGTGACTGTCTGTGAGGAGTGTGGTGTTTTCTCCCTGTGTCTGCGTGGGTTTCCTCTGGGTGACTGTCTGTGAGGAGTGTGGTGTGTTCTCCCTGTGTCTGCGTGGGTTTCCTCTGGGTGACTGTCTGTGAGGAGTGTGGTGTTTTATCCCTGTGTCCGCGTGGGTTTCCTCTGGGTGACTGTCTGTGAGGAGTGTGGTGTTTTCTCCCTGTGTCTGCGTGGGTTTCCTCTGGGTGACTGTCTGTGAGGAGTGTGGTGTGTTCTCCCTGTGTCTGCGTGGGTTTCCTCCGGGTGACTGTCTGTGAGGAGTGTGGTGTGTTCTCCCTGTGTCCGCGTGGGTTTCCTCCGGGTGACTGTCTGTGAGGAGTGTGGTGTGTTCTCCCTGTGTCTGCGTGGGTTTCCTCCGGGTGACTGTCTGTGAGGAGTGTGGTGTGTTCTCCCTGTGTCCGCGTGGGTTTCCTCCGGGTAACTGTCTGTGAGGAGTGTGGTGTGTTCTCCCTGTGTCCGCGTGGGTTTTCTCCGGGTGCTCAGTTTTCTGCCCACGGTCCAAAAACACATGTTGGTAGGTGGATTGGTGACTCAAAAGTGTCCATAGGTTTGAATGCGTGTGTGTATTTTTGTGTGTGGTGCACTGTGAACAACTGTCGCATCCTCCAGAGTGTTCCTGCCTTGTGCCCAATGATTCTGTGTAGGCTCTGGACCCACAGCAGCCCTGAACTGCATAATCGGTTACAAACAATGAAGGAATGAATTAATGAATGAACTAGAAAGCCATGCATTGCTTTGAGATAAATATTGTTTATCAACAACAGGAGAAATCATAACTTTTTTATTACTTTTCTTTCTCTTTTTTTCTCCTTAAAATGAATCTGAAACTTTTAACTTTGTGTGTACTCTAGATGTCAACATACATTATCCCATCCCTTATCTGCATCTAAAATGGCTGAGATCCATCAGATTCTAGAACTGCAGCAGATTCCTATGAAATCCAGTGCAGAACAGAACACACTACACCACTACACCTTACTTCAGCACTGCACCTTGTCCGATTACGCTTTTTTCAACTGCTGAATGATTTAGATCTGTTAAGTTAAAGTCATTAAAAAAAAACTTGCTGTTAATAACTGGGCAGAACTACACTCTAAATTTATGTTAAATAGCTTCTTAAGAGGGATGTATTTACTTAAGTGTACCTCACAGAGAACACTTTCACCAGAGAGAGAAGGAAAACAAAATGCATACTTTTGATTCTAATTGCCTTTCGGCTTACATGTGACAAAATGAATAATTTCAAACACTCTGGCAAGAGGACGAAAAGCTCTTTGTCAAATTAGAGGCATGATTCATCCAATGTAGTGACCTTAGAAGACATTTATCAGATGCCGGAATGAATTCAGAAAGGTCACCCAGTTGCTTCTGAGAAATGTAGCACTTCACAGCACTTAATTTGACTCTGTAATTGACTTAGGGACAGTTACAGCTTATATGAATGCAGGCAGTTTGTAAGAGCTCTGAACAGGGAACAACAGAGTAAGGGATAACCAAACATTTTGGTGCCGCTATGCCATAGTGGCCCCACGTCCGTTTCCTCTGTATATTTTCTGCATTTGTTTGTATTCTATGGTCATTGTAAAGAGCTTTCGTTGTGTAGAAGAGTGCTTTTTCATGGGCATTGAGCCGGTGTGACTCATTAGCAGTGGGTATATTGTGACATTTGCCGTCCGAGGCAGCGGCAGAGGGACAGGGACAGGGACAGGAATAGCTCAAAGAAAGCACCACGTCTTGTGGAACCCAGTCGGCCGATCCAGCTCAGTGAAGGAGAACATACAAAGTAATTCTGCTTGTCACCAGGGAGGAATACAGCTCCACCAGAAAGTGAATCACAACTCCAACATATATCTGTGTAGTCTTCGCATGTAAAACAAGAAACAGTGTAGCAAAACAGACACAGGTAACAAGCAGGGTCATTTGGAACAGAAATTTATATCACATCATTGGCTTTGTCAATATTAATATTTTTTATCTTAATTTAAAATTCATGTATAATTCAAGCATTTGTGTATGCATTAAATATATGTAAATTAAATATGATGTAGTGTCCTGTTCTCTCTGCGTTTGGAGTGTGTTTTGTCTGTACGTTAATTTACGGTAATAGCACGCATATATGCTCTTGATGGTGTGCTCAGGCATGTTGAGCTCTGTCAGAACTTGAGCGCAGCATCATTTGTGGTGAGGTGGGTTTTCTTTGTGTAAAATGTTTTTACCCCTTCACAAGAGCACTTTGTACTGCAACAAGCAAGCTGCTTTTCCCACTGTTACAAGGATTCTAATGGGAATCCAATTAATAAAATAAACCCAATACGTTTACAGTCCAGAATTTTGTATTGGGAGAGTACAGTTGATATAAAAATGTACACACCCCTGTTAAAATGCCAGGTTTAGTGATATAAAAAAAAGAGACCAAGACAAATCATTTAAGAATTTTTTCCACCTTTATTGAGACTTATAACTTGTACATCTCAATTAAAAAATTAAAAATAAACTGAAATCTTTAGAGGGAAGAAGTAAAAAATAAATTGCATAATTGTGCATACCCTTAAACTAATACTTTGTTTTAGTTACTTTTGATGTTATTACAGCACTCAGTCTTTTTGGGTAGGAGCCTATCAGCATGGCACATTTTGACTTTGCCCACTCTTCTTTGCAAAAATGCTCCAAATCTGTCATATTGTGGGGGCCTCTCCTGTGTACAGCCCTCTTCAGATCACCCCACAGATTTTCAATTGGATTCAGACCTGGGCTCTGGCTGGGCCATTCCAACACTGTAATCTTCTTCTGGTGAAGCCATTCTTTGGTTGATTTGGATGTATGCTTTGGGTCGTTGTCGTGCTGAAAGATGAAGTTCCTCTTCAGCTTCAGCTTTCTAGCAGAAACCAGGTTTTGTGCCAGAATCGACTGGTATTTGTAACTGTTCATAATTCCTTCCACCTTGATTAAGGCCCCAGTACCAGATGAAGAAAAACAGCCCCACAGCATGATGCTTCCCACCACCATGCTTCACTGTGGGTATGGTGTTCTTTTGGTGATGTGCATTGTTTTTTTTTGTTTGTTTTTCGCGACAAATATACCTTTTGGAATTATGGCCGAAAAGTTCAACCTTGGTTTCATTGGACCATAGCACGTTTTCCCATATGTTTTTGCAAAATTTAGCCGGGCTTGGATGTTTTCCTTCGTAAGATTAGGCTTCCGTCTTGCCACCCAACCCGGTAGCCCAGACATATGAAGAATACGGGATATTGTTGTCACATGTAGTACACAACCAGTATGTGCCAGAAATTCCTGCAACTCCTTTAATGTTGCTGTAGGCCTCTTGGTAGAATCCCTGACCAATTTTCTTCTTGTCTTTTCATCAATTTTGGAGGGACGTCCTGTTCTTTGCAATGTCACTGTTGTCCTGTATTTTCTCCACTTGATGATATACTATCAGTGTGTTCCATGGTAAATTTAATGCCTTGGAAATTATTTTGTAGCCTTCTCCAGACTGATGTTTTTGGATAATGAAATCCGTCTGATGCTTTGGGAGCTCTCTGCGGACTATGGCTTTTTCTATAAGACGCAACTAAGAAAATGTCAGGAAAAGCCGACCAGAACAACTGAACTTATTTGGGGTTAATCAGAGGCACTTTAAATGATGGCAGTTGTCTGCTGATTTAACATGAGTTTGAATGTGATTGGTTCATTCTGAACACAGTCACAACCCCATAAGAGGTATAAGAGGGTATGCACACTTATGCAACCACATTTTTTTTTTTTTTTTTTTTTTTTCTTCCCCCTAAAGATTTCAGTTTTTTTTAATTGAGATGTACAGGTTATATGTCTCATTAAAGGTGGAAAAAGTTCTGAAATTATTTGTCTTGGATTCATTTTTTTCTATCACTAAACCTGGCATTTTAACAGGGTTATGTACACTTTTCATATCCACTGTATATTCTTATCCTTAATTCATTATTACTCTCTCTACTTCTTTAATTACTTGAGGTGGTAATACCCTAAGAATGTTTTCATGACACAAGACATGGATTATAATATAATTATCACGGTCACATATATAAATAACTTTATTATAACTTGTAACAAAATAATAACTTTATAGGAGAACTTTCAAAAGAAATCAACGTAAAATAGATTTTATTCCAAGACATTTTGGAGCATTTCTATTGGTCAATTTAGCTTTATTTCATGCTAAATATCAAGATTTAATGTTATAACATTTTTGGCAATATCATCCAGTAGGTAGGATATGTCCCTTTCTGCAGTAACAATATCTGCTCTACTAGTTTGGAACTTTTCTTTCAGGGTTTAACTTCATTCAGCCAAGAGAACAGTAAAGATGTTATAAACTGAAGCTGCATCATTAGTTCCCAAAGAACTGGGATCTGCGGTAGAGTTTTTTACCTCTCCAGCCGATGCTTGGCATTGTGTATGGTGACTCTATGTAAATGTGCAGAAGATCCTGAGCATTCCATGCCATCAGCAAAGTTTTCCTTTAAATATTGTTCAATCTGTGCATGTACGTTTGAATATCTGAATTCAAACATCTGTCTGCAAACTCTTGGACATGTGTGTACATAGCGCAAATTAAAACAATATTTATTATGATGAATCATGAGCAATGATAAAAATCAGGTAATAAGAAACCCATGTATAATGTCAAGTCAAAGACAATATCATCCCACTAGAATATACAAAATATATAAAAAAGACAATGGCATATCTGTCTGTTATGTCTCCACAAATATGGAATTAATGGGTTTTGTTAGGTTTTTTTGGGTTTTGTTTATTTCCTGATTAAAAAGCAATGTTCCTTCCAGGTGCAGATACAACAAACCTGCCTCTTATCTGAGCTTCTCAGAAAAATACACACCATTTCACAGTTTGTCATCTCCAATCAACTGATCAGCCATAACATTTTGACCACCTCCTTGTTTCTATACTTATTGTTCATTCTCCCACTCCCAAAGACTTTTGTAACCACAGAGTAACTATTATTTTGGTGGTGGATAATTCTGGAACTCTGTGGTAAGTAACAGTCAGTGTAGAAACAAGATCATTTTAAAGTTTTGGCTGATCTGTGTATAAAAGCAGACTGTATTCCTTTGGGAGAATTTATTACTGGCATCTTCTTACCATTCACCTCTAGAATCTAGGAGGCGGCTGTTTAGGTTGCTCCCAGAGGGAATTCCAAATCCTGCTTGTGAAGCCAGTGGTGAAAGGCACAGTAAGGATGTGAACCGTAACGTCCATCACAAAGACGACACAGAGCTGTACTCAAGCACATGAGGTACTGATGAACAAAAGATTGGAAAAATAAATAAATAAATTATTCAGGTTTGAGCAGGACTGAAATGAATGATGATTAAAAATTCAAAATGAAATTCCAGTGCCACTTCATCTCTATGGGACAGTGTTTGCGTAAAGCAAACTGAGTCTCTGCAGAAGGAAAGCAGACTGTCCACCAATCTCCACAAACTCCATAATAGATCACCACGGCAAACACCTACTGCTCACTAGAGCAGTGATTTCAAGCAGCAGACTAATGGCTAATCCTGCTTCCCACTCACTCACACACACAGATTTACCAGCAAAGAGGACTTTCTATCAAGGCCAGACTTAATGGACTTCCCACAAACTGTGATTAATAGCAGCACCCAAAAAACTGAGCACAAACCACTCAAGGTGAGTTGAGGCTAATTCCTCGTTGAGATGCAAAGAGGAACACTGAACAAATCCTCTGATCCCCACTTTAGTTCCATTGCTTCTTGTAATGATCCTCTCCATCTACCGTAGCAGTGTAAATTTGCGTGATTGCAGTGTGAGTCTGAGAGTAGTACCTCAACTGCGAATCTGAAAGAATGAATAATAATTAATGATACTATTCATTATAGTAAGCACGCGCTTATACATATACGGCAATCCCAATTCTTCAAGGGCTCTTACAGGTGTTGCATGGAACTCCTTTGAATCAAACCCTATCAACCATCAACCAATATATTTCACAAAAGCTTGCATTATTTTTAGGGATGCACCAATATGACATTTTCAGTTTTGATATGATACATAAACTGTGCGCACTGGTCTATACCTAATACCGGTCCGATACCATTGATGGCAGAGCAGTCTTGGAAAACTACAAGGTGGGCCATTTATATGGATGCACCTTAATAAAATGGGAATGGTTGGTGAAATTAACTTCCTGTTTGTGGCACATTAGTGTATTTGGGGGGGGGGGGCATTTCAAGATGGGTGGTGACCATGGTGGCCATTTTGAAGTCGGCCATTTTGGATCCAACTTTTGTTTTCTCAATTGGAAGAGGGTCATGTGACACATCAAATTTTTGGGGAATTTCACAAGAAAAACACTGGACTTCAAATTGGCCACCATGGTCACCACCCATCTTGAAATGCCCCCCCATATACTAATGTGCCACAAACAGGAAGTTAATATCACCAACCATTCCCATTTTATTAAGGTGTATTAATATAAATGGCCCACCCTGTATTTTCCTGAAATGGGGCACACATAGGACACCTCTCGGACATTGGGAAAATACAACAAACCCCTCACATACAGTTACATTCAAGGCTGGGATCACACACAGGACCACAGGACCCTGAATGTGTGTGGCAGTTACAAAAAAAAAAATCACCAAAAAAAAGTGTGTATGTTCCATAAAAAAAGCTCTAGTCACGTTTCTGCATTCCGTGTATTTTTTTATCAATTCGGAAATGTAAAAGAAATTGGAGATTTCATGACACACTGAATTAGGGCTTGGGTGCTGCATGCTAAATGAGTAAAAAGCTTTCAAGCCTCTTAACTGTCAGAGTGTCTCTGCTGAAATAAAGCCCTCAAACAGATTGTAGAAATGGTCATGCTTTGGCTAAAAACCACAAGGCATACCGCTGCTCTTTACTCCTGACAAAAGTAATGAAAAGTTATGAAGAACTTATTCTTCTTTCAGGGGAGCTTCCTGCAATAGTATGCCACTGGAACTGTTTGTATCTATTTCTAAGCACAGTGAAGTTAGATGCAGGAAACACTGTTACATAAGTGTGTTACATGGAGTGTTCAATTCTGCAGCAAAAACTACGCAGGGTAAATGTAGGCCATAAGCATGGACACTTCTGATCCCAATTCAGCACAATACACCAGCCATCTTTTTATCAAGGTAATATTCCATGTGTAACATGTTATATCATATACATACGTAATATATAGGGCACGTGTGGGGGGGAAGCAGGCGTGGGACTGTAAGATCACCAGTTCAATCCCCACAACTGGTCGGAAAATCCACTGCTTAAGTGCCATAGAGCAACATAACCCTATCCCAAAACGCTCCCCTGGCATCAAGGGTGACTTCCCACTGACTCGGGTGCACTGGTTCACTGCCCCTTATCACTAGTCTCTGTGTGTTTGTGTATATGTGTGTGTGTCTATTTACTAAATGCTTAAATGCAGAGGTCAAATTATGTTGTACTGTTGTACAGTGACCTTACTGAAGCCCTACTCAAGATTAGTTTTACATGGGCATGTGATGAAATTTTTTTTATTACTATTATATTTACTACAGAACATCGGTAATGTTTATGACATTTTATCCAAACAGAAATCTATAAAATAAACAACAAAAAAAGGGGGAACTGGTAAAACCTTTAATTTAATTTGTCACCATGACCATACCATGCTCCCTTGCATGAAAAGAATGCCTAATCAGTGAACACTATATGTCAATAGATTGAGTGGTTCTTCATGTTTTACCATTCAGAGTAGAATAAGATATTACACCCCTCTCCAGACTCACGCATCAAAATTTATGTTGTGTTACGGCAATCCTCACTTCACTACATTACTTCTGCTTTATCTCACACCTCACACTAGCACACTATATAGGGACGGACGGACGGACGGACGGATAGATAGATAGATAGATAGATAGATAGATAGATAGATAGATAGATAGATAGATAGATAGACAGATAGACAGACAGATAGATAGATAGACAGATAGACAGACAGATAGATAGATAGACAGACAGACAGACAGACAGACAGACAGACAGACAGATAACATTATTATCAGAAGGGCACTGAGTAGTAAAGTGCTGTGTGTGTGGTTTGGGACACAGCATTAAGCAGACATTGCAACACATTCAACCATTTAAGGTGGAACTGAAAATTTGAATAAGGGCAGTACGGTGGTGCAGCAGGTAGTGTCGGAGTCACACAGCTCCAGGGACTTGGAGGTTGTGGATTCAATTCCCGCTCCGGGTGACTGTCTGTGAGGAGTGTTCTCCCAGTGTCCGCATGGGTTTCCTCCAGGTGATCTGGTTTCCTCCAACGGTCCAAAAACACACGTTGGTAGGTGGATTGGCGTAGGTGTCCGTAGGTGTGAGTGTGTGAGTGAATGTGTGAGTGTGTGTGTGTGTTGCCCTGTGAAGGACTGGCGCCCCCTCCAGGGTGTATTCCCACCTTGCACCCAATGATTCCAGGTAGGCTCTGGACCCACAGCGACCCTCAATTGGATAAGGGTTACAGACAATCAATGAATGAAAATTTGAATAAGGAACTGGCCAATAACAAAGAAATGCATATGTAAGCAATGTATATGATGATTGAAACTGGTGCTCGAAGGTGAAACACTGGTTGAAATGCCATTATATTAACAGTGCAGAAGCAACCAAATACCATATTAGATTAATATACATTTGTGCAATTTAGGTGGAAATGTTCTTCAGAGGATTTGACTTTTGATTGTTATTACTATAATGTATATATTGCTAATATTTCGTTTACCTTTCCTACTGTTGAGTGCCTTCCCCTATCCCCTCTGTTGCTGTATCACTGCGTAATACGCCCACTGTGGGACTATTAAAGGATAATCCTTTCTTCTGCAGCTAAGTGCCAAATTGACCACACAGACATCAGATGCACACGCCTCTACAAACTAATCGATGTAAAGTAAGGGAAGACACAGCCCATATAGGCATTGGAAACAGAACGTATGTAAGTCATGGACAGTTCATTAATGTGCTCGCTAAATCGCAGTGTGAAACCAACATCGAAACAAATGTATACCATGTAACAAAATTAAATCATTTGTTCTGAACAGGACTGTTTAGACTTCAAAGGCAGCTCAAATGTGATATATCCTTTTTCCTTCCTACTCAATTTAAGCAGGATTTTCTGTACTATAAACACCAAAAATCCACAAGAAATCTTTAACAGATTGAAGTCACTGTTAATTGAAATCATTCCGATTGAAACTCTGAACATGGTTAGACCAATCAGTTCGGACTGGTTCAGTGATTTTTTTTTTTTGTCATCTTTGCACAGTGGGGATCCCTGCCTTCCAAACCTCAGCATGTTCACATCTGTATTGTTATTTCGATAAATGATGTGGCAACATCAGCAATTACTACTATTTGAGTCTGTAACTTGAAATATGCTTCTTGTTTTAAACAGTTCATTCCAATGTTTCACAGTGTATATTACACTGAGAATGACTAGTATGAGGATTTTGACAGAGATCTCTTTTTGGCAAACTAAAATCACACACATTTAGTCAAACTGAGGACTAGGGCTGTGAAATATCGTACCGTTCACGATTATATCATCATCATTTTTAAAACGGTATAAAAAATCACTATCGTGATAATTGTGATAGTTGTCTGACTTGTTTACGTAATCTCTCAGCACAGCTACTATTCTGTGTTTGTTTTGTTAGTTACTATGAAGTTTTAAGGTTACTTTTTGTACAATTGTTTACGTTTGCTGTTTATATGCACACACACAATTTTCTGCACTTTGGTTGTGTGGTAGATTTATACGCTACATTATTGTTTTAAACAAAATCAGAATCTTGGCAAGTTACAGTTTACAAAATAAGCAAATGTTTACAGATTTTTTTGGAATGTTTGTTAAATTTATAATAAAATCAAACTTTTTAATAAATATAACAATGTAATACTATTGATATATATTATATATATATTTAATTTACTATTTTTAATATTAGTATAACATTGATTTAGTTTCAATAGTGTGTTCTTGAAATTAATAAAATTATTTTTCAGTGTTTTTTAATATCGCCAATAATACCCTAAAATATCATGATATTATTTTAGGGCCATATCGCCCACCCCTCCTGAGGACACATTTTATGGACAAGTGGTAAAATCCAGCTAAAGATATCCAGATTTGGAACACATCACAGTAAAATAGTAAAAATATATCTGTATTTATTAAAAATATATATTATTCAAACTGGTATTGCACATATGTTTATGCATACTGATATGTAAGGCAAATATAACAAGAAGAGATGCAAGTAGATGAATAGATAGATGTATCTAAGTTCAATATTAAACAAATGCATTTATATTCACATATTCATAACTTTTACTCCAGCTTATTGTTCACACAGCCATAAACACAACTTTTTATTCTGACTGGTCCTCTTCCGTATTCTGGGTAACTGAGCCCTGAACTCCCACTAAAGACTACAGTAAGGACGCATAGTTCATGAGCACCCAAGAAAAAGAGAAATGGGACACTCTACAGAGTCCTAGTGTCCAGGCACGGTGGTGGAGTGCTGCACCGTGAAGGCACCATTTGGGACCGAGATAAAGAGAAGGATTATAAATACGCAGGGAGGAAACAAAACACCTGGGAAAAATCAGGAGTGCTCTGTTACCATGGTTACAGAGCACTCCCAGGTGCCCGATATGACAAAAGCAGGACCAGGGAGGAGCAAAGATGAAGAATCAAAACCAGAAAAAACAAAAGCACATGGACAGGGGAGGAACAGAGCAAGGCAGGGCAGGATGTTACAAATTCCAAATATAAGAGTTATAATAAAGATAAGTTAGGTACGGTGTGTGTTTTTTTAAACAGGTGTATCATATTTTCAGAATGTGTAAAAAAAATCATTTGGTTACGTCTTATCACCAGTTCAAAGATTTTTGCCGCACAAAATGTCCTTTCACCGGAGTTATATACATGCAGTATAGAATAGAGAATGGGTATCTACAACCATTCCCAGCAAGCAGATGAATTATGAAAGAAAAATTGATCGTATCCAGCAAAATCTTTAACGTAAACAGCCATTTCCCTGTTACCTTGATCAAAGCATTCATGAAGCCTTAAAAGAGAAATTCACTACAGCTGTAGGCCTGAATGCATTCTGGTTTTATCCGGTCTGAATATAAGATTTTCTCAAAGAGCTGTCAGAGAATATTATACCACTTTATTAACTCTGTAATCATTTTCAAACAGCAATTTTCTACTTTATTGTAGGCCCTGCTCAAGACGGTGTGATTTATTCAGCATATTAAACTTGGCTTTTCTCCTGGAAACGTATGAGGAATAATGCATTGGTTTAAACCTCAAATCCTTGAACAATTGAGGCTTCTGTTGATTTTCCAAAGTAAAATAAAGTCTTATCTTCAACACAAGACAACCTGTAAATATCTGTTTGATCTGTCTATTGGAAGCATTTATATATTTGTAAACATTTGTGAGTTTAAATTCATTCAAAACAATTAATTGGTCCAATCTAAAATGTTTCTGAAAATGATTCCAGGTAAAGTACAAAACATGTTTCATACACAACATAACTAAGTGTATTTGACAATACAGGAGGTCCTCGGGTTACGTCAGTCCCAAGTTACGATGTTTCGTGGTTACGAAACATCTCCCATTTGCTGTATAAAGCCTTGTTTCGACTTAAGTGGTTTTGCGTCGTAAATGTCGTAAGTGTTAGGATAGGATAAGTGCTTACAGTACGTTATTTACGTACAGTATGTATGTATGTTCCGACTTACACCGAAAATTGGTTTACGACGCGACGTAGGAACAGATCAACGTCGTAAGTCGAGGACCCCCTGTGTACTGAAAGTGGAACCCAATGTGTAATTCCATAGAGTGTGCAGTGACAAATTCAATAACTGGCCTTTGGAATGAGCTGGTTTGGTGTTTGTGATCCAGAACTAATTATCCAACACCAATAGACCTCACAAATGTTTTTCACAGCTGAACGCCACCTTACCTTTTTACAAACTTAAGTGTGTGCATAGATTTATAGACTGGTATAGATGAGCATGAGTGCATGTGTGAAATCTCTGAATGAAGAAAAACATTTTTGTTGATTTTTAGTTTCCTACATCATTTGAACCCAGCAGCTGTCCTTCACATTGTGTGAAAATTTCATGAGGAATAGACCAATAGAAATGCTCCAAATTTATTTAGAATTAAATCTTTTTACACATATTTACATTGAAAATTATGAAGGTTTGTTTTTCCCCTTCGACTGTAAAGTTACTATTTCTAACTCAAAATGTGGACTATGCTGAGGGTGCTGCAGAAAAAGTGATTTTATTAGAAGAGGGTTTTTTTTCTGCAAGAGTGCTTAGGAGGATCCCTGGAGAGGATGAGGCTTTGGCTGAAAGCAGTTCAGATTTCCTTGCTTTACCCAATCCAACAAAATGTAATCATCAATTAGAGAAGCTGAAAAACAACCCAGCCGCCGTCACCTTTAATTGTGTGAAAGAACAGTGATACATTATATGCATGAAAGTTTTTAGACACCCGCTCGCCCAAGGTTTCTTCATAATCATTTTATATAAGGACAGTGATGTTATTTCAGGAAACTGTCTGTTTTTAAGGCAAATGCTTTGTTGTGTAAGCACTTTAATTTGGCCTGTTAAAGAGCAAATACGTTAATTTATATTGCACCTTTATAGTGAAAATCAAATGTTCAACCTTGTTAACGTAATTAATGGAGTGTTTTATAAGCTATAAGATGGATCATGCATGAAATAAGCAGTTAATGCCACTGATGTGCATTTGTGCTTAGAAACTGCAGGGTTACAATGACAGTATCAAACGGAGGAATTCCGACAACAGGTGTTTCTTACATCATAAAACAATTCAAAATCCAATCAACTTGCAGTGTGGGGCTTTCAAACTAGAACTGAAACATTAGAGAATTGGAGAAAGAGATGGGGACTAAATGAATATTTACAGGTCCATGCTGACTGAATGAAGGCAGATGCAACTTTTAATGTATTGGGATTTGTTTATTTATTTATTTTTTCTAGTAAATTATATGTAAACATATAATTGGCTTCAACTGACAACTGGAGGTGTACAGATTAAACATATTCATTCATTATCTGTAACTGCTTATCTAGTTCAGGGTCGCGGTGGGTCCAGAGCCTACCTGGAATCATTGGGCGCAAGGGGAACACACCCTGGAGGGGGCACCAGTCCCTCACAGGGCAACACACACACACACACACACACACACACACACCTATATGTTTGAGTCGCCAATTCACCTACCAACGTGTGTTTTTTTGTTTTTGGACTGTGGGAGGAAACCAGAGCACCCGGAGGAAACCCACGCAGACACAGGGAGAACACACCACACTCCTCACAGACAGTCACCCGGAGCGGGAATCGAACCCACAACCTCCAGGTCCCTGGAGCTGTGTGACTGTGACACTACCTGCTGCACCCCCGTTGCCACCCCAGATTAAACATATGATAAAATATAAATATGAGATGTTATGCTTCAGAGATTTACACAAAAAAGGTTTATAAAACTAAATCAAAACATTGTCATTTTTTATTGTAAAGAGACTGAATTCTGCTATAAAAGTCACATGCTAGCTATTGGTGAGGAGGAACAGTTGTGCTAGCCATATGCTTGTGTGGGAGGACTCACAGGTGGAACGACTGTGAGGAGGAGACACAAACTACTAATGAAATATGTGCCGTCATCATGTGGTACCATTCTGGCTGTACTATTATTACAGCCTATTAGGCCAACTCTATCAACACAAATGAGCCTCTTTATAACTTCCTTAAGCTGGTTCCATCCTATTGCACAGGTCACACAGAACGATGAGGAGGACCTTTGTGCCCAAACGTTTTTCCGCTCTTCAGTAAGCCTTGTTTGAGACGCTCTGTACTTTGTTATACGATTGTGTTACAATTACTCTTATTCCCGAAATAATTTGAGTGATTCTAATGCCGTCTCAAGTGTCATTCGAATTTGATTAAGCAGTGGGAGAAGAAAAGGAGGGGTCTTTTAAATGTGCTCGACTCCTGCAATCATGACTGGCAAAGCCATTAGGAACATAATGATGCGAGATTCATTTAAAACTGTAATGCCTGGAAGGCCAAAGTGTGGGGCTTGGGAGAAAAATAAAAAATGTGACCAAAAACATCATCCATTTCATACGTATCTATTGATTTCTTTTGAATTTCTGTTACTGCGCAGCAGGTAGTGTCGCAGTCACACAGCTCCAGGGACCTGGAGGTTGTGGGTTCAATTCCCGCTCCGGGTGACTGTCTGTGAGTTGGTGTGTTCTCTCTGTGTCTGCGTGGGTTTCCTCCGGGTGCTCCGGTTTCCTCCCACAGTCCAAAAACACACGTTGGTAGGTGGATTGGCGACTCAAAAGTGTCCGTAGGTGTGACGGTGTGAGTGAATGTGTGTGTGTCTGTGTTGCCCTCTGAAGGACTGGCGCCCCCTCCAGGGTGTATTCCCGCCTTGTGCCCAATGATTCCAGGTAGGCTCTGGACCCACCGCGACCCTGAACTGGATAAGGGTTACAGATAATGAATGAATGAATGAACAATCTTTAGCCTCTTCTTCTATTTAATTCAGGCAAATCTCAGGTCAATCTCAGCATCTTGTGTAATAACAACGAGAGCCTTGGTATGTCATTTCTGTGCTTTTGTCCTAGCCCGCCCTATGTTTATATTACTTATGAAAAACCTCGTACACAACACAAACTGCCCCTAACAGATACAGCACTCATTTTCAAAAGACAGAAGATGCTTAAAAGCTACGTCTGCTTTATATCTGAGAAAAAAAAATCCTGAGGTGTATCTGTAAATGTTCTTTGAATATGTCTGGGATTATTTGAAACCAATGCAATGAACGTCTAAGACTAAGCTTTGGCAGTGTGGAATAATATCCCCTGAGATTTTTGCGAAAACTTGAAAGCAGTTCTTCCAAGAAGAATGGAAGCTGTAAAAAGGCAAAGTGTGGACACATTAAATAATGAAAAATGTGATTATATGTATCTGCTTGGGCTTCTGCAAAATCAATTAAGGAAAGAATGTCACACAGTACTTCATGTGAATAGCCTCTAGCACAATGTGAGTGGATGTGGCCACAATATTGCTCTCAATGACTCTGAGAATAGCATGTCAGTTTATCAGTTTACTACTGATCACAAACTCCACCTGTGACCGCCTACAAAATGCAGTATGCTTATGAAGAGTTGGAGGGATTCATTCTGATGCCAAATCAAAGCTTCCAGGCCTCACTCCTATAAGACAACGTTTGTAGACACCCAATTCAGCTACTTTAAGGTGCACCGATTGTGGACCGACTTTCAATTGTGCACAAACAGCTTGTATTACCACAACAGAAAAGCATGAAATGAAATTGGATGCTCTGGAGCCATTGTATATGAGCTTAAGGTCACCATGCACAGCGTCACTATGCAGCAAGAGCTATATTACACAATCCCCTCCCCCCCTACACTGAGCTGTGGAACATTGGAACTGTATTCTCCACAGTGGCAGGGCTCCATCCAATACATTTGGGGTGAGCTGAGGTGGCGTTTGAGATCCAAGACTAATCATCCAACATCAGCACCTGACCACACTAATATTCCAGTGGCTAGTGTCCTTATGTCTATGAGAAATAATCACAGGAAAAATCAAAGCTAAGCCACTAGTCACTAGTTTTATTCTGTTGGTAAATACACAATCTAGCTGCTATTGTTACAGGAATTTACCCACCAATGCTTCTTTGTGACTCCTGGTAGTTTGTGCTTGATTCTGAAAGGAGAATCACAGCAGACTACTCAGAATGCTACTACAAAATAGGGCCCTACTTTAGTGGAATAAATACGAGCCTTTTTCAAGTCAAGTGTCACGAGGAGTTTATCATCATTTTAGTAACAATTGAGTGGTCAAGTACAAAGTGACAAACGGTATTCTTCCAGCACCATGGTGCAACTCAAGGCAATGCACATACAATAAAATATAAATGAAGGATGTACAGTTAGCACAAAAATATGAAGGACAGAAACAACAGACACTATCAGACAGTCCAGCACTGACAGGTAAACAATACTGGAGTAAGTGACTCTCTGCAAAACATGTCTTATGATATATGACAGATGACAGGTTGTGCATATATCATGAAAGGTTATGCAGAAAGAGATGATGTAATATACACAAACACAGTAGTCACTGGGCATCATCTAGTGCATGGTGAGGAATAGAAATGTTTAATCACAGCATTCTTGCAGGAGACATTTTAGAATGTGCAAAACTGAATATGAATATAATGTAATTATATAAAATAGACTAGAATATATGATGGATCTGCAGAAAGGAAATAGTGTGATGGAGTCAGCTTATTGTGTGTGTGCGTGTGTGTGTTTGTGTGTGGGTGTCAGTCAGTCAGTCAATTCAGACCCAGAATGATGAGGAGTATGAAGGCTTGGGGGGAAATAACTCTTCCATAGGCTCAAATGCTACAGTACCTCCTTTTCTACAGCAGGAGGGAGAAGAGTTTGTGTGAGTGTGGGTCATCCACAATGCTAGAGGCTTTACGGATGCAGCGTGTGGTGTTCATAATAAATTCCCATAATAGAGGTCAGAGAGAGACCCATATGATATCCTCTATTTTTCCCACCATACACTACAGTGTCTTGTGGTCTGAAAATGCTGCCGTTACCAAACCAGACAGTCAGGAAGCCACTGTGGATGCTTTCTATATTGATGGTGGGGAGAGAGATGAGCTTTCCCCATCTTCTACATAAAGCAGAGATGTGGCTGGTGTTGAAGGTCCAGGTTCTCAAGTATGCGCTTGTGACGAGTGGAGAGTAACTCATTATCACTACTGATGGTACCCACCACAGTTGTGTCATCAGCAAATTTAATGATGTGGTTCGCAGTGTGTGTTGCAGCACAGTGGTGATAAAGTAGAGTGCACAGCACTAGACAGAGTACATTGCCCTGAGGGCCGCAGTGCTCAATGTTGTGATGCCGGAGTTGCAGCTCCTGATCCGGACTCTCCCTGTCAAGGAAGTCTAGGATCACATAGCAGAGGCCCAGCAGGCTTCCAGTCATATGCTTAGGAATAATAGTACTGAATGTCTATTAACATCATTTTAAAGCATGCATCGTTTTTGTTCATGTGGATGAGAGCCAAGAGCTGCACATGTGCCTAGGGCCAATGTTCACTATCAGAATTAGGCTCAGGAGAAGAGCTGTGCATTCTCTGGAGAGAGGGAGTTGGCACAGCACCTGGGAGAACTAATCATCCTTTATCATTACCTGACCTTACAAATGTTCTGTTAACGAAATGAAATAAAATAATCACAGCAATGTTTCAAAGTCTAGTGCAGAGGTCATCAAAACCAGATCTTTGAACCAGACTTGGAATTTAAAATGTCAGACCGGTATTACCCTATAGCGGCAACTGCTAATGTACCTGACTAGCCAGGTATGGTCTCATAAAAGCAATGCCTTTTTAAAATCCTGGCCTGGAACCTGGATCCAAGGTCCAGTTTTGAAGACCTATAGTTTAAGTGTAAAGCCTCCTTAGAAAAGTAGAGGCTGTTTTTGCAAACTCCAAATCAATACCCTTGATTTTGGGGGGTGGGCGGGTGCCTGTGGTCATTTATATTTGAGCCTATCTTTAGATTTAGTCAGACAAATTACAACAAATCTTAAAGTTGCTGTGCATTTCATGACGACACGTATTGCAGGAACTACCACAGAGTGGTCAGCATCCTGTTTTACGCATTCCACTCTCTATGGAACCAGACAGTGTGCCTCTTAAATCTTTGATGAGCTCCGAGCCACTAGGAGTGGCAGAGCACTCAATCTAACTTGACAACTCTCTAAAACATGTTTCCCCTGAGCACAGGGTGGAATCACAAGCTCGGGTTAAGAGACAGGGAGGCGCTGCGGGTCACAAATCAACTCAGCCGTTACTTTTATATTCCCCGCTACTACAATGCTGAATGACAATTTTCCCAAACCTCTACTGGGGTGACCACTAATAGCACGCCCTGAAGCAGGAGCTAAGACACAGAATATTAAGTTGAACAGGTTTCCTAATGAATAGCATCACTGACAACTGTAACAGAGCCCATCTTTATGCAGGATATTCCCAACGTAGGAGCCTCCTCTTTCAGCAGTATAGCGAATTCAAACTAATTACAAATGTGCAGACGTGCCAAGCAAAACCGGGGCATCCCTAAACATGCATAAACACACAGTTAATTACATTAATATGGGAAATGGTATTTCTGGCAGAACTGAAGTCATCCTATTCAGGGGGAAAAAATGTCTAGTACAGTAATTCCAATCTTGTGCCAATGCCAAAAAACAGTAATTCTTAATCTTCCAGACGTTCCATTAGAAGTCCCCAGTATAGAATGGCATTAATAATCCGTTTTAAGTTTAAAGGGTGCAATTTTAATCCAATAATGTTTAAAGTAGGGATTTGCACAGGTACCTGATGGTTAACCATTTAGGGCTCCGTATTCGAATACTGAAATCACTATTCAAGTAAACTTGCCTACAAAAATGTGATGAATTCTATGCTCAGTCACTAAAAACTAAAACATCCTGTGCAGGTGAAAGTAGAGCTGATCATATGTCGCTGATAACATTTACTTGCAGAACATCCAAATGTGATTCCTTCACTCTGAAATTAAACTATAAACTTATGCAATATCACGTATTGTAAAAATGGCCGTGAGATATGCTGCCTGTAAAGTTTTGTTTTGCAGTCTCTGTGTCTGGGAAATGGACAATGTACAGGACGTACACTGCTCCACGGTGATCCACACTGATCTTATTACTAGGGAGTTAAACAGCATTTGCTGCAATAAAATGTTTTGGGGTAGCTTTATATTCGATGTTGGAACATTTCTGTGAAGATAGCATTCAGGCATTCAATAGCACCTTAGTGAGGTAAGTTACTAGTGTTAGAAATTGGTTCTGGATAACAAACACCACTCCAGCTCAACTCAAAGATATTGCATGGGGTTTCATCTCTTCAGAGAATGCTGTTCCACTTCTCTGCAGCCCAGTGCTGGAAGAGTTATAGCCTATACTTGGCATTGGACATGGTGATTTTAGGCTTACGTGCATCTGCTCCAGAACATCCCATTCTATTGGCAGTTGTGTGTCCGCAATTGGGTACGCCTTAAATTAGATTCATTCAAAGAGGTGATTTCAGACCTTTAAAATATGGAAAGTATTTGTATTTTTAAAACTGTGTATAAAACAGTGGAATCTGAAATAGTAGAAAAAGCTAATTAGAAGCATAATGGAAACATCCAGAAGGGTCACAGAAAAGTGCTGAAAATGAACAGAATGTGAATACAATGGGGGTGGGGGGTGTATTTCAGGCAGCTGATGGGTCAAATCTGTTGTAAGTATGCACTTTTTGTAGGACATCACTCCTGTACTGGTTCATATGAAAAAGTTTCAGGACCCTTGAAATCCTCAAAATCCACATTCAAGAACAGTTCCACAATGTAATAGCTTCCATTAGATAGAAATTCAAATCTGAAGTGCTTTACCCTCACTATGTCAGTAGAAACTGTAGTTTATATTTGTGAAGGATCTTACTTTTCAGAACCCACCGATCCACAACGTGATGTATTCAGGGTTTAGCCGAATGACGGTTTGGATTTATCTGATATGGAACATCCTGACACCACAGGGTTTATTCTAACGCAGTAACCCATAGTTCTCCTTGAGATTACAATCATTGGTTTAAATTATAGGATCCCACATTCTGCCATTTTCAGCCTTTTCAGATGAGGGAACATCACATCATTACAAGTGTAATTATTATTATGAGGCAATGTAATATATAAGATAATGGTGAAAAGCAGTTACAATCAATATCTGCATCCATCATTGAGCAGGATCGCTTGTAAATAACATTATAAAATACACATTACTTGCAACAAGTTACTCCAGCAAATCCTGCCTGCATACTGGTATCAACAGTGTGATATTAAGGAGCACAGTCTCTGCACTATTATACAGGTTGGCTTTCAACAGCAATCAGATTGAGCACTTTACCCCAGCAGCCTCACACACCCACAGCTTCACAGCTCCACATTCATTCTGAACAAGAGCCAGTATATCACTCGCAATCAGCTGGTCAATCACAACTCGGACACACTGTTAAAGCATATAATCTACTCTTTAAAGTTTACAGAAGAAACATGCTTTCTATGAATATATATTTATATAAATAAGAGGGTGGCACGGTGACGCAGCAGATTCTGTCCCACTCAGTGTGACTGTTCTCCCAGTGTCCGTGTGGGTTTCCTCCGGGTGCTCAGGTTTCCTCTCATGGTCAAAAAACACAAGTTCGTAGGTGGATTGGTGACTCAAAAGTGTGCCTAGGTGTGAGTGAATGTGTGTGTGTTGCCCTGTGTAGGACTGGCGCCCCCTCCAGGGTGTATTCCCACATTGCACCCAGTGATTCCAGGTAGGCTCTGGACCCACCGCGACCCTGAACTGGATAAGCGCTTACAGATAATGAATGAATATATATATATATATATATATATATATATATATATATATATATATATATATATATATATATTGCCCCATTTCACCCAGTTCTTCAGTGGCTAGGACCCCCACAAACCTTTTGTCTCTAAACAGTAACATAACATTTTTTATTGAAAAGTGTAAAAACCACTATATTCTGGGTAATTTGGTGATAGTGCACTGACCCTGACAATATTTTCCCTGGGCACTGGGTTAAAATCACCTTTTCGTTCATTCATTTCAGTAACCACCGCATGCTGTTCAGAGTCTCAATGGGTCTGGAGCCTAACTGGAATCATTGGGTGCAAGGCAGGAACAAACCCTGGCCAGGGAGTATGGGTTACATGCAGAGGTCAAATTACGTTATACGAGTGGAAAAATGGCAATAACAGCATTTTCAGTTATCTATTTGTTTTCTAGTTGTATTCATATTCATTCCTAAGTTTGCCTTGTTAAAACAACACCCAAAATGAGACCTCACTTAATCAAAATAAACAGAGTCTCATGAGCAGTGGGATGTGACTTAAATTCTCTGAAGAAAAACAGCCGTTTCCTGTTGACTTGCATTCTGAGAGGGTCTCATTCAAGCCCACTCGTGATTACTATTAACGCTTCAGCAAGGAGTAGCACTCAAAGTGAAGAAGCTTTAATGCTGTGAAGCATCAAGTAACTCCCACTTGAACAAAAGCTGGTGCATGTTATTACGAGACACTCAGAGCTCACTGAGATAGATGCCTTTTCCTCTCAGCTTCACTTGGGCTCCTCATTACAAACGCCATCAAAGTGATTGACTCTGACCTACACAAACAGGATGAGGACAATAAAGTCTACAGAGCTATCTTCTGGCCATTAGTCTTCCTAATTGAGGCAGAATCAGGCAAACACCACTTCCAGAACTAATGCAGTACTACCATCAAGGACCTTATAGACTCCTACAGAATACTGATTGGTATTAAACAGTGATCATTCACTGAGATTGTCACAGGTAGCATAGCATTGTTCAATCAAAATGTCAAAAGTGTGGAACCAAAGGTGTCAATAAATTGTCATTTCTATTTCAGAGCTGCAGGAACAATGTAGTTTCAAGACAAGGTTAGAAACCGTGACACTGAATCTACTCCCACAATAATTACGAAATGGGGAGTTAGTTGTTTAAGGATTTATGGCCTCTTGCTCCATGCAGGGTAGGTATAACTAATTCACTGCACTCATTTTGTAAGCAGACAGAACCTCATCTCGACATGGTGGCTCAAACTCAAAAGCTTAATACATCACACAGTATGAACTACATATTGTTTTAGTATTGAAACAATATTTTCATCATTCATTCATTCATTCATTATCTGTAACGACTCGGAATCATTGGGCACAAGGCGGGAACACACCCTGGAGGGGGCGCCAGTCCTTCATAGGGCGACACACATCCACTCACGCCTATGGACACTTTTGAGTCACCAATCCACCTACCAACATGTGTTTTTGGACCATGGGAGGAAACCCTCGCGGACACATGGAGAACACACCAAACTCCTCACAGACAGTCACCAGTCAGGACTCAAATCCCCAGGTCTGCAACACTTCCTGCTGAATATATTCAGAACTACTTTAATAAAGGTAAAACCAATACATACCATACATACAATGCCCAGAGTGTATTCACATAAGAGAAGTAAATGGGTCAAACACCCACTCACTGTAAAATATAAGTTCAAACAAAATTATTCATATTCAAACTTAATAGAAAAAAGTGCATTTTAAATTTAATTAATTTTTACTCATTTCTTTCAGTTCTTCAAAAAGGAGACATTTTTTGAGTAGTTCACTTAGAGGTGGACAACCTTAATAAAAAAATAAATAATAAAATAAAATACTGGCATTTTTATTGCATTTTCACATTCCTTTCGGTATCTGCAATTCTTTCCAACCCACAAACTATGAAACAAGTCATTTCATGTGACCAAACAAGCTGTTCTTATTTTGTTCCCGTTCTGACTTAATAAAGGGAATTATTCCAAATGCATCCCCCCATGTCTGAGTATCTCCAATAAGAGAGTTCGACCTGCTTTTATGTTAGAGCACAAATATGGGGTTAAACTGCATAATACAGACGTAAAGAGGCTAAAGAAATAAGTTGTGCACTCAGGGTTGGAATGGCCTGTGTGTTCATTATCATTTAAAGGAACAGGCACTAAAACTAGGCGTTCAGAAAAGGGTTTTTAAGACCGGGAGAGAATGGTGCAGTGAGGCTTGAGCCATGAGGGGGTTTTGACCAAAGCATGTCACAGATGTTTAATTAAGACTCCAAGGAACCATGATAACTGGTGAAAGAGGGGTATAATATGTCGTGTTTCAGTAGAGGGAGCCAACCTGAACAAACACTAGCAATATCTGATGAATATACGTTTCACAAAATAATATCACAAAAATATTTTAAACAATAAAAAATTAATATTGTGATACTCTTGACTTGTTTATGTAATGACGTCATGCAGTTACACATAATATGGCGTACACTCATTACGCTAGTCATTTAGGCACAGAGACAGGTACGGTGGAAATTTGCGTTCAAAAATTTGCTCCATAAGATGAGTGACTTCAGTTGTGTGGAGGTGGTTTGGAAATAAAATATCAACATTCTGACTGTTTTTATACAATGTCAGAATCTTGGTAAGTTACAGTTGTTTACAAAATAAGCAAATGTTTACACATTTGTTGTTTCTTCTGAATGTTTGAAATGGTTAGATTTGTACTAAAATAAAATGTAATTAATTAAACAAACATAATTTAAATAGGAAATGTTATAATAATGTTGTAATATTAATATAATATATATTTATGAAATAGTGTGTCCTTACAACTATTTTCAGTGTTTTTTTTTATATCGCCAAGAATATCGTTATAGCCAAAATACCCTGAAATACCATGATATTATTTTGTGGCCATATCGCCCACCCCCACGTGAGGTGAGGAGATTCTATTTTTATAAATGTTAAACTCATAAGATGTTTTTACTTATAAATATTACACTTACACTGTTCCACATTTATTATTTACTACTAATAAAAAAGATCAAATGCCAAGTATACGCTTTACAATTATGATAACATAAAAAGAACTAATAACAAGCTGCTAAAGCTGTGGGAAAAAAATGTTGTCAGTTAGACAACTGAACTATTACCTGTGCTTGATTGGAACCATATTTTAATTGAACACATTCATTAGGCTATCATTAATTAAAGGATTAAGGGTGTGTTTTTGTTTGGTAATAAGTCCAACCAATTTCTAAACAACAAGAACTCCCTATACACCAGTATGAGTGGTAGCTATGGTTTTGTTATTTTAAGAAGTAAAACACAGAAATGCTTCTTAGAGCCAGTAAAATAACTCGTCTTTGTACTCTTGGGTAAAACTATTCTAGCTCCAGATGTCTGTGAGAATCATTGATCTCAGACATGATCTAATGGTATTGTTGGAAACCTTATATAAACTCACTGGCCTCGCTCCAGAGGACAAATACAGAGGTGTGTGTGTATGTGTGTGGTTGTGGTACAGAGCTTGAGAAACCACAGCCAAAATGTTGGCACATATGAATGCAATTGACAGTTAACTCCATAACACTGATCTTGTAACTAGACATGCCCTTGACCCGTGTGAAATTCTTAGGGAGGAGGTACAGAGGTGGCAGATTCAGGTCCAGAAATTAAAAAATCCTTCCCAGAATTTAGTTTAAAGTCCCAGACGCCTCTGAGTCTGGTTTGAGATTATTAGAGATGCCAGGGTCAGAATGAAATCCTGGGCTCTGCAGAAGGGTGATGTATGTTAGAGGGAGACCATGGTAACAAGGCTCCCTAATGTCTTAATTGGACCTATTAAGGCCCTGCTTATGTAATTTCACACTCATGATTAATGGTTATCCACGATAACATAATAACACACTACAACCCGTGGAAATAGAGAAATAACAATGGCAAGTAAACAAAAAAATACTGTCATTTATCAACTAACAAGTATAATCATGTAATCTACAAGCCTTAATAATGCCCCAATTCCTTAAAGGATTGCTGAATTATCATAAATACCGCACCAGTCAAAAGTCTTGATACACCTAATCTATGTTTTTCATAATCACAAGCACACCAACTACCAACCCAAGTGTACCAAGTGTAAAGTGTAAGACCAACTGGCCAGTTAATTGTTCACTACCCAAGTCAGAAAACCTGGAATAAACCCAGCCATTCTGATTTTGTGCTGCTTGTTACATCAAATGTAAATTTTCAAATTAGATTCATCTCACTTTCTATGGTCCAAGACTGAATACATATCCAATGTGTAGGCCTGTGACATGAATATGAAAAATCAGATGGGATGTCATGGGTCTTCCTGCCTGTACGCATGCGATTAGTGCTGACGACATCAGCCAGCACTAGCTGCGACATGTAAACTGTGTTTCAAACAGCTCCATGCTTCCTACATAGTGCACGGCACATGTGACGGAACTACAGCTCCTGCATCAAAACAATGCACCGAATGTTAGAAAAGGAGCCTCATATGCAGGTCATAGCTGAATATCAATGGATTTGTGTTAGACATATTGTGGAGTACTTGGGTTTAGAGGCCATTATTTAAGGACCTACATTGTGCAATTCACAGGGTTTTGTGGCCAATCTGGGCCTCAACATTTAATTGTACTGTTATACAATGATCGTAAATGCAAGTTTTCAATTTCACTTCAAAAATGGGAATTGATTAATGAGGAGTGCAATCGGAACCTAGCCAAAAACGACAATATAAGGAAATTTTGTCATTAATTTAAAAAAAATTAAGTTTTATAAATATGTTTCTGGAATGCCTCTCTGCAGTTAGTGTGTAGCAATGAGAAAAATGAAAAATGAATCTGCTTCAGGTTGTTGGAAAACCCCCTCATGAAGTTGCTTGAGAGAATGGCAAAAGTGTACGAAGCCACATCATGTCAAAGACTGTTTTGAAGAAACGAAAATAAGAGATTTATTTGTTTAACACTTTATTAGTCATGGTATAATGTGATGTGTTATTTCATGGGTGTTGATGTCTGCACTTTGGATCTTTGGACTGTGGAGTGGTCAGACTGCATTCTCTAGAGTAACTGAGCTAATCGCCCAACAGCAGTACCTACTTTACTACCGCTCTTATGACAGTGCAGTGTAGTGATGTTCCTTCATTTAATGACAAGCCTTCCCAGGTGACAGATGGGGGTAAAAAAACTCTTAACTTCACGTCCAAATTTTGCTATTTCCAATCCAGAATTTTAACTAGCCATCACAGTGATGGACTAATTTCAGAAAAGGGTGGTGCTCGTGGCTGTCACGATTTCATATCTTTTTTCTGCACAGAGCTAGACTTCCGCAGCTTTAACAATGCCTAGGAGGGCTGCTTTAAGAAGATAAAGCAAAACACAGCCATAACTATCCGTCCCTAAAAGTAATATACGGCAGCTAAGACATCAAACCAAGAAACGTGAGAAACGAACACGTTGCAAAATGACCCGGTAGTTTGGCTCTATTCTTTTCACTTTATCTGGGCTTTTGAACGAGCTGTGCCATTAAATAAACACAGGAACTGTAACTGCCTACAATTTAATTGGTAATGGAGCTACGCAGAAGTAATAAATGAGGATAAACAAGGGATTCTCAGGAGAGAAACTGTGCTGGAATGCCATCCATGCACGGAAATGAGTGAAGGCCGCATACCAGAGTGAGAGGGACACCCTGTATCGTTAATTATGTTTCCAAGCGGCAAGCTTTGTCCCACTGAGGACAACTCAAGGTGGATAAACAAGGTCCGAATTATGATCAACAGGCAGAGAACTTGTGCCAGTGTATATCATATATAAACATATTAGTCATATAGTGTACACGTTCATTCAGAGTGCTTTAATATAAAATGCTCCACTCAAAATTGTTCACAGTGGTTGTGGAACCAGACATCTGAAGATATCAAGGTCACTAAAAGCTCTCTCATAAAAGTTAATATTTAAAAAAGGTTATGAATTTATTATTCAAAGCTTGGGATATTAATTTAGAGCGGCACGGTTTCGGCTTAAATCATTCATTCAGTCATTCATTCATTTATTCAATGTTTATAACCACTTAATGCTATTCAGGGTCATAGTGAGTCCGGGGGTCCTACCTGGAATCAGACACTCGCACATACACATACACACCCTTGGATATATTTGCACAGCCAATCCACCTACCAATGTGTTTTTGAGTATGGGTGGAGACCAGAGTATTGCGTCAAAATAGGCTCCAAAGTCATGAGAACCAAAAAACAGAATCCATAACCAATAAATGTCATTTTATAATTGAGAAAACTCTCATTAATATTGAGAGTTATACAAATATGTTGGTAAACAGAATATTTCTGTTTATAATCACTTTCATTCCATCTTTTCTCGGTTGTGCTTCTCTCGCTTTCGCCTTTCCCTTTTCTCTTTTGATGGTCATTGGCTGATGAAGTTAAGCCCCGCCCACCCAGCCGATTCTGCACACTCCACTACGTCAGCGAGAGCGTGCCAATCTTACCCTGATCGGAAAATGCCAGACCGGCAAACACAGGTAAGCCATATCAACTATTGTTAACGATAATGTATTTTACATAATGTCTTTCACAGTCCGTCATAGAAGCTTAGAATCATTTTCCAATCAGGGTTAGGGTGTGCAGAATGAACTGGGGGGCGGGGCTTACCTTCAACAGCCAATGACTGTCTAGATCCTGACACCATCAAAAGTCAAAAGCGAGAAACTTCTGGATGAAAGCGAGACTGGGAGAAGCACAACTGAGAAAAGGAGAAATTCTTCAAGAATACTGAACTTAAAATAGACGATTATATACAGAAATATACTCGTTACAAACCTGTTTCTATAACTCTCGATATTAATGAGCGTTTTCTTAATTACAAAATGTAATTCATTGGTAATGGATTCTGTTTTTTGGTTCTGAGAACTTTAGATCTCATTTTGATGCCATAACAGAGGAAATCCATGGAGAAACACTAATCAAACCGTGACCTGAAGCAGGGATTTCCCCCGTGGAGCTTTCTCCAAAAGTTACATATTACAGTTTCTGCAGGGCTGAGCCCAGAATAGCAATAACAGAGGCTCTATTCTCACTAATACAGGACAGTGAAGCATCACAGTGATTTTCAAGCTGTAATTTTCAGGTAAAATTACTACCTAATGTTCCTTTAATCCCCAGCTATACCCTAAGGGGTATACGGCAATTTCTCTAACAATACACATCCAATTTCTATTTGAAGAGCTTGCATCAATAAACAGGCTCTATATCCTGCAAAATCAGTTTAATACGTCAGATACCAACAATGCACGTCGTCCGCTAAAATAAAGAAATCCGAAGCAGCCACAGTCTTAACTGCAGTAAGAACGCAATGTTCCAGAGTTGCGTGAAATCTCATGACGCGCTGCAGAATGCCAGCTCTTCTATCGCTCTCCAGTGACAGGTTCAACAAGGGAGCTTACATCATATTCTGATGTTGTGATAAGGCACACAGCTAGCCATCTGACTAGCAGACAATCACAACCTGTAATCTAAGTGCTACTTTTTGCACCCTTAAAGTAGTTTACTTCTTCTTGATCTGCTCCTGACCGCTGTGACCGCAGGGGGCACTCTGGCCAAATCCCGTGGAACTGCGACAAGCTGCACAAGATCAAGGAGGATGCAGCCAGCATCGTATTCCCTTTCAAAACCTGCGGCTTTAGAAGACACAAGAACACACTAGCATGTGCTGATGAAACATTCATGAGAAGCCTGAAGAGTAAACCTCAACAGCCTGCTTGTATACCCAGGGCAACTTCAATGCAAATGGACATGAAAAAAAAAAAGCTTTTTAGCTTTTTAGAAATAAAGCTACACTGCAGAGTGTCTGCATGATTGTGATGTCTTTTTTTTTTTTTTGCATTTTTCAATGTTCAATCTAAGTATAACATTAAATATGTTATAAAAAAAGAACATTAAATTTATTAAAAAAAAACAACAACAACAACATAAAATAAAAATCACTCATCTCTGGAACAATCTCATTTTTTCCCTCAGGGATTATCCCTTGAATGTGTAACACTGCTAAAAGGGTTGAAAAATACTATTAGTAAGAAAATCAGGTTAACTGGCTTCTGTGCTAATTTTAGTATTAAAGAAGCAAGGATGAACTCTGTGACCTTGTCAGACTTTACCACAATTCTATTACCAGTAAAATACTATTAAAATTATTAAAAAATAATAATATTAAGCTTCAGGACACAGATGATGTGAATCCCTATTGAAGCTAAGACTTGGGAAATATTCCAGATACCCTACATGGCCAAAAGTGTGCGGACACATGCTAATCCTAGATGAGATTCGTTCATAGGTGGTCTGTCTACAGTTTTGCTTATATAATTCTGGGAAGGTTTAAGACTAGATGTTGGAACATTGCTGATAGGAGTTGATGGCATTTGGCCATATGAGATCTGGATCACAGACATCACTTCAACTCATCCAAAGATGTTGAATAATGTTCACTAACTCCAGGAAGCGGTTTTACTGCTCCACAGCTCAGTGCCAGTGGGGTTTTAGCTTATATCTTATAGTCTGTTGAGCCGTGTGACCTTAAGCTCATGTACAGCTGCTCTATAGTGTCCTATTTTTCATTTCATGCTGTTCTCTGTGGAGGTTGTACAAGCTGTGCACAATTAAGATAAGATAAGACAAGATAACACTATAACATCTGTGTTTACAATGGTGCCCCTTAAAGTAGATTAAATTATGTATTATAACGGGTGCCTACACACTTTTGGACATTGTTTTTTTTTCATGTAAAATGTACATTTGTCATAAAATACTGCATAATATGATTTTTTTTATTACAATGATTCAAGGTAAGGTAAATTCTGAGTGTTGTGGGTAGGTTGAAGCTATGGGAAAGACACTATACAATGTCTTTTACTGTACTTAACAAATACAATGAGGAACAATGGGGCACAAACAGCACTCCATTCGTGCAATAACCCTCTTAAGTACCAGGAAACGTCCTTGTGGATGTGTACTGTATGAGAAATGAGGCTTGTGAACCTCTACTGTCAGAACTGTGTGAAAACACTAGGGTAAAGCCTGTCGTCCTATTAAAACGTCCCAAGCTTAACAGCTAAAAGAGGGATTATAAAGTAATACTATTAAACACTACTACACCCCGCTCCAACTACAGCCAAAACAGACTTTAACTTTAAGTGATGCTTCTTAAAAACGGAGATAAGACCACCTTTGGCCGGTAAAACAACCTGCACCGCGACAGTCTTCCGCAGGAGAGATAAACTCGAGCCCTTACCGTCTGAATCCCTGAAAAGAGGACGGCCAGGACATCCGCGATTTCTTGAGACCCGGCCGGTGACCTGTATCCACGGCGTACGTTCGGTCCATTTTGGCTCGCTTTTCTGGGCTTTCGGCTGTGTTTCTGAGCGTGTGAGGGTTTGTTTGAACGTGTTAATGAAGGAGAGCAGCCCCCACTCTGTGTATGGCTGTGTATGTGTTTGTGTGTGTGTTTTACTCGTTGTGTTGTAGTGGGCGAGGCGCTTGCCGGAGCTGACAGAAGGCTGCTCGGTGAACGCTGAGGAGCGCGCACATTTTCCGCCTAGTGTGGCCGGAGCTGCCGCCAGCGCGGGTGGCGCTGTTTCCCTTTCCCACCCGTATTCAGGACAAGCCCCGCCCCCCGCGCTGGGATTTGGCACTGGGTTCCCGCCTCGCGCGCCACAATTGGCTTAGAGATCCTACACACAATGCAGCCTTCAAATCAGGGGACTGTTTGTGATATTTAACTTGCAGCCAATCATAGTGCAGTGTGCTAATCAGGAGAATACAGTGCTGAACTGTCTACTGACCTTTCAGCGCAGTGTGTTGTGTTCAAATTAAATATGCAAATTAGTGAAGTGATTGTAAGAAGTGTGCTG
The DNA here is from genome assembly GCF_029633855.1 of Hoplias malabaricus. Taxonomy (NCBI): domain Eukaryota; kingdom Metazoa; phylum Chordata; class Actinopteri; order Characiformes; family Erythrinidae; genus Hoplias; species Hoplias malabaricus. The sequence goes on from NC_089817.1 coordinate 24,565,858, forward strand.
TCCGACACTGTACCCTACTCACTATATAGTACAGGATTTTGGACTGCCGCCATTTTGTAGTGGTGTCCGAAAACATATTCTGTGTTAGCAAGCGTTCAGGGGTATACTCATTCACATTTGCAAAATAGTGAACTGACTGGAGTACAGCCAAAAGATTTCTGGAGATTTACATTTGTAGGTTTACAAATGCCATCTTGACTAGAATAATTACAACTCTAAAGCATTTCGTACAAGCATTAATTTCTGCCATGACTTGGCACCTTCCTCCCTGCCTTAGTAGACTGCATTCAGCTCAATTCAGGCTTCTACTTTGTTGCTAATAAGACATCACCGCATTGAATTATTGTATACATTGGAAATGCTAGCAAACGTTGTCTGTACACTACATTTTGCGATTCATTTTTTGTATTTGATAATGAGCAATATAGGGAGTGAAATGTTTAGTTGAGATTTTGAACACTACAAAATGCCACACACAATCTAGTGCTCTATTTCTGTAATAGGGAACGATTCTAAACACAACTCTAGCAAACAATTTATATTGCACTCCACCTATCCCACAATGCACATCTATGAGGAGGGTGCAAACAATAGCTGTGTTTCTTTGGCTACATTACCATTATTCCATACTTTACACACTATAGAGTGCACTATTATAGGGAACTGAATTATGGCTATTCACCATTCGCTAGGGTACATTGGTTGTACACAACTTATTGCTGTGCATTATGGGATTAGGGGTGGCACGGTGGTGCAGCAGGTAGTGTCGCAGTCACACAGCTCCAGGGACTTGGAGGTTGTTGGTTTGAGTCCCGCTCTGGGTGACTGTCTGTGAGGAGTTGGTGTGTTCTCCCTGTGTCTGCGTGGGTTTTCTCCGGGTGCTCCGGTTTCCTCCCACAGTCCAAAAACACATGTTGGTAGGTGGATTGGCGACTCAAAAGTGTCCGTAGGTGTGAATGTGTGTGTTGCCCTGTGAAGGACTGGCGCCCCCTCCAGGGTGTATTCCCGCCTTGCGCCCAATGATTCCAGGTAGGCTCTGGAATCCCTGAACTGGATAAGCGGTTACAGATAATGAATGAGTGCAATGAATATGGTGCATTATGTAGAGATACATCTACATTCGCAGTGGAATAACAGGTCCCTTTAAACGGAAGATCAATTCATTCAGGAAGCACGTAATTAATGAAAAATAATTAAGTACTAGCATAAAAAAAGCTGTCCAGTAGGAAAGGTACAAATTAGCCTGGATAAATAACATTTAATAACATGTGTCAGAGAAAGCATGGACTACCTTTCATGTTCCCAGCTTGGTACCACCAATCATATCATTAGGCAGGTCTTGGCTAAAAGGTGGTCCTGGCATTGACTAATCTGGGGAGAACATTACGTAATGATCCAAACAAAATTTAAAATCAAATTACATAGTCCGTCCCCACCCAAGCAAGTCTACACTCCACCAACAAAGGAATGATTTCTTATTGTTGTTTCCAGATGTTCTTTTTAAAATAACACATCACGCTCAGTAAGACTAGCCATCAGCCTGATTTAAAAGATCAAGAGAGAAGTCACAGTCACTTCCCTTACATAGTCTAGTGTAACGAGTGGAAGCAGTCTATTGATTCTTGGTAATTTGGTATTCCAGGCTGGAAGTATAGGAGTAAGACATCTACCAAAGGTCAGCTGTAATGACGCTGATTGAGTGGATTGATTATATAGTGCCATGCAAAAAAAACACAAAGTGCTAGGATGAGCAACACTGATCTGAAAGCAGCCCAGAGCCCTGACGGCAGTCTTCACCAGCTGGGAGATCAGTGGACCAGAATAAGCCAAGTCTTTAATGAAGTCAGCGATTTGTGTAAGATAAATGTGTCATCTCTCTTGAAGAATTCAGTAAGAGTTAAGCCCCCCCACTGACCGAATAATAAATAAGTCAAGTTTATCGGCTCTAAAGTTGAAGTATGCTGTGAGACCATGCTGGAAGCCTCACAAATTTTATTCAGCTTTCAGCTTAGTTCAGATGGAGCGAGAAGATAGATTCCGCATATACCCACAGCTGAGGCAGAGGAAAGGCTCTTCATTTAGTTTGCTTTTCTAAGATCCTGATTTATGATATTTTCAAGACATTATATCTGTCAAAAAAGAAGAAAAATACCCCCTCAGAATTGCAGTTTTCTGAAGGTCTTGTCTTCAACAATTCTCAACAATATGAGTGCTAATACAAGGTCAGAGGTTAGCTAAACATCTTTTCATATACTGAGATGGCACTTTACAGACAATGTAAATAACGCAGGTCCACTGCTCCACAAGCCAATGTCTTGGGGGCTTTATAACCCTCTGATCAACACTGGAGATTGGGCTCATGTACAGCTGCTTCAGAGCACCTTATTCATTAGTTGTTACAAGTTACACCACGATAGTCTGGGAGAAGTGAAGTTAGTCACTGCCACTTTTCAAACTGTGGCACAATGCAACTGGATATCTCCTCGCTCTGGAGATGTACGCTAATGACACATACCTGCTATGCCAGGAAACAAAAGCCTATGTTAGATAACACTGTGCTTGTGTGATGGAGGGATAGAGTGTGAGGCCATCCTGCCCACCAAAAGAGCAAGGACAACTGTCCTCACTTGGACACCTGGCTTTAAGGGCTCAGGCAACACCGGAAATCATATCTGGGATTGAAGTTGGCTGATGATGTGGCATTTCAGATTTTCTCATGGATTTTTTCAGGGATCTATGGGTGAGTCCCATTTCTTGATTTTAACCCTATCCTATGTTTTCGAGTGTTATCTTGCCGATTAAAAACGAGGTACAGGGTGTAGTGTTAAAAATCTTCCCCTATGAAATGGGACAAACATTCAGGAGCCTGATACGTCATCAGACCACAAATAAAAAACGAGCTATGCTTCAGTTTGTTCTGCAGCTTTGTGTTAGAAAATTCCAGTTCCACCTTAAAAGTTGCAGTAGCCACAGGCGCTAGAAAGTAATTGCTTCATAATTGAATGTGGAACTGAAAATTTACTAATGATGTTCATATCTACTAGTGAGATAGTAAAGTGGCTTTTTTTTGGTTGCTTGCGTGGCCGTCTTGTCAGTGATTCCGACAAGGCATTCGTAACCCACCCTTTCAAGTGTTTTAAGGGGTTTATAGCCCTACTGCTCTTTCCAAACAAGAATTGAGACACCTCACCCCTAGGTAAAATGGAGGGGTATGGCTAAGTAATAAGGACAAGGGGAGAAAGGGGATTAAGCGTCCAGCATCAGAATTCATTATTTATAAAGGGTGTCAAAGTGTATAATGTAGTATACAGTGTTATTATGCCTAGTAAACTGGCAACTCACTCTCCAGTGCTTGGAAAACTGAACACATCCAGAAATGGTGCTCACATGTTATCAGATACACTGCTCTATTCAATGCTAAGAACACAGTAGCAGTGCTATATTTGTTTCAAAATAACAGGAATCATTTCTTGGTTACCTCAAGTTTGGTTTAAAAAACAGCTCAATTCAGAAAAAGCTTTGGTAGGCATTTGAAATTTAATGGAAGGAGGCATTCTTACGAAAAAAAATATGGCTTGACTCTATGACTCTAATCAGCTGTTAGAAAAGGACGTCTAAAACACAATATGGCAGACTGGCCTAAAAATACATTTTAGGGCGGGTATGAAGCAGTTTTTCAGAGAATAGCTGCTGGAGGACATTGATTGTGAGCAGCGGGGAGCGTCTGATTTTTTTCCCCAATCTTTTTATTCTGTATAAAAGAGCACATTCAACAAAAGAGGAAAATGGAGAGAGTGTGTCATTCTGTATTTGTTCAGGACTGCAATATATTACCATGAAGGTGCAGACATGGAAACAAATAATGTAGAATATCACTCTCAGTTTTCCAAGGCAATTAAAGCTTAATAAAGCCATAAGGTCACATTTTCGCGAAACCATTACACGGTTATGATCTTCTCAACTATCAGAAGCTGTGTTCAAAGAGAATATTCCAGAAAAAACAAGTGATTTGTTCCATTGTATAGAGTTTAAATAACATGGTAAGTTTGCTATTACCTTTTTGTCATTAATACACTCAGGCTACAAAGCTTCAGCAGGGTCGTGTCAACCTTAAAGAGGTGCTCCTATTATCAGACATTATTTTAGACATGTGTACAAAATAGCTGCATGTAAAAATAGGACAATAATCTTAGGAAATGTGCTTATGCCAGAAAGATTACTGAGGATTATTGAGAGGTGTAACATATAGCATTGTACAAATAATAGAGACCACCTTTTCATTTGTTCATTTTCCACTCAGAATCAACATTAATTTACTGTTTGTTGAGTGTGTGTGGTGTTAAAACAGGAAAAGCTGTATTTTACAAAGACAGAATGGCCAAATATCTACATTCACTAAATGGTCACTGGATTAGGAACACCTACCTTGCATCTACACTCATCTACACTGTATTTACACTGACCATAGGGGTGCATTTCAATGGTCAGGACCCCCACAGAGCAGGTATGATTTGGGTGATGGATCATTCTCAGCGCTGCAGTGACCAATGACATGGTGGCGGTGGGTTAGTGTGTGTTGGGCTGATACAAGTGGGTCAGATACAGCAGTGATACTCGAGTTTTTAAACATTGTGTCCATTCAGTATCCACTCTGCAAGACATACCTCGTCGTCCTCTAGTCCTTCATCAGTGGACACAGGGTGCTGTTGGCTGGATATATTTAGATGGTGGTCCAGCAGTGAAATTGAGGGCTTTAAATCAGCACTTCTGTGTCTGATCCACCCGTACTAGCACAACACACTCTAACACATCGCCACCACAACAGTGTCATTAAAGCGCTGAGAATGATCCACCAACCAAATGCTACCTGCCGTGTTTTTGCTCCTGTGGGGGTCCTGACCATTGAATAAATAGATATATTTTTACCACAACTTGTCCAGTTTCAAATTTGGAGCTTGATTTCCTTGGAAATCACTCTTTAGAAGATTTGTCTAAAAACAATATCACATTTTTAAGAACCCTTTCTTTATATTGTCCTTATTAGTCATTATATACACATACCACCTGAGTGAATGTAAATGCAAATGTAATTTGACCCCACGTAAAGGAAGAAATTCTTATTCATCTTCCCCTCTTCCATTCAAGAAGGGCCTCATCCAGCCATAGGAACCATCTGTCCTTAAAAGCTCAGTCCACGTCCTCAGCTGCTCCACTGCTCAGGGTCACATAGGGAGAGCAAGGACAACAAAACAGCCCGCTGTTTCTATAGTGACCTTACTGACCGCTTCACTTGGTCGATTTCCACTTAATACAATTCAAAGCTATTTGAAAAGGAGACAACTTCACTAAGTGATATAGAGCCTACTCGAACCGACAAACTGATAATGTAATCCTGCTACAGCAAATGATGCACAGTACACACTGAACCCTGAGGACACTTGCACTGATATCAAATCCTCACCATAGAGTCATACAAGGGCATAGAATTATCATGGACGGGGTGACATGTCCCCACCAATACCCAGCGATTATTGAATTGTCTCCACCAATAATTTGATTCCCTCCAAAAAAAAAACCCAATCTGTCAATGTCTCATTAACCTAGAGGTGCAGAAAGGGTTAAATCACATTCTGTACTCGAGTCCTACCTCCTCTTAACACATATGATTACTGTGATTGGCTGTTCCTTGCCCTGCTGTCACGTTAGTCTCTTTATTTTGGTTGCTAGCAGCGCCAAAACTGGAAGGAAAACTTTCCAGCCATAAGCGAGTATTACTGACACATTGGTGTCAAAAGCGAGTGAGGATGGCAGCAAAAAAGTAGAAGGTGGATGTAAGAAGTTGTCACTTAAAGTCAAGTTTGCTAATGAAATGAGTCCATCATAATAACAGCCGGCTAAAATCGTGTGTAGCTATGAATAACGTGGTTTTGAAATTAACTGCACAATAACTGCCAATTGTTAGTTCTCTTACGTGGTCATTTTATAATGGAGAACACTCAATAATGCTCTAAAAAGTAAACATGATGTTATTTGCCCCTGTATAATGAAAACAAGGACACATTGTCACTGATGTGAGGCACTGAATAGCACCACATTTTGCTAATAGAAAAGCATTCTGAGTGGAAAATTGCCTGATTTCCAGTGTTTGCCTCTCAGTTAAGTGATCTTCAGTATCTCAGTGGTCTTCCGGTTGTATTTTTACAGACAAATGACCGATATTTTCCACATCAGTCCTCCACTATTCCTGCACTACTTCACAGTAAGAACCTACAGCCCCAGTGAATCTGTAAAGTGATACTTAGTGCTCACCCGCTGGTGTCTGCTGAGGTGATAGCGATGAGTGGTGGGATGCGAATTGCCAGAGTGGTGGGCCGCGGGATAGACTCTCCATCTTTGCGCTCCCAGTCATTCTGCTCAGCCTGTCTGAAGACCAGTGGGGGTAGCTGCAGGCTTCTGGAGGACAATCTGCGTACTTGAATAGACTCAGTGTTTGAAGGAGAAACGACCTCTGCTTCCAGGGTCTCCTGAGAGCTGTAACATTCCTGCAACAATAGCGACACAAATACAGTGTTTGATATGACTTCGTTGTGTCAAAGCACCATTTAGAATGATAAAGGAAATGAAACAAGGTCTAACAATGTTACTGAAGTAAAGCCCTGCATTTATGAATCATCAAAAAGATGAGCTGTGGAAGATGCCCTCTTGTGGAGAGATGTCAGCCTGCTAAAGATGAGTGAGTGAGTGATTGAAGTGAGTGAGCTGAGTTTTCAGCCAAGGCTGCGAGATGTTTTATTAGCCTTCATACCAGCTCTATATGCAACACAGTTCTTTTCCATCTCCTTACCTTCAGCTTAATCTGGTTTGTTGTAGTAGTTACTATACACATGATTTATTGACATACAATACTGTGCAAAAGTTTTAGTCATCAGAGATTGCGAGATTAAAAAGCTATTTATCTGAGCAGTATGTGTGTTATTTGCTAAAAAAAAAAACACATAACGCCCAATAACATTGGAATAAAAACAAATAACATTATTTCAGTAAGTGTGATATTGTGTGTGTAAATGTGTTGGTTTTAACTATTTCCAAATCTCTCTCTTTGTGGCATTCCTTATTATTTGAGGTTATCATCCAATGCCTAGTTTTGCCAGTTAATAAATAATGATTTAAATGTGTGCTATTGATTCAACATTTGATTGTTACTCTTTATCAGCTGGAGAAGAAATGTTTATACACTGTAAAAAATCTCTGTGAATTTTACGGTGGAAAACTGTAAAACCGTGACAGTAAATGACTGTAAACTCTAAAAAGGTTCAAAACAGTGAAATACCTTAAATACTTTTATCAGCCAAAATACAATTTTTTACATCTCTTTACTGTAAAAAATACATTATTTCACTGTTAAACACACAAACCATTAGGGGGCGGTACAAGTGTCCAAGGCCTGGGAGGAGCTGAGACTCATTAGGGAGCTCCCAGCATGCTTTGCTTCTCCATATTTTCTGTGCTTTTCAGAGTTTCTTTGTTTTTTTCTGTCTTTGAGACTTACTGATTTTGGGTTGCATTGTGGTGATTACTGTGTGTGTTTGTGTTTCTGTGCATATTATGTTGAGACATGTGTTGGTCAGGAAAGTTCACCATCAGCCTGTGTTCCGCGTGTGGCACCCAGATACCGAACATTCAGCAATATCTCCTTTTAAGGGCTTAATACAGGATGCAGTTTGGCTATATCTAAATATGGCTATATCTCAGTCTCCTTTCTCTAATTTGTCACAAAATTTACACGTTAATTTTATAGCAAAACAATGGTTCTTTGTTATTTTTATGTAAATACCATGTTTTTTACAGTGTATATTTTTAACACAAATGTACTGTAAACAAAACAGTCCTTAAATGTAAAATTTAAAATCAGGGCTGCGGTGAGTCCGGAGTCTACCTGGAATCACTGGGTGCAAGGCGGGAACACACCCTGGAAGGGGCTATTAGAAAATACATTTGAGCAAAAATGTTTGGAAACAAACAATGAACCATGAATCAAAGGCCAGAAATAATTATGAAAGAATGAAAAATAGACCATTTTAAATAGCAGTCTCAGCCTTTCAGACCCCACTGTAAGAGAGTAGAAGGTGTATTCCCTGCTGAAGAGTGATCGTTTTATGTTACTGACACCACAAACATCACTTGGGGGGACAAATGGTTCTAAAAACGACGGGAGGGGTTCACTTCTGTCAGAAGGCTGTCCCAGTATGGTCTAAAGCTCAATAAGAGCTGTTCATGATCAGAAACCTCAAACCTAATCTGCCTTGGAGCAAGTTAACCGTGCAGCATAAGTTGCCATGGTGATGTATCCTGGTAAAAAGTGAACCAAGGTTGTGAGACAAAAAAAATAAAATAAAATAAAAAGTCAAGGATAACATCAAACCAAGCTCAAAGCCAGATGGCTAGGCAAGAGACCCAGGCCCCTGAGACATAGCACAGTAATATAACACTATGACCCCCACAGGACCACCACAGAGCAGGTATGATTTGGTTGCTGGATCATTCTCAGCGATGCACTGAATCTGATGTGGTGGTGTGTTAGTGTGTGTTGTACTGGAACCAGTGGAACAGACACAGCAGTGCTGCTGTAGTTACTGATAGTGTTGGTGATACAGAACTAATCATCCAGCAACACGTAAGGTTCCTTTAGAGGACTTCCATCAAATCCTGACAGGAATGTTCCAAGATTTAGTCTAAAGCTTCCTAGAAGAGTAGACGCTGCTACTGCAACAGAGATAGATACACTGACCATTACTGGCCTTGAAATATTGGACGAGCAGGTGTCCACTGTTTATGTAATTTGCTCAGACTTTAGTAAACTGTGCAGAGTGTAATATTATCAGCCAGTCATGGCATATCTACACTGGAAAAAATGTACAGTGGTTCACTGGCTGCACTTTAGCCAGTATTGTGCTGATTTTACAGTACTTATACTATAATAAAAATACAGTACACTGCTGTAATATAAATATACTAGCTAATAATGTAATATTAACTCTTTTAACTTTGAGCAAAAAATAAATTAGGAAGCAAACTCAAGTCAAACTCTTCAAGTTCCAAGTGTCTCCCAGCATCCTTTGGTATTAGCAGTAAGCTACCGTACTTAGAAAATGGGGCGATATAATTCCAGGAAAGTTACCCATAATGCTTTTCAGTCCACAACAATGTTCTGTATTTAAATGAAATGTATACTGTAAGAGTTTCCCTGGAAAATGACATGTTATTTTTTTACAGTGTAGACCTGCTGGGCGGCACAATGGTGCAGCAGGTAGTGTCATAGACACATGGGTCCAGGGACCTGGAGGTTGTGAGTTCTCCCTGTGTCCGCGTGGGTTTCCTCCGGGTGCTCCGGTTTCTTCCCACAATCCAAGAACACATGTTGGTAGCTGGATTGGTGACTCAAAAGTGTCCACAGGTGTGAGTGAATGTGAGCGTGTGTGTCGCCCTATAAAGGACTGGCGCCCCCTCGAGGGTGTGCTCCTGCCTTGTGCCCAGTGATTCCGGGTGGGCTCCAGACCCACCGCGACCCTGAATGTTTTGCATAAACATTCCTCTCATGCACATGCAAGAGAATGCGAAGAGTTTGTTTGTTTTACAAAAAAAAAAGCACAAATTCCCAGCTTGTCCTTTATGTTCAAAAGTGTTTTTTGGGGTTTTTATTTTGTGTGTGTGATTGTACTTGGTGTGTACTGAGATGTGTTCATGGTGTTGTAGAGAGGTGTGGGTGCTGGCATGTACTGCCTCTGAATCTCGCTACAGAGTGAGCCCAAACACTGCTTTGGACACTTGTTCTATTCCCTATGCCTACCCTATGTTAGGGTATAATTAATAAAGAACATAAAAAGGCAGTATGGCTGTGTCCCAATTCCCCATCTCCAGTCACGTCACAGTATGTTACACATGCGCAGAATCCAGCTTCTTCAAAAGGCTTTATTGCATCACTACTGGGAAACACTGACTGGGAATGTGGGACTAGCGAGGAGACAGGGTGGAGAGTGAGGTGAAGACAAAGCGGCAGTGGACTGAGAGAAATACAAAGGCAACCAGACAGATAAGATGCCGAGGGAGGCGGAGTCTGACAGTAGGAATCATTTCAGAGTGTTGAATATATGACCTGACTTAAATATGGTACAGTTAAAAGATAGATAAAAATGTCAAAGGTATTTATGGCATCTTGACCAGGATCTGGGTTGAGTATGATCCATTTTTAAGGGGCTATATGAGTCTCATCATGACTGACAGCTGATAATAAAAGCATGATCAAAAGCAAAGGCATGATCCCTAGCTCAAGTCCCAGTATAAGTCAATTAATTCCCTTCATGACAGAAAGGATACCTCAAGAGATAATACATGGGATTCAGTTTCAGTTTAGGAGCCCAAAACGGCAAGACACACAATGGAATGCTTTAGAGCAGCTGCCCATGACCCACAGCTAAACTACAGCCCAATTATTGTGGTTTGCATTTCAACTTGAATGGAATGATGGAATTGAGGATTAAATATAATTTAGAAATAAAGAGGGAACCGGGTAGAATTTGAGGGTAACAAGTAATGCAGAGCAAATCATTGACTACATTGGTATTGTGCTCCTGTACTGACACTTTCTGGTTTGTTTTCCCCTTTCTATTGGGCTCTCTCTTTGTTGTTTTCCTATCCCTGCACATGGCTTTGTTTATGTTCATTCCTAGCTCCGCCTTCGTTCCGCCTCTTTGTCATTGTCTCTCGTTATCCGTGTCAGGTGTGTCTAGTTAGTTCATGTATTTAAGCCCTCTTTCCTCACTTCCTGGGATCGGTCATTTTGAGTTTTTGTTTCTTTGTGGATCCTGTTGTTTCTCTTGCTCGTTTCGTTTCTTTGTGTGTTGGGTTTCATGTTTCTCGTGCCTCGTTCGTTGTTTCCTGCCTGTTTCCTGCCCCAGTCCATTTTAGTGTTATTCCGTGTTTTCGTGTTTAACTTAAGGTCCGTTTGTTTTGTTATTCCCCTTTATTAAACCTTCCGTGTTATAGCGAGTGTGTCCGCCTCCCTGAATCTCCTCATCACACCACCCTGACATGTACGGACAGTGGAGCTGAGAGAAAGGACCATGAGCGTAGAAGTGGTAATAATAATATATAAATATATATTAAATATAAAATATTAAAAAACGGGGGGTCCCGGTGTCCGGAGCCTACATGGAATCACTGGGTGCAAGGCGGGAACACAACCTGGAGGGGGCGCTAGTCCTTCACAGGGCGACATACACACACATTCACTCACACTTACGGACACTTTGGAGTCACCAATCCACCTACCAGCGTGTGTTTTTGGACTGTCGGAGGAACCCGGAGCACCCGGAGGAAACCCACAAGGACACAGGGAGAAAACTCCTCACTGACAGTCACCCGGAGCAGGGCTCGAACACACAAACCCAGGCCCCTTGTGATTACTTTTTATTACTTTAATAAACTTTAAAAGTTCATTTTCAATAAATACAAAAACAAGGCAAGGTAAACATGCTCCATTGCAAGCTTTGCCTAGAGGGGTATAAAGCCCCCCAGTGTGGGAGTTTGAAGCAGTGGAACTGCATGTTCTTGAGAGATGAAGCTTGTTCCGATATTTATCAATATAATATTAATTAGAGTGAGAGCTGTCTTTGTAATCCAGAAGTAAACATCCAACATCAGCAAATGTTTCCCGACATCAACTTAAAAGCTTTCCTTCAAGGCGACTCTATTTTAATCAAAAATTCTCAATTCTCCAGCTCTTTTGTCCTTTCATGGAACTGCATTGTAGTATTAAAAATGACAATTTGAATTTATTGACCAAAAAATAACCTAAAACATCAAGTTGTTTAAAAATAGCGAGTGAGAAGGATTTATTTGTCACTGCATTCATTATGAGTTCCATCCAGGAACCAGTGCTGCAAAAGCACGCTTCAATTTGTTCTGTTCTTGGGGATAATATCGGATCAAAAGTACCTGAGTTTTGGTTTAAATCATTAAATCATTCAGATTTTAGGAATCGTGAGCATAGCGTATTCATGCTTAATTGTGTGTGTGTGTGTGTGTGTGCTTTCATTATTCTCATGAGATGCGCCGCACGTTTAAAGTTCAGTAAAAGTTTGTAATGTTCATTCATCGTCTGTAACTGTCTATCAGTTCAGGGTCACGGTGGGTCCAGAGACTAACCAGAATCACTGGGTACATCACAGGAACGCAGCCTGGAGGGCGTCACAGGGCCGGAGTCCTTCACAGGGCGACACACACTCACAGACACTTTTGAGTTGCCAATCCACCTACTAAACTGTGTTTTTGGACCGCCGGAGGAAACCCACACAGACACAGGGAGAACACACCAAACTCCTCACAGACAGTCACCCAGAGGAAACCCACGCAGACACAGGGAGAACACACCAAACTCCTCACAGACAGTCACCCGGAGCGGGACTCGAACCCCCAACCTACAGGTCCCTGGAGGTACCTGCTGCGCCACCGTGCCGCCCGGAAGTTTTAGAGATATGCAGTTTTATTGAAGCTCAGGCTGAAGCCTACAGCCAAGACTTAATGTAGAAATTTAGCCTCCTGTGTGTTAACTCTTTGTAGAACTTGTGCCATAAGGGACGCATGTTTGAGAAGCACATCTCTTTACACTTTTTCCGACAGGGGAACTTCAGTGCTACAGAGAGATGTGGAAAAGCCACGTGGAAGAAAGCAGGGGACTATCGCACCAACCAAATCTGTCATTTCATTCTGATAACCAGTCAATCAAGAGAAACTCACACCTGCCACTCCCCCCAAAAAAGTCCATCACACAGCTATTATATCTCTTTCCTGTTTGCCATGTTGCAATGAGGCTCTAATGCACAATTCATTATTTATATGATTAGCCTGAGTCATCCAGTGAAAGCTTGGGGACATGCTGAAAGCAGAGTCCCCAACATAATGCACTAAGGAGGTCATTTATAGTCAGAGCACACTCGCACATCCAGGGAACATAGAATATGGCTATGTGGATACACAGGCAAGGAAATTAGAGATGGGAGCGCGGTGGGCCGGCTGCAGCTTCAATGAACTAGTACAGTATTATACAAACACTTACACGATGACCGCACCAAAGCTTTGATTAGTCCAGAGAGAGGGCTACATGGAGGGCTGTATATTGGAAACCATATTGGTGTCTGTAAAATGTTTTTGCTTTATTTTTCCCCTACAAGGATTCTCTACAAAACAAAAAGCACATAAGCGTAATGACGTAAACTAACCGTAGTTACCAATTTCAGCATCCCATTCTGGCAAACCAGCCCTACATAATGTGCTGATTTTGGGTCATCATGCTGCACATATTGGCCAAAAAAAATAAATAAATATTTTAAAAAATATATTTAAAAGCCTCCAATTCAATGGCTTTGATCTACAGCACCATCTACAGGATAATACCTCATCTGGGCAGCACCTTCACAATCTCATTCCATGTTCCATTTCTACATAATTAAATGGTTAAGAGATAAACAATGTAATTTAAAATTATTTACTGGCGAATTCTCGATTCCAGAGACAGTTCCTAACTCACAGCGGTGATGACCAGAGCCATACCTGTTTTTAAAATCTCTAAAAGCTATATTCACCTAAAAATGGAGAGTCAATGGCAAAAGAGCTGGAGATGACTCTAGAACAGCTCTTAGAAATAAAATGTAAAAAGTGATTCAACTCTATTTAGCACTGTTTCATGTCGCTCTGTCTATAGTAGTGGTGCCACTTTGTTTAAAATCAAATGCTATCAAAGATTCGATTCCAGCTGTAGTTGAGAATCAAAGCAGTGTGTCACCTAACCCTAACAATAACCTCCCACTTGCTTGTATCCACCTACTTACTGCGTATGTCTCTGCCAGTTGCTGGTCTCTAGCCTACAGAGATATTCATTCATTCATTCATTCATAACTGCTCATCCAGTTCAGGGTCGCGGTGGGTCCAGAGCCTACCCGGAATCTCTGGACGCAAGGCAGGAACACACCCTGGAGGGGGCGCCAGTCCTTCACAGGTTGGCACACACACACTCACACCTACGGACACTTTTTGAGTCACCAATCCAGCTAACAACGGGGTCACACAGCTCCAGGGGCCTGGAGGTTGTGGGTTCAAGTCCAGCTCCGGGTGACTGTCTGTGAGGAGTTGGTGTGTTCTTCCTGAGTTTGCGTGGGTTTCCTCCAGGTGCTCCGGTTTCATCCCACAGTCCAAAAACACACGTTGGTTGGTGGATTGGTGACTCAGAAGTGTACGTAGGTGTGAGTGAGTGTTGCCCTGTGAAGGACAGATGCCCCCTCCATGGTGTGTTCCTGCTTTGCGCCCATAATGAAAGATAATGAATATATATATATATGCCCAAGTACACTGTTTGCTGAGATGTCGACATAAGTCCTATATGTTGCCCATGTTCATGAATGTACCATTGATGTACATTATGGAGACATTAGACAGATATTTGCTGCCATCAAGGAAGTCTCATCATGGAAAGTCCATGGTTATTTCAGCAAGACATTGTCAAACTTCATTCTACACATATGCTATTATAGCATACCTTTGTAGACATAGAGCGTATGTGCGTGGCTGGCCTGTCTGCAGTCCACAAATGTTTTGTGCATCACAAGAGGATAATTAGACGCTACTAACTACGCCCACAGAGTTTTGAGCAGCTGAAGTCTTGTAAAATGGGCAAAAAGTCTACAAAACAGCAACAATTAGTATCCCAAATGATTAAAGAGTGCACTTGAAAGGAAAGGTGATATAAGACAATAGTAAAAATGCCTCTATCCAAAGTTTATTTGGGGTCTGTTGCAGGCAACATTTAGACAGTTAAATAAAGTTTCAACAGAATAATAATTTTAAAAAAATCACAGATTCTTGTTTTATTTCATTTTATATAATGACCCTGCCTTTTTTTGGACTTGAGTTGTAAAACAACATACATGAACACCTTCTCAACTAACATTTCTTCTGAAATAAAGGCGATTAACAGGTAGTTTGTCCTTCATTGCTGCAGTTTCTAAACCTCAGCGAGGGCCGCTAAATTCGATTTTGGAACTTTACTATGAGTATTTGATGGCAACAGCAAAGGTGCACAATGGATCCTAATTATTTATAATGAATGTCAAACAAATAATTGGATTTACTACATATCTTCAGAAAAACATTTGTTCAAACAATTGTACGAACCACGAACCCAGATATAGACTAAAAAAAAGGAACACTCTACCCCAGTTCTAGGTTCTCTCCACTCCCTCCCTCCGCTCTTCATCTCAGATCCCCTTAAAACCGTTCTAGTAATTGGTTTTAAAGCTCTTAACAGCCTGGCCACTGACCTACTCTCCCTTAACTTCAACTCAAGATCCCTTAGACCTGCCAATCATCCCCTGGCTGTTCCAGGCCGTCTCAGTTAAAGCTCTGGGGAGCATTTTGAGTGCCAACTGCACAGCTTTAAGTCTGTCTGTTCCATATTGGCTTTAAACCTCAAATCTCATTTCAGCTCTGTAACGTTTGAAGGGGTTTATCGTTATCCTGACATCAAACCTGGCCTTGTTAATACATGGGCTTTAAATTAGGCATGCCTCAGTGGCTATTTTTCTTTTTACCTTTAAAATGATTATTTTAACCACTAAACAACAGCAACCAATGTTTATGAAAGTGATTGTAATTGTAGCTTTTCTTTTTAATAAAGTGCATCTCTCACAAGAATCACAAGCGTGCAGAGCATGAAAGAAGCAGCTTTTGCTCCAAAGAGTGGAGAAATATTATGTAAAAATCACATTTTCACTGCATTAGCTCATTAATATGGGCATGTGGAGTGCCTACCAACTAGGGTGACCAGATCTGAGATGGTGAAAAAGAGGACACAGCTCCGGGGGGTGGGGGGGTTGTAGCTCTACAGTCAGACAGTCCAATCAGAAGATTTTAGGCTACTTCACCACGCCCCCTTCTCACTCAAGCGAACCAATCGGAGTAGGGGAGGGCGGGACTAGTTTCTCAAAGTTCTATGTAACCGCTAGAAAAACAAAATCCCGGACGTTTGTGAAATTCTGCCCGGACATTTTTTAAGTCTGAAAAAGAGGTCCGGGTAAAAGAGGACGTCTGGTCACCCTACTACCAACCCACTAAGCATGAAATAATCCAAGCCAGTCACTTTTTTGTGGGTGGCCTAAGTTAAGTAAACAGTTGAGTTTGTGCTTAAAGGTGCAATTTGTAATATTGATACCAAGCGTTTAAAATCGGAACTACAAACAGTTTCAAAACAGTGGAGAGAGCTGTCAGATGTGATCGCTCAAGCAGGTTGCCAGTTTGAGGAAAACTGAACAAACAAGCAAGAGACGAATTTAAGAACTTGGGCCGTGATAGCTAAGAAGAATGTACCATAATCAACAAATTTACACAGAAAAGTGTTCATCATTTCACTAAAACATCTATCTATGCAAAAAAGTGAAGACATGGCCTCCATTTCCCTGCATTTACATGCCTTTACTGTCCAAATCCACCTGAAATATTTTGACTAGACAAGGCTGGAGTTACTTAGCGACTTTCCCTTCCACCATAAATGTCGTTTAGGAGGCAGATCTCATCCACAATTTTTTTAGTTAAACCTTTTGTTCCACCTTACATGTGTTCGTTTATGAGTTTTATTGCCGTTTTTCACCAGGTTCTTGAATTCTCTGTTCGACCTTAAGAGCTGAAGCTAGTGCTATAGCTTTTGAAACTTTCTGAAGCAACTGTTATTCCACTTTATCCATTTAAATCACACAAACCAACTGTATTATTCAAACAACTATTCACAATTTCTGTATTCAAGCATTTAGTTCCACCTTAAATGGGTCTATTTAAGAGTCATATTTGCTTTTTTCTCTAGCTTCTTATTGAACACTCATTTCCACATTAAACAGCTATGCAAAGCTAAAGCTAGCGCTAGGATTTATAAACAAATCTTGTTTTGAAACACTTCTTATTTCCCATTTTAGCCATTAAAAACACACGACCAAGTGCACATCATGTCGCTAAAACATCTACCTACTAGTAAACGCTTATATTTGCTGTGTACTACCAAGCTTGATTTCTCCATTCCACCTTAAACAGGTGAATATGCGAGGCTTTTCAAACACAATTCTTACTCCTGAATTTGTTTAAAACACACACAATGGTATTTACACTTTTCAATCATGTTATTATTCACCTTCTTCGTATAAAACACACAAAACACACTTCTGGCACCTTTCAAATGTCAGGTCACAGAGATTTTTAGAAGGGCAGTGGGACTTTTTGGGTCTGGTAAAATATAACAACTCTAACACTGTTTGTAAACCTGGCCACACGGTGAACTGTACAATGATTGGACAGAGGACGACACAGGCAGGACCTCGGAGGGCGGGATCACAGCTCTGCCCCGGACTGGGCACTTCTCAAAGAGAATATACTGCTTTAGCAATGCTGTGAGAGGCAGCAGTGTTTTAGCTTAGAATGTGTCCTTAATCTGTGATCACACACCCTGGACATTTTATGACTAAGTGCAGTAAATATCCTACAGATTGCTCTTTTAAACAGTGTGCAGAGACTTTAGAGTTAACCCATCCCTTTGTCTGAATCTCTCCAGTCACACTGCTGGACTCATGTTTTATTTGAGGGCAAAAAAACGAGGTTAAACTGAGAGACACAAACATGACAGAAATAATAGTACCCCAGTAAACATTTAGCATTTGATTCAACGTGGTAATAACGTACCTGACTGCTGTCTGTCTAATCAACGTATTCTTAAGGTTGAAAATTGAAACAACGACTAACTGAGTCGCATTAAAGGCGTTCTTTTGGATGTCCTGTGATGTTATTAAATAGTCCCGAATTAAATTACTTGTTTTAAATGCATTTTGGACGTCCACTGACGTTATTGATCGGCCACAAATTAACTGACTTGTTAAAATCGATTTTATTCCAGGTGGGCTACGGACCCACCCCGACCCTGACCTGGATAAGTGGTTACAGACAATGAATGAAAGAAAAAAAGATAGATTTTGGACATCCACTGACATATAAAATATATCCTTGATGAACTGACTATTTATATATAGATATAACTGACTATATATACCAGGGATGTTCCTTGCTTACTGGGACGTAATACTTTTGATGAAAACAAGAATGGAGAAGGAAGAAAACCAAGCCAAAACGGCTAAAGACCTGTGTTGTTTCTACTCGATCCTCACTCCTGGGCAATCTGGCTGAACTGAGCCGTTGCTTGTTCTCATTTAAAAGAACAGGTGCTAAAATGCATGTTTGTGTGTGGGTGTGTGTCAGCGCATACACCTACATCTCTGTCATCAACTGACACATCAAGTGACAGACTGTGCTGTACAGGCTGGCACTATGCTGTGTGAAAAGGGGGCTTAGAGAAAGGACATGCTTCAGAGACATGTGAAGACACCCACAGCCTCTAGATCAATACAATGGAGGAGAATGTCAACTTCCCATATCTGCTACATCAGTCAAATGACAAAACCTGTGTTACCCAGTATGCTTTACACCAAAAACTATGTTCACAAGTACAAGTACATTTTAAATACCAAGTTTTAAGTAACCAATACAGGATTTGTTTTTTTTTAAATTACATTTTATTGCTAGGGCAGCACGGTGGCGCAGCAGGTAGGTTGTGGGTTCGATTCCCGCTTCGGGTGACTGTCTGTGAGGAGTTTGGTGTGTTCTTCCTGTGTTTGTGTGGGTTTCCTCCGGGTGCTCCGGTTTCCTCCCACAGTCCAAAAACACACGTTGGTAGGTGTATTGGTGACTTAAAAGTGTCCGTAGGTGTGAGTGAATGTGTGAGTGTGTGTGTCGCCCTGTGAAGGACTGGCGCCCCCTGCAGGGTGTATTCCCGCCTTGCGCCCAATTATTCCAGGTAGGCTCTGGACCCACCGTGACCCTTAACTGGATAAGGGTTACAGAGAATGAATGAATGAATGGATGAATGAATTAATTAATTTGATTGCTACATTAAATCAAGAAGAATTATTCATTCACCTGTCAGATACAATCACTCTCAACAATGCACATGCTTTACAGAGTGAGACATATATTTTAAAGTAAGAAACCACCCACCCCACTGCGTTCTACATCATCACATTACCAAAGAGGACTATTTATGTGCTTTGTGTAAACATTAGCATGTTTCATTTACAGGTTCAAAATGTGCATAAAAAATACATGATTATTAGGGGAAGGCAAAATTTGCATTGTGCATGTGCTGAACATATATAGATATACACATTAATTTTGTTCCTTAATTTTATCCAGTTTTGAGAGCTCTAAACATTAGCGACATTGCTAAAATCTGAAAGATGTTAAACAGTGGAAATGTGAAAGGCAAAAAGAAGATGAAGAAGAAGAAGAAGAAGAACATACAAACCCCATCTCCAGAAAAGACATGCAATAATAAAGAAAATCTGTGATTTGAAAATCTTGAAGCTTTAATTAACTGACATCACAAAGAAAATACAGTTGGAACATAGCTATTTTTACCACTGTTTTACGTAATATTTCATTTTAATTACAATGTTTAATAACTGGGGAAATGAGGATACAAATAGTTAAAGTTTTGTATATCCCTCTCTAAAACCTCAATGTTCTCCTACACATCAATGGAAACCTCTCACATACTGTCGTTGTCCTAAGATAAACATTTATCTCCATTTTTGTGGATTGTTTTGTGTGAATATTTCATGATGAATGAACCAATAGAAATAAATTCTCAAATCTCATTATGTTCTTGGTTCCTGTTAGAAACAGTTGACCATTTGCACATATTACACAAAGTCAATATATTTATGAACTTTTGTAATACGTCATATATCATAACAGCTTTTTCAGCACACTATCTTTCCCATGCAGCTTACTCAGGAAACCAGACACATAAAGAAAATAACTGCCTAGGGGTTCCTCAGCATATTTGCAAATCTGTGGTGTATTACCCCCACAGTCCACAGGGCAAACAGCCTCGATATGAATTCTTCATTTACCCCATCATGCTCCGCACATGGCCAAGGACACCTGGGACACTAAGGAATGTGGATTTGGTGAGGAATTTCTGCCTCAATCGATGCAGTGTATGGAATAACAAATGATTAAAATGTTTGCACGCCATTTTGGAGCATTTCTATTGGTGCATTCATCATGAAATTTTCACACAATATGCAGACAGCTGCTGAGTTCAAAAGTAAACTAAATATCTACAAAAATGTAGACGCATGTTTATCGTTGGACAGTGATGAAAACATTAAGATGACCTCGTTCTTACACTCATTACACATGGAATCAGCTCCACTGAAAATACTAATGTAGAAATGGCTCTTTAAGGTATTGCAGTCTCAGAGACAACTGGATGTTGTATAAGCAGCGCAACAGATGGCTCAACCAGAATAGGCAGAACCAGAGTGAGTCCTGTCCTTATTCACATAGACACAGACCTAGAATGCTCATTATATCTGCGTGCAGCAACCGATGCTGTGTATGACTTGGTCAGGATTAAGCATTAACTGGATGATAGCAATAGAATATGCTTGCAATCTGTAAAATATCTTGATTTGTGGTTTACAAAGATGTGGTACTGATGTCAGGCGATTAGTTCAGGATCATAAACACCACTCCAACTCAACCCAAAGACACTGAATAGTGCACCAGAACTTTGAGAATGCAGTTGCACAAACTTGGGGGCTTTATACCCCTCTAGGGCGTGCTTGACAGCTGCTCCAGTGCATCCCAATGCATTTTAGACATACACTATACTGCCAAAAGTATTAGCTTGAAAGCCTTTGTACACATATGAACTTGAGTGACCTCCCATTCTTAATCCAAGGGCCCTCCCTTTTCAGCTATGACAGTGTGTTGAGGTCAGTCAAATGCCTCAACACCAAACTTGCTCATTCATGACTTTATGGACCTTGCTTTATGCACTGGTGCACAGTCATGTTGTAACAGGAAGGGGCTGTCCCCAAACTGTTCCCACAAAGTTAGGAGCATGACCTTGTTTAAAATCTCTTGGTATGCCGAAGTGTTAGTTCCCTTCACTGGAAATATAAGGCCAAGCCCAACTTTTGAAAAACAACTCCACACCATAATCCCCCTTCTACTAAACTTTACTCTTGACACAATGCAGTCACACAAGTACAGTTCTCCTTGCAACTGCCAAACCCAGTCTATCAGATTGCCAGATGGAGAAGCGTGATTCATCACTCCATAGAACACGTCTCCACTTCAGTGGCAAGGAAATTTCATGACTGGACATTGCACTGGTGGCATCCTATCATGGTACAATGCTGGAATTCACTGAGCTCCTGAGACCAACCCATCCTTTCAGAAATGTTTGTAAAGGCAGTTTGCACACCTAGGTGCTTGGCTCTATACAGTGATCGCAACACCATAATTCAATGGTTTTGGGTGGATGAATGAATACTTTTGGCAATATAGTGTAGAATGTATAGTGTATATGGAAGAAACATCTCACATTTTCATCAGTGGAAATGGAAACAAGGTACAGAGGCTGATTTCATGTAACTCAGCCCTAGTCTTCACACTCCAAGATGCATAGCAACATGTGATGTAGAAAGGACTGGACATGACTAAGATGGTGGGATGGGGTTAAATATATCAACTGTTTGTCACCATCTTCCCAATATAGTATTCTTTTCAACTCTTTGTTTCCAATACGAAATAAAGCAGCAAAGCTTAACTCAGGCTTGAGTCGAAGTCTCAAAAACCCATTAAAAAAAAACACTTTGCTCAGAGAAGCATTTACATCACTGCTGTGTATTCAGCAGTGGTGATATATACAGCAAACATTCCATACCCAATGGATGACTAACACGTACTTTCATAACACTGTTGGTCATGCAGGCATGTTTAAGGCAATGACTAAGCCTAATTCTGTGGAATATTTTAGATATTTGAAATGACATTATCATAAGAAGTATAGAAAAGCAACTGCTAGTTTAATGCGGCCCTCAAGAAGTGCCGTAAAGAAGAAATTTACATTTTAATTACATGAAGTAAGCATCGGTAAAGCATTTCATGGCCTAATTTGAACAAAACTAAGCAAACAAAATGTAAGGAGAATAAAATAACATTATATAATCACGAGCTAGATCTACAACCCTCCAGATATTGTTGGAAATGGGGTTTGTAAATAAAAATTTGTTTCTAAAAGAAAAAAATCAAGCCATAATTTAGTAATGGATTGATGCATGATCAACACTTTCACTGCTACTACTTTTTTATTACATGACTATTTTAGACACTATGCCTTTTTTTTCATTACATGAATTTACATGATACATTTGTCCTATAAATGAAACCTCTAGGAAGGTTTTATTGGAACATTACCACTGCACTTAGTAAACTCAGGTCTTGATAAAACTTAAGTTGCTCACACATTCACAATGACGACTCCCACTCATCCCAAAAGCACTGGATATTGCTCTGTCACTTCAGAGAATGAAGTTCTACTGCTCCTTAGCTCAGTACATGGTGCCTATACTTGTCATTGGATACGCTGACCTGAAGCTTCGGTGATTTCAGACATATGAGCAAACGTAATACAAGAACTTAAATGAATTTTTACTGGGGAAAAGTTTTTGAGCAAACTATGCAACTACAAAGTCTTTTTAGCCTCAAGATCATAAGAAACGCTGGATGAGGTGCAGGTGTCCACAATCTTTTGCAGATATATTGTATACAATACAGGTTGCACACTCAGCTGTTATGGCTGTTTATATCATGGAAGGGAGTAAGACCATTTGGTCCCGTGGCGCATATTTATTAGTCTGGGAATACAGCAGTGAGAGTTGTCATAAATGATGTAATAAATGCTCAGGCGTAAAGAAAGAAAGGGTATTATTACCCGTTTTATTACACTGTACATTTACTCTACTGTTTGTAATTTGTCTTGTCAGCTGCAAGAAAGGAAGTATGGGCAAAGGAAAGGGTTTATGGATTTCGATTCTTATATGGAACACAGACAAGCCTTAAACAAAGCCATTAAAGGTTCACACACCATTTAATACCTCACAGAGAGTTACATTTAATACATCACAGGATTAGTGATGGGACTGGCTATGGTGGAAACTGGAGTGGAAAAATATTCAGGGTGTATAGATTAATATTTTGGCCACTGAAGATATTAAAACCTTGCAGTTGTTCACTGCTGTAAATAATACCTACATGTTGTTTTGCTCAGTGACTTCCTCAGTGTGCACATGGTTTGTTAAACACTATATACCTCTGGTTTTACCTCTCATCCAAAGGACGGCCACATTTGTTCACTACAGGCAGTGGGATCAACACCAAACACAGAGATAGCACCCCCTGTTGGCTCCACTAATACCAAATCCAGCAACTACTCAAATGTCAATTTGCCATCAAATACTGGAAAGACACAAACCTGCTTTTAGATACAAAACCAGTTCAGCAAAATGGTCAGCAAAACCATTTTCTGCCACTATTCAAGACATCTGGTTTGAGCTCAAAAGAATAGAAAACATTGTTAATCGTTTAGGGGCAGCGTGGAGGCGCAGCAGGTGGTGTCGCAGTCACACAGCTCCAGGGACCTGGAGGTTGTGGGTTCTGGTCCTGCTCCAGGTGACTGTCTATGAGGAGTGTGGTGTGTTCTCCCTGTGTCCGCGCGGGTTTCCTCCCGGTGACTGTCTGTGATGAGTGTGGTGCGTTCTCCCTGTGTTCGCGTGGGTTTTCTCTGAGTGACTGTCTGTGAGGAGTGTGGTGTGTTCTCCCTGTGTCCGCATGGGTTTCCTCCAGGTGACTGTCTGTGAGGTGTGTGGTGTGTTCTCCCTGTGTCCGCGTGGGTTTCCTCCAGGTGACTGTCTGTGAGGAGTGTGGTGTGTTCTCCCTGTGTCCGCGTGGGTTTCCTCCAGGTGATTGTCTGTGAGGAGTGTGGTGTGTTCTCCCTGTGTCCGCATGGGTTTCCTCCAGGTGACTGTCTGTGAGGAGTGTGGTGTGTTCTCCCTGTGTCCGCATGGGTTTCCTCCAGGTGACTGTCTGGGAGGAGTGTGGTGTGTTCTCCCTGTGTCCGCATGGGTTTCCTCCAGGTAACTGTCTGTGAGGAGTGTGGTGTGTTCTCCCTGTGTCCGCATGGGTTTCCTCCAGGTGACTGTCTATGAGGAGTGTGGTGTGTTCTCTCTGTGTCCACGCGGGTTTCCTCCGGGTGACTGTCTGTGAGGTGTGTGGTGTGTTCTCCCTGTGTCCGCGCGGGTTTCCTCCAGGTGACTGTCTGTGATGAGTGTGGTGCGTTCTCCCTGTGTCCGTGTGGGTTTCCTCCGGGTGACTGTCTGTGAGGAGTGTGGTGTGTTCTCCCTGTGTCCGCGTGGGTTTCCTCTGAGTGACTGTCTGTGAGGAGTGTGGTGTGTTCTCCCTGTGTCCGCGCGGGTTTCCTCCAGGTGACTGTCTGTGAGGAGTGTGGTGTGTTCTCCCTGTGTCCGCGTGGGTTTCCTCCAGGTGACTGTCTGTGAGGAGTGTCGTGTGTTCTCCCTGTGTCCGCGTGGGTTTCCTCCAGGTGACTGTCTGTGAGGAGTGTGGTGTGTTCTCCCTGTGTCCGCATGGGTTTCCTCCAGGTGACTGTCTGTGAGGAGTGTGGTGTGTTCTCCGTGTCCGCGTGGGTTTCCTCCAGGTGACTGTCTGTGAGGAGTGTGGTGTGTTCTCCCTGTGTCCGCATGGGTTTCCTCCAGGTGACTGTCTGTGAGGAGTGTGGTGGGTTCTTCCTGTGTCCGCGTGGGTTCCCTCCGAGTGCACCGGTTTCCTCACATAGTCCAAAAACACACATTCGTAGATGGATTGGCGACTCAAAAGTGTCCATAGGTGTAAGTGTGGGTCGAACTGTGCACCCTCCAGGGTGTGTTCCTGTGCTAACAATTCCGGGTGGGCTCCGAACCCACCTTGACCCTGAAATTAATTTGTTTATTTTCCTCCTGGAGCTAACCCTTTGTGTAATTTTATTTTTACAGCACTGTACTGACAGCAATGGCAAAGTTTGGTTCTCACTGTCCTCCAAAATTACATAGCGCAGTTTCTGAAGAGCTGAACCCAAATTAACAATGGTAGAGGCTTTCTTCTCTCTATTGCAGGACAGTGGAGTACCACAAATTATAAGAATTAATTGTAATTTTTAAGTAAATATATTACATAGCGTTCCTTCAAATACATTAAAATGAATATAAATACATTAAAATGTAGCCTTTTTTGTTACATTCATCAAATGAAAACAAATGAAATCTGTATATGGTAAATTATTTTGACGGTGCTCACGTTTACATTCACATCCAGATTAATGTGAATCTTACCACTAAAGGCTGAATTATTAAAAGTAATAAAGAAAAGCTAATGGAATTTAATTTAATACGCTTTAAATTTAGATTGTAACAAATTCTCTGCTGCACAACGGTACTTCATTGGCTCAAATACGAGCCATAATCTAATAACATTTTTAAGGGCTAATAAAATGATTAAGGGCAATAAATGTAATGACTTTACCTAATCTGACAAGTCCACTGATTAGCACTGGGTAAATGTGAAAGCATGCGTCCGTTTTACAATGCTCAGTGACACATTCCACTGACATAATTGCTTCATTACTGGTTCAGTAAAGAAATCACTGGGTATAGATATCTCTCTCCTGCAGCTGTGTGAAATAAACCTACTTCCTTTACAACCCACCTCAGCACCTGCTGTCGGAGTATGTACCGGTTATGGCCTGTGCTGTTTTGAACAGATATTACTGTATCTATACATTAAAGCCCATCTCTTGAGGCTTTCTTTACTACGTTTGACAGGTACCATCCCCTGGAGTCAACTAAAAAAGATTAGAAACGAGAACTAGAAAACTAGAAAAGGACTAGAAAAGATGGCCACCGGGTCCTAACGTCCATTTCCTTCCCGTGATTATTTCCAGAGTTGTCGTTCATACACATAATTTGCTTTTGAATTACGCATCGTATGCAGGCGTATGAATAAGAGATGATACATAATTGAAGTGAGCGAAATGAAAGCACTGCTGCACCTGCTGCACTCTTGGTGTTTATTGTTGCTTTGAGCTAAGGTCATTCTAAGTGGCAGACTCAGCTAAGTTGAATTTATGGGAGCTCTTAAGTAGGTCACGTTCATCTTCTCTCTCAGCCATGAAACAGAAGAGCTAGGTTTATCCTTGGGGAGAGGACAGGCCGGAGTATTGGTTTGTGTTCCTTCTGGGCTTTGGTCACCTGGAAATGAAAAACCCTGTTCCAAACGACTCAAACAGACAGCTGTCCCATGGTTTGTTTTCAACAGCAATATGAAAATACCATGAAGGAGCTTCACTTTCTAATAACTGATAAGACTGTGTGATATACACATTATGTCCATAAACTTATTTCTAATACTTCAAAAAGGACCCAAACTTTATCCATTTTCTACAAGTTTTCACAGGTCTCCGGTGGTGTTAAAACAACGGTGAGGTGCTTTCGTCAACCTACCACAAGGATCAAACAACACAGCACCACTGTCCCCTGTCTAAACAGCACTGGATCCAGCACAGTGATTGGATATAATCAAACAAGGGAGTGGGAAAATTCTGAAGTACTCATTTATTGGAACACTAGGTAAGGGTTCCTACACTCCTGCTGAAGTTACATAGTGCAGTTTCTACAGTGCTAAGTGCTAAGCCTGGAGTAGAAAATAAATATACTACCTAGTGTTCCGTTAACACTGCATTTTATCCCATGTCTTTAGACATAGCAGAACATAAATAATTTATTTTATAGTTTGAGAATTAGTATGAGCTTCATATGTTAAAATTAATATGCTAATGCACTCAATTATTTTTTATTTGATGTGTACTCAAACAAAGAGAAAAGAACTCCACAAATAAATATGGCTTTTTACCCCTTTTGTCCCATGCCTTGCATCAGGCACAGTGACCTTAGACCCATGAACAGCTGCTCCAGACTGTCGCACTTCATTTCATGCAGTGGAGAATTATATGTATGTAAATAAATATTGATGAACGATGGCAGTTGTGTAGAGAAATACATCATTGTTTTGGGCTAAAGTCATAAAGCACTGAGGAAGTGAGAGCTTGATGCTGATGATGCTGGGAGTGTGTGAAGGGGACACGTTGAGAGCCTCTGAGCTGAGCCTGCCCCTTTCTGAAGAGGCCGAGCAGCTGTGTGGCAATTCAGCAGAAGCCTGCTGCGAATGACCGGCCGACTGACCGGCCATGAGCCCATTACTGCAGCCAATCCACGATTCTCTGAATCACATCTCAGCCAGGCAGCCGTCAAAACCACTGCCTACTGTTCCACAGCAGCCACAAATCAATAGTGTTTTCAACCAAATGCAGCAGAAGAATGTCAAAATAAAAGTGACAGCAGATTAGCTATGGCCTGTCCAGCACTGCAGAAAAACAAGATTAAGCATGAACACATAATAATGAGCAAATAAATGGTACATAAGGTAAATCAATTTTAATATTTCATAACAATTATGAATTCTTTCTGACAGTCTCTGGTCAAAATTGATCAAAAATATGTTTAATCTCAAATTTCAAAAGGGAATTTAATCTTTTTAAATGTATGCATAATTAAATTATTGAAATATACAATATGTTTCCAAAAAGTTGGGATGCTGTGAAAAAATGTTAATACATAGGGCAAATCCTTTATACCCTACAGTTCAAATTATTTTTAAAAATATGCAAAGCATTTAAACCCCACATTTGAAAAAAAACAGCAAATTTATTGTTGTTTGAAAAATATATGCTCATTTTGATGCTAGCAATGCATTTCAAAAATGTTAGAACAGGGACTACTTAAAAAAACACCTGGTGGAATATCTCAACTAAAGAGGCTAACTGGCAAAAGGTCAGTGACACAACTTGGTTCCACATGAACATTCAAGAATAACACTTCTCAACTTAAAATAGCAAAGAACTTGGGGATTTCATTATCTATGGGACGTAATATCATTAAAAGATTTAGAGAATCTGAAAAAATATATGTATGCAGGAGACAAAGCCCAAAACTATTACTGAATGGCCATGATCTTTAGGCCCTCAGGTGGCACTGCATTAAAAACACCATTCTGCAGAGGAAATCACTGCGCAATCTCAAGAAAAATATTGAGAACCACTGTCTCACGGACAAAGCTAAATAGGGGAGAGACCATCCAGAGTTGTATCAGTGCACAGCATCAAGCATCTCTGACTGCATGGGCAAAGGCTATGTCAAGACTAGACAAGACTATGCCCTGCACTTATTACAACAGCATGGCTCAAAAGAGTCCAGGTGCTGTCTAGTCTATCACTTTCAAAACTACAGCAATTAATCTCCTCAGTTCCCAAACGTCTAGAGCGCCATTAAAGAACAGAAAATGCAACACAGTAGTCCCAACTCAACACCTGTTATATTGTCTGCATACTATTTTTAATAAAATGCTGGGTTTAAATTATTTGCACATCATTGCATTTAGGTTTTATTCACATTTTGCCCAGTGTCCCATGTTTTTGGAGAACAGGGTTGTAATCAAAGTCCTTCTGAGAAGCTGGCTGTGAAATGGTTCACCGTGGAGAATGCGATAATGAGAATGATAGAACCCAACGGTCTCTTGAGGTCACCATGCCTTATACCAGGGAGCAAACACGTGGTACCCATAACCACCACTGTGGACGCTTCTGCCGGTAACATTATCTAAAACATAGCATTTCATATTAAAACACTCTGAATAACTTCGTTTACAAATGATCCATTTACTGATATATTTATCGGTAAAATCACACATAAAATATTGGTCACATGTTTTTATGTCATTATGAGTGTATGCATGAGCATATGTGCAACAAACTGACATCAATGTGCCTCTCCCCACGGTTCAACTCTAAATAGCCTACACCATCAAAGCGGTCACATCAGAAAGCAGCCGTAATAAACAGAAACAGGGTGGAAAGGCAAAGGTCCTTAAATAGAGACTTGTGAGAAAATGACTGATTAGAGAAAGCAAAAGCACGTAGCTCTACTGCTGGATGCTTTCACAAAAACAAGCATTATGCTGAATGTTGGAGCGAATGGTGCAATCAAGCATGCAGAGGAAACATCAAGATTGCTAATGAGTCACAATTGCTGTTTGCAGATGCAACCTTCTGCCCTTGAAAAATGACAGCATCTCAGAAAGGCTGGGATCTTGAGCGAGCTGGAGAAAACTCATCCCCCCATTTTCTGAGGTACGGCAACATTTCCGCAATCCCCTAATTGCAAAAGCCTTTAAAGGCGGTCCTACTCTAATATATTCATTGCCTTTGCTGGTGGTGCTATGTGCCCTCATTTACTGGCATTACAAACATTGATTTGGAATTACACTGCTGGACATTGGAGACACTAATGTGGTGTGACAGGTCAGCAGAGAGTTCACAGTGGGCCAGTGTGAGAAGAGTGAGGTCTGTGCGTGTGTGTGTGTGTATTGAACTTGTGCCCTCTGTCACATCCAGCTCTACTGATGTATAAGGGCCTTACACTCAGCATGGGCGTTCTGAATGTACGTTCAAACTATAAACAGCACGGTGTAATCAAGCAAAAAGCAAACTACTTCTGTTATCCTCTTTATGTAATACATTTCCATTTCTAAGCAGTATGGCCAAAAAGCTGGCTCTGATAAATACTGGAAGATAATTTCTAGGTCATGACTTACTAAGGCTGTCCAAGAAAGTAGAACAGTCAATGAGTTCAAAGATAACATGCACTTTTGAGGGTGACATGGTGGCACTGTTAGTGTTGCCGTCATACAGCTCCAGGGTCCTGGGCTTGTGGGTTCAGATCCAGCCTTGTGTCACTGTCTGTGGGCAGTTTGGTGTGTTCTCCCTGTGTCTGTGTGGGTTTCCTCCAGCTGCTCCACTTTCCTCCCACAGTCCAAATACTACTGAAAATGTCCATATGTGTGACATGTGGTTGACTAGGGTGTGTTCCTGCCTTGTGTCCAGTGATTTCAAGACCCAGGACTCACCACAACCCTGAACAGGATAAAGCTGTTACAGAAAATGAATGAATTAAATATAAATTTTTATGTTAAAAGCTACACTAAATATCTAGACATTTAACAACAACCCGTATAACTGTGAACTATTTGAAGGTTGTGTTCAATGTCGCAAACACACAGTTTGTATTATCTTCATACACTGGAGCAGTTGCACATGATCCCAAAGTCACCTTGCCCAATGCCAAGTGTTGGATAGAGGGGTACCCAGCCAGAGCAGGAATGCATGTATGGATTTCAGTACCTGATCTCACTAATGTTCTCATGAGGGACAGCAATCAGACCCTCATATCATTCCAGCATCAAGTCTAAAACCTTCCCAGAAGAGAATAAAGCAGGATAAACCACCTACTCATTTTACTCATTTCAGAAAAAAATATCGCAAGAGCAGATGTCCATAAAGTCTTAGCCATAGTGTATTAGGAAGGAAGTGCACCTCATTTTCATTGCCTTTGGTCTTGCAGCTGTGTAATTTACTGGATTCGACTGACCTTATGTGGACGAATGTAAACGCTTTGATCTTCAATCATTTAGCCCTATCAGCTTTCTATTTGTGTGTTAGCTCGGCTGTAGAAATATAAGTGCAACGGCTAGCTCTTTTGTGCTTCTTCTGTAATCAGGCAGCAGACAAATTCCCAGTCATTTCCAGTGAACTCTCTGCCCTGACATTTACAGAAGCATTCCAGTGGCATAAATCAAAGATCTGGTTTATGAACATACACGACCAATCTGGTTTTCATAATGCAAGCCAAATCTTTCATCATATAAACACAGAAAAGTCATAAAATCACAGTTCATGTCGAAAGGCCCCACCATTCACTGTCAATATAAGCTTATCTTTATTTATTTTGAAGGTTTCTTGCTGCACAGTGAAGTGCTGGGAGGCTTTATACTCCTCAAGCCAACACCTGGCATTGTGCATGGTATATTTAAGCTTATATTCAGCTGCTCCACAGCAATGCATTTCATTTTAGAATTTCTGTAGAGATTATACTGAACAGCTGTGTACACAATGTGTGTACCTTGCAGTAACTAAACTAAATAAAGAAGGTCTGCACGCTTTACCTGATTTTCAGCTACTACAAGGTGCTCTCACAACTGGTCAAATCCTCATGAAAAGGGCACTGTCCAGTTGAATGGGATGCTTGAGAGCAGCCACATGTGAGATTAAGGTCACCATGCCCAGTGCCAAGCATGGGCTAGAGGGGTGTACAGTCCCATCACACTGGGCTGTGCTGCAGGGGATCTGCATTCTATGGAGTGGAGGCTCCATTCAATAACCTTGGAATGGGATGAAGGATGTGTGGGATCTGGCTCTAATCATTCAACATCAGTAACTTACCACATAATCTCTAGCTGGAGATAAAGCCAGCTATTATTAGCTGTGCAAATTTATTGTACAGGCTAACTAGCTCTCTTCTTGGCAAGCTTAAACATTATTAATTACAAAGCTTTCCGAAGATGAAAATAACTTTAGAGCATTGTACTTCTCAAAGAATAATCAACCGCTTTCTCCTACGGCTCTTCTTCTTGTAATGGAACAGCGATTACACTGATACCTAGTGTCCTGGATGTATCAGTGTCAGGTGCTGAGCAAAGGAGAGGCCGAGGCGGGATCAGGTGCAAGGTGGACATTTTCAGTAACTTGAAACAGACAGGTGTGAACATATACCGAGAGATCATGGAAAAACAAGATTAATGCCTAATGAACTATCAAAGGGAATATGCACAATAGGTGCAGGGAGTGGCTAGGGAAGTAGTAAAAAGACAACGACAGGAACGACAAAAATAACCCTTCTGATTAAAACATGATGAAGGGCAGGAATAGATCATTACATCTGTACTCTTTTAAAATTAAGAAACTAATTATTGTTATTTTTAGTATTATTATTAATAATAATAATATGTTTTCCTTCTTCTATAAAGTCGTATGTGGGGCACGGGGGCGCAGCAGGTTAGTGTCGCAGTCACACAGCTCCAGAGACCTGGAGGTTGTGGGTTCGATTCCCGCTCCGGGTGACTGTCTGTGAGTAGTTTGGTGTGTTGTCCCTGTGTCCGTGTGGGTTTCCTCCGGGTGCTCCGGTTTCCTCCCACGGTCCAAAAACACACTTGGTAGGTGGATTGGTGACTCCAAAGTGTCCGTAGGTGTGTGTGTGTGTGTCTGTGTTGCCCTGTGAAGGACTGGCGCCCCCTCCAGGGTGTATTCCCTGCCTTGGGCCCAATGATTGCAGGTAGGCTCTGGACCCACCGCGACCCTGAATTGGATAAGCGGTTGGGTTACAGATAATGAATGAATGAATGAATTATTGTTATTTTTAGTATTATTAATAATAATAATAATAATAATAATATGTTTTCCTTCTATAAAGTTGTAAATGTGGACATAAAATATGTGTGTGTGTGTGTGTGTGGCGCAGCAGGCAGTGTTGCAGTCACACAACTCCAGAGACCTGGAGGTTGTGGGTTTGATTCCCGCTCCAGGTGACTGTCTATGAGGAGTTGGTGTGTTCTCCCTGTGTCCACATGGGTTTCCTCTGGGTGACTGTCTGTGAGGAGTGTGGTGTGTTCTCCCTGTGTCTGCTTGGGTTTCCTCCGGGTGCTCCGGTTTCCTCCCACAGTCCAAAAACACACATTGGTAGGTGGATTGACAACTTATAAGTGTCCGTAGGTGTGAATGCGTGTGTGTCTGTGTTGCCCTGTGAAGTTCCTGCCTTGTGCTCAATGATTCTGGCTAGGCTCACGACCCTGAACTGGATATAAGCGCTTACAGACAATGAATGAATGTGTGTGTGTGTGTGTGTGTAAATCGTCACTGTCAAATTAAAAACATACACATATATTTGTTAGAGTATACCAAAGAAAAAAAGAAAAATTCACTCACACTCTCTTGTCTGTCCTCCACAGTGCAATCATTCCTTTTCATCATGAGGACTTGTGCAGCTTGCCGCCAATTAAACTGTGAATGTGCTGAAAGAGAACACATGGAGTGCCTCATCAAAAACAAAGACCTGTTGAACACGTTAACATTTCCTTTAGGCGCTAATTACCACATTCCTATTTTGCACTACGTTACAAAGAGTCAGTGAGCTTGACGTAACACTTTCAGGTTCAAATCCTGCAATCCAGCTTTCTACAATCAACAGCAAGTAGTAATGCGTACTGCTCATTAAAGAATACGAGTTAAAATTTGTTTTTGTTTTTTTGCTCCTGGCTTCCCCCCTACATTACTGCAGAGTGTAAGTCACTTTTACAGCATTGTCCTGAAATAAAAAATGTGTGGGGGCGTGCTTTCCTACCCTCCTCCAAAAGTTACATAGTGCAGTTTCTGCGGTGCTGAGCAAGTAGGAGCGATGACCGAGGCTCTATTCTCCCTATGACAGGTCAGCGAAGCATCACAATGTTTTAGAAGCTGCACTTTTAAGGTAAAAATACTATATAGTGTTCTTTTAAAAAATAGTACCCTTTAATGCTTTGAAACATAAAACGTTAACCCCTAAAATATAAGCTTATTATTCAGATAATAATCTTAATATCCAGTTTTTAGGATGGAATAAATGTATGGTTAGTGGCATTGCCATGAAATGTATTTATACCCTGTCTGATATTCTCTGGTATTGTTTTAATAACACTGGTAGTTCAGCCAAAAACAATGATCAGAAAACAGAGTGGTAAATCTACATCTGAAAGACAGAAATGACAGAATGTTGTTAAGGTTCTCATTTTGTAATTTATTCTTTTGCCTAAAAATCTAAAAATGTACTGTGACCAAATTTGTAATTATACTGAATATAACGTATGAGTGTGTAATTGACCCACATTCTCCCCTACAGCTTTCAGACACACACACACACACAGTCTCTCTCTCACTCTTACTCCAAAACAGTCTGTTTGAATGATTATTTTACAAGAAGCCAAACAAGAGAGTTTGCCTATTTGTCACTAAAGCAGACACAGTCTAAGGCTGAAAGACAGAAGGGAACACCAGAGTAAAGTCTGCCAAGCTGCCTATTCCCAGCTCCTTATTGAGAGTCTAATCCTATCCTGTGGCATTCTCTCCACCAGAATAACACACAAAGCCCCATGACAGCCACATACAGGCAAATTATGCTTCGCAATGAGATGCAAGCTTCAGAAGTTTCTTTGTGAGTTCCCATTCGCCTTTTTGCCCAAGAATGTGCCTTAAAGTGGTTGGTTTTGACACTAGAAATAATTTTACATCTCCTTGAAAGCACAAAGAATGTTTAAAATAAACTAACTTTTTCGTTTGTTTGTTTGTTTTTAACAATTAATACAAAAACACCATCAGCATTTGATGACAGTTACTGATTGACACTACACTTCACTGCTTAGATTTTATTCTTTCTCATTTGTAAATGTAATTTGTATTCTGTAAATCTAACCCAGGAAGATGAAGCCGGAACATTGTTGTATTTGTCAGCTTTGGCAGATATATACATGAAAAATATATGATTTCAAAATCAACTCATAAACATCAGCCCATGTTTTGTTGCAGCGCTAGTTTTTTAAGTGCTTTTTACCTGATGCGCTTGCACTTTATGAGCTATACATTAAGTTTGTCTGGTGTAGCGTGTGACATTACTGGCCTCTAGTTGAGCACACAAGGGTAAGCCCACCTTGTAATACAAATGACAGTTCTTGCCCAACCCTGTTAATACTACATTTACTTACATTATGAACTCAAAGAAAAACTTTCAGCGTGGTGGTACACTCAACAGCACATATTCAGTTTGTTTAGTTATGGAAAATAATTGTAGATTGCTGATTTAATACACTCTATTTTATAGTATAATATATTATAGTATTAACTACTATAATACTATATATATATATATATATATCCATTATCTGTAACCGCTTATCCAATTAAGGGTCGCGGGGGGTCCAGAGCCTACCTGGAATCATCGGGCGCAAGGCGGGAATACACCCTGGAGGGGACGCCAGTCCTTCACAGGGCAACACAGACACATTCACTCACACACTCACACCTACGGACACTTTCAAGTCGCCAATCCACCTGCAATGTGTGTTTTTGGACTGTGGGAGGAAACCGGAGCACCCGGAGGAAACCCACGCGGACACGGGGAGAACACACCAACTCCTCACAGACAGTCACCCGGAGCGGGAAACCTCCAGGCCCCTGGAGCTGTGTGACTGCGACACTACCTGTTGCGCCACCGTGCCGCATATATATATATATATATATATATATATATATATACAGGGGTTAGACAATGAAACTGAAACACCTGTTATTGTAGTGTGGGAGGTGTCATGGCTAAATTGGAGCAGCCTGGTGGCCAAGGTTCATTAATTGCACATTGCACCAGTAAGACCATGTGCATCCAATGGTTCAAACATTGTGTCCTGAAGGCGGTGTTGTGTATTAGGACGACATTGCACCAATACACACAGCA
Organism: Hoplias malabaricus; assembly: GCF_029633855.1. NCBI lineage: Eukaryota > Metazoa > Chordata > Actinopteri > Characiformes > Erythrinidae > Hoplias > Hoplias malabaricus. The sequence continues at coordinate 24,601,386 of NC_089817.1, forward strand.
AGACTGATGAAAGATTGGTTTGATGAACATGAAAGTGAAGTTGAACATCTCCCATGGCCTGCACAGTCACCAGATCTAAATATTATTGAGCCACTTTGGGGTGTTTTGGAGGAGCGGGTCAGGAAACGTTTTCCTCCACCAGCATCACGTAGTGACCTGGCCACTATCCTGCAAGAAGAATGGCTTAAACTCCCTCTGACCACTGTGCAGGACTTGTATATGTCATTCCCAAGACGAATTGACGCTGTATTGGCCGCAAAAGGAGGCCCTACACCATACTAATCAATTATTGTTTCACTTTCATTGTCCAACCCCTGTATATATATATTACACTTCTAAAATACCTCTGTATGAGTAGAACAGAATGTAATGTACCTTTAAACGGAACTAAACTGGACAATAAACCATTGTCTTTTAGGGGTACATTTACACTGCTTTTACATTTAGTGACTATAATATCTCTGTTCAATACCTTTGTCAAATATTTGTGGACACCCCATTTCTTCTGGAATTAGTTTATTAGTTTATAGGCATTTTATCACTATTTGCTGCAGAACACCCTTCTGGGATGGCACTTGAGCACTTCTGCTCTGTAAATCATTAGAAAAGGTATTAGAAAAGAGGGTGGCGCAGCAGGTAGTGTCGCAGTCACACAGCTCCAGGGGCCTGGAGGTTGTGGGTACGATTCTCACTCCGGGTGACTGTCTGTGAGGAGTTGGTGTGTTCTCCCTGTGACTGCGTGGGTTTCCTCCAGGTGCTCCGGTTTCCTCCCACAGTCCATAAACACACGTTGGAGGTGGATTGGCGACTCAAAAGTGTCCTTAGGTGTGAGTGTGTGAGTTAATGTGTAAGTGTGTGTAGCCCTGTGAAGGACTGGCATCCCCTCCAGGGTGTATTCCCGCCTTGCGCCTGATGATTCCAGGTAGGCTCTGGACCCACCGCGACCCTGAACTGGATAAGCGCTTACAGATAATGAATTAATTAATTAGAAAGAGCATTTACAGCATCTGTCAAATGCATAACTATAATATGAGACATTTCGACCGGTTCTCGGTGAATGACATGTGCACACAATTTTCAAATACTAAAAATGACTGGTTCATATTATTCATTACAGCAGTGAAGACATTGACAATTTCAGTTAAGGCCAGAGCGCCAAAATTGCCCAATTCTTGTTGCACACCCATAAAGTACCATCCTACACAATGTTAAAGGCACCAGCAGCACTGAACACTGGCACTAGAATGATGGATTGCTAGTATGGAAAAGGAGGCATTTACAAAGTTGAGGCTATGAAAGAGAAGAGAAATTATTGTAATTGTGTCGCATGACAAGAAAATCTTGGGTGTGGTAGAACAAAAACAACTTGTCTAACGTCACGGCATGTCACTTAAGTCATAATGACGGCTGTTTATGATCGGAATAAAACGGTTCATGTATTTTCACATTCATGTAGGCGGAAATGAGAAATGTCAAAAATCTGCGACGGTGACAAGGCAAGTCCGGCTCTGCTTCTTTTTTTCCCCCACTGCATTTCTCCGCATTTAATGGTGTTAATAACACACTTAAGATTGACGGTTTGCCACACCAATTTGTGACTCAACATGAGCCTGTTCTGAAGTGATGAGCTGGTTCAAGTCTTTCCGGAGCACTGCCATAGGCCAATCTTTAAAGAAACACTAAGCAACAAAAAGAGTCTCTGAAGCTTCCCCAAAGGCCACAGAAACTGAACTGGTGAGCATAAATCATGACGTATCTTGCTGGAATGGACTGGCACCTCACAAAGCAATGTCAGGACATATGCAGAAGCAAAAGCAACAGGGTTTTCTCTCAGCTAGGCTTTCTTGAAAGTGTTGCCTGACATCATCATTCATCACTGAGGCATATAGCCCTGTCCTTGTAAAGCCTATAATGAATGCCTTTCAGCCTGCTGTCACAGGAGAAAGGAGACTGCGAGACAGACGTGGCTAAATATAAGATGTCAGTACAAAGTGGTCCAATGAGTGGTTTAATAATGTTACCTTGGCTGGAAGAGAGGATTTACCTTGAACATGGTAAGACGTTAGCCACAAGAAAAAAGACCAAGCAATGCCTGGCTCTGAATGTCAGAGTCCTATTTTGGTTACTTGAAGACAAAAAGTACATTGTGCATGAGATGATAAGAGTAGGTGATGATGAATATAATAGTAGAGCAGGGTAAAGAGCCTCTGGCTATGCCTTGGGCAGGCAGTGGTCTTTCATATTCAGTGCTAAACGGTAGCTATAAGGTCATAAGCTCCCTACCTACCGAGCTGTAAAACAATGGAACTGTACTTTGAATGATGTTCCAACACCCAGCCTAAAGGTAGATGTTGTCTGGGTTCTCCCATGTGTCTACTCTGAATGGATTTAATCCACAATGAATGACACCTCCACACATCCAGCATTTCTTCCTAAATCAAAGGTGTTCATTGTGAGCTTACCACCAACTTTAGCTACAGTAACAGCCTCATAGTAGATTTTTGAAAAGTATCTCTAAATCAGCAAAGAAAAAGGGCTGCAAAAGCATGTGCATCAATTTGTTCTGTTCTTGAGGATAATATTGCATCCAAAACTATGTGTGAGATTTGAATGAACAAATTGGTTTAGATTACAAAGGTGATGCAAATATACAATAAATGCCACTTACTAATATTCCAGTATCCATATTTATATACCAGTGTCCATAGGGATTGGTGTAAGCCAGGGGTCTTCAAACTACGGCCTGCTGCTTTCATTTGACCGGCCCCTTTTACTACAGCTGTAAATCATGTGGTCTGTCCAAGGGCATAGATTTGGTTAGAGATGGAATGGATATGTCTCTATACCAATCCAGCAACTACTGAATTGTCCCTCGCAATCATTTGGAAAATGATTATCAATCAATAATGAAATAATGAAATGTGTATCGTAACGTAGATGCGTAAGTGGAACGAGCTTCCATCCCATACTCCACAGTGACGTTACGTTTTTGAAATATTATAATTTTAATCTCTAAATATAATTGATTTTAACTTCTAAATATTTATGACTTAGTATATAGTGTTTTTTTCTAGATGTTTTCTCCTCTGGCTGCAGTTCGGCCCCCGAAAGACTGAAAAATTGTGAGTTGGCCCTTTGATAAAAAAGTTTGAGGACCCATGGTGTAAGCAGACTTTGACTCCAATGATACAGTATATAACGACAATAGGGTTGGGCTAAGCGTAATCCCATATACCACAGCATTTACAAATGTGGGCGGTATCTCAAAATGAGGGAGGTATTTCAAACTTATGGCGTGTGTGGTGTGTTAAAGTTCTGTTCTGTGTTTGGGTTGACTAAGTTTACTACACAGCCAAAGAGTCCATTCATGGACATTTAAGAGAGTCACAGGAAAGGGGCGCTGTGGGAGCTCTCTGAATAGTGATGTCACACTCTGAAAATGGGTGGGTAAAAAAAACAAATAAATAAATAAAAAATAAAAAAGCCCAGTAGCCAACAGCAGTAGTGAGTTTAGCACTGAGCTTGGGTTAAAACAGAGAGAAATGAACCTGAAAACAAACAAAATACTCAGATAAAACTTCTCTCAACTTTGTGCTCACATGTGTGAGGTTTTTAACCACAGTCGGTTACCTGGCCACTGCTTCTAAACAGAGTAGTGTCTGTCTTATCTTCAGCACCAATCGTTGAAACAGACTTATCCTGTGTCGGTGTGCACTGTCAGGCTGTTCTGAGCTAAACTGCACAGTACTTGACTCTGCTCACAGATATGAGGCTTAGCACAGCCTGACAATGCATGGCATCCATGACATGGTGTCTTTGTTTAACAAACTGATCTCAGCCTTCCAATAGCTGGCCATGTGTGGAAACTTGTAACAAGACTGGACAACCCTCGCCTATGGCTAAGTACACTACACGTCCAAACATTTGTAGACATCCCTTACAATTAGTGAAATAATGTAAGGCGCACCCATTGTGGACATGTTCAGGTGTGCAAACACAGTTAGTATCATCTCCATAGTGATACATGGAATGAAATGAGAGGCTTTGGAAGAAATGTAAATGAACTAAATATTCACAATGTTCAATGGTATGTGTAGTCTGGTGTAAACCAGAGAGGTATTACAGCCACCAGACTTTGAGAGAAGAAATGGAACCACATTCACATTCATTTAGGCACAAAGTGTGTGAATGCTTTCCTATAATAAGTATAACAACACTGAAAAAATAACCAATTAAACCTTAAGATTGTTACTGAATAACAACTATAAAATGATTATGAGAGTGTTGCAGTTATGAAAGCTGGGAACTGAAGTGTAGATGTATGTACAGGACTTGGGTTTAATGGGCTTAAGTAATATTGAAAAAAAACAACAACAACAACAAAAAAAATAGTCTGATGTGAAGGAATCCAATATTTGCCAAGCGCCTTCCATCACTGGAATTCCTACAGAGCGCAATAGGCCTTTCTAAATGAGATGGAAGGTTGCCAGGTTTCATCTGTCTCCCTGCCAAACTTACCCACCAAATGCAGCATCTGCTTGGGCACATGAAGGCCCATGGCACATTCCTAAAACTGAGTCATTAAACAGTGCTCCTTTTTCGAGAGTTCAGTTGGATGGTGAATTTAGAGAATGATAAGCACGGTAGTATGTTTTCAGAGTGGAAATGCTCTACTGCCAAGACATGGGTAATTGGACCAGCTTCTCAGAACGTCTGTATAATTGAGTGGTTGAAATGAAGACAAAGTCATTCATAGTAGTTTGATATGAAATGGGCCATTGAATAGAACTGATTTACAGCGGTGGCACTAGAAACACTGGTATCATAAAATGTACAGTTTTATCAATTTTATTCACTATATTAAACATTGGTTGGGAACCTTGGCTGTACACAGCCCTACATACAAATGCACATATATCCTGCATCTTCGTTGGCTTCAGGTTTCTGAAACAGCCATTGGTTGTTATGGTTGTGAAAATGAACACTGTTCAATCGATCCGTACGGCTGCAAGAAAAGTGATCGCAGCTTCACCCAATTGCTGCATCTTTGGCGTCCATAAGTTCTAGTTTGCAAGAACGTCCAAGGCAATAATGAGTATCTTGGCTTTTAAAGCAAATGGACAGTAGGTTGCTTTTTTGGCTGAAGTGGAAGGAATGCCAGTGGGTTTCATGTGTGGAGAAGCCCCTGCCGTTCTCCAAAAAAAGCAACACTGAAGAAAAAAAGATCTTTGGGAATACTCTGACAATATGGCTTCCTGCTTTCCAACTAAACAAGAGCTGGACAGTGCGACAGGTTGACTTTTTGGTGAGTAAACAGGTCGCTAAATCAAAGACAGGTTTGTGAAGGGGGACTATGTCTAAATTAGATGGCTCTGTATATCTTTGTTCACGACTACATCTGTAAATATAATGTAGCCCCCAAGCAGAACATTTCCAAGCTCATATAAGTCAATTTAGGTGATCGTAGTTTTCAACAAAAAGTACTATTTTGCCTTTGTACACTTCCCCCTGGAGGGTGTCACTGTTAACTGGAATACAACTCTTGTGTGACAAATGAGTGCTATATAATGCATTTTAGACTGCAGTATAGGGAAGGGAAGGGGGAACTCTGAGAAAGTTGGGGACAAGTTCTGGGGAGGCTTTGCTGTCAGCACTCAGCAGGAGAAAGCAGTCATTGTAGAGTCGAGGTGACGAGATGGCTCTTGGTTGCAAAGTTCTTAGTGTCACGGAAAACTGAAGGGAGACAGGAGAATGTATAGGGTGTGAGTAAAAGGAAGAGCACTTTTATAGCTGCATTTTGCGAACAATTCTCGCTCTGTGCATTTCCCTGGAACGGCAGATTTTCGTAATCACACCAAATGGCTGTTTGCACTGAAATTATTTAAATATATAGCAATTCTTTCTAAAAATGTAAATATAAATGCTCACTAAAAAGGTCTATACAGGACAAGGACCTAGTCTCCAAAATCCCACCACAGTGCTTTTCATAATGAGAAATCCTTCATGCCATTCAACAACTGATTCAATATGAGTCCATTATGACAGAGAAGCTGACTGACATAAAGAATGATCTCATGGAAACATTTTCCACATTCAAAAGCTTGTAGTGTGTGCTCAATCTAATTGATTGAACTAGACTGTGTTCATCAGTCTAGTCAAATTATCATCAGTCTATCCTTTTTTGAAGCACCAAGCTGTGTTCAAAGCAGCTGCACTGCTGTGACACAAAACTGTAGTACAAGTCATACACATGTAATATGTAAAATAACCTTTGATAGAAAGTGGCAAACCAAACAAGCAGATGAGCAAATGATTCGATTGATCAAACCTATTTATATCTTAACACTTCTCAAGAAAATGATGCCGGGACTAAAGAAATGAATCCCCTATGGCATTTTCTACTCATCATGTTTTCTTGCTACATCACTTGTTCCTTTGTTCTGCGGCAACACCTTCTGTTATCATCCCATTACGAGTGCATCACTGTTATGGCTCTAGCATCCTTCCAGGCAGATGTGTGTAAATGTGTAAGGCCATTCCAGGGCGGTACTGTTACAGTCGTTGGCAAAAACAGCTCTAACATTCATGCAGTAAGTTCCAGTATGCGGTAGTCTCCAGCTGCAGCAGAAAAGAAAGGCCTTTGGACATTCACTACCCATGCTTACTACAGGTCAGCCTATCAGAACAGAGATCATTAACATAAGACATTCTTAAAACTGTACTGAGATTTGTTAGATTAGTTTGTTAAAGGTAATCCGTTAAAAGATGGTGTTCTACTGCTCCTGCAAGTCACTCTGTAAAGCCTGAAATATTCATTCAAATGTTAGAGCTGTCACTTCAGATTTGGGTTTTTGTTCAGGCCACATAAGAGGCACAGGCTCAAGTCATGTAGTCATGCTCAGGCTGGGAAAATTAGTGGGAGTGTGGCTAACAGTTATGATCTGTACCGTGCTGGAAGGTGTAGTGGTGGCTTTTCTTGCTGTTTAAGCATCTCACAAGCCAATACTTTAATGCCACACTCTGACACAAATGCACAATAAAAATATAGAATAATACACAAAAAGCAGGATGAAAAATGAGCACCAAGTATAGACTAATATTCACTTATATGTACACTTTCCGCATATGAGCTTCATACACTCAGGGGCAGCTGTGGCCTACATTGTAGAGTGCTTTGGACTAAAAAGCCATCAGTGTGATGCCCTTTACATTGAAAAATTGGGGGGAATAAAGGCAATCTTATTTCACTATTGGCAGACAGCCGAGCAGGCCAGAGCAGACGAGGCATTATCGCTTACTGACCGGATGACTGCGTGACTTACCGCAAGACTTTGTTGAAACGTGCATGCACACCATATGTGCAGACACGAAAGTTGGTAACTCTCAGTTTGACTAACGCTGTGTGATATTGGATAACGCTGGGTTTGTATCTTTGCTTGAAATATTATTGTAAAGTGAAGTAGTGTGAAGACATACAGTGATATGAATGTGTTTGTCCTGGAACAAAATGCCTCATGTGACTGTATACAAGATCTGCTTGGTGCTCCCTAAAAGCCTTCCAGCTTCGGCTTGCAGCTCAAACATATTGTACATGGGCCCTAATAAGGTTTGAATAAGGCTAGTGAAGGCTACTCATATTTTATTGTTCGATTCACTCAAATTCCAGTGACAAATTCCCTCCAATTCCTAAAATCTTAAACCTACATAATGTAGCTTTGAAGATAATAACATAATAAACTAGTTTGATACAAAGAAACGAAGAGAGGTTGAAAAATGGTCATGAAATGACACTCTTTTAGTAAAAATACCAAGTTATCACAATTTCTACTGTAGAATTATTGTTTTTACAGTAACAGATATCTTTTTGATAATAAAGACAGCTGTAATAACTTCAGCTTCTGATTCACGTAAGCTATCTTTCCAGAAAAGCGAGATAAACAGGCTATATCCTTACCGCCATGTGTAAGCCAAGGGTTGAGCTGGTTATTTAAAGATAAAGTCCAGAGTTTCCCAAATGAATGCTGATATATGCCACTTCTAAAGAGATTTGAGGAGATTGTGGAGGCTGCCTGGATGTAATCTTGGTATCATCTTAAATGCCCTGTATTTATCGGCAGACAACTAACAGATACAATTAAAAGGCTACAGTAAAGTCTATTTAAACTATCATGTACTACACATCCAACAGTATAACAGTGACAAGCAATCATTAAGGAATGTTAAGTCTCAAATTTACTGAGCAATGTATTAAAACACAGCTATACATTAGGAGGTAAAAGACTTTATCAAATCCAGACCAATTTTGCTGCCAAAATAACAGGTCAGAACAAAGGCAACACCTTTGACAAGCAATACAAGGCTGTGGGAAAATCACTGCTCCGTAGGTCACCTTCTGAAAGTAGGTCCTCAACTACTGCCTGAGATTACCTGTGTTTGAGTTTAAGTGCAGCCATTTTTGAGAGAAAAAGATTGAGGGATGATAAAAATGACCATCTGTTTCCCTGTGCCTTACACTTTTATTACTTAAAGGCATAGTACACATCTTTAAGCAATAAAAAATGTTTAATGTGTTTACGAAGCCCTAGTGAATAATAAACTGGCTCGGTCCGGTGTTACACTAAGTTCTGTGATCGTCAAGTTCTGTGACCCTAGAGGGCGCTACTTTATAGCCTTGGAATAGGGAGTCACAATTTATGAACTCCACTGAATATCCATATAAACCTTATAAACATTCAGGTTTAAGTACATTTATGTAATTAATATTCAGTGGCCCCAATGCTAATTTCTCTCTCTCTCTCTCTCTCTCTCTCTCTCTCTCTCTCTCTCCGCATGGCAGAGGCATCTGTCAGGTTTTTTAGACAACACAGAGAACTCCAAACGTGGAAAAGCACAAACCGAAATGAGGATGGCTCTAGTTAAAAATGAGTTTCTGTGGTAATTGAAACCGTGGATAAAAACTTCAATTTCAACTTCATCCATGTATGAACAACTTTCGTATGTTTCTCCTTCAAACACCCTTCCACCTTAAAAACACGGAGCTTAGAGGTGTATTTCCTCAAAATCATAGACGTTCCCTTTAAATGTGTGTTTAAAAAAACAGGTTTGAAAAGATAGTTTTTTATATGGAATCCAACCATAGAAACAGGTAAACAATTTAAAATAAACATGCTGTATTGGGCGTGGGTTTCCTCCGGGTGCTCCGGTTTCCTCCCACAGTCCAAAAACACACGTTGGTGGGTGGATTGGCGACTCTAAAGTGTCCGTAGGTGTGTGTGAGTGAATGTGTGACTGTGTGTGTCACCCTGTGAAGGACTGGCGCCCCTACAGGGTGTATTCCCGCCTTGCGCCCAATGATTCCAGGTAGGCTCTGGACCCACCGCGACCCTGAGCTGGATAAGGGTTACAGATAATGAATGAATGAATGAATGCTGTATTGGGGGGAACAATTAATTGGGAAATTATTTAAACACTGAAATTTATTAACTATATATATATAAACTTAAAACACTGCCTGTATATCTAGAAACTTAATATCTCCACCATTTCTTCTAAGCAACAGTGCAATCAGATGAAATAACCAAGGGGTCTTTTTCTTAAGTTTCCTGATTCTCAAATACATCTCCTGAGAAACACACCCAAGCAATCTCAGACAGGTCTCCGCTAGAGTTTCAATAAAGATCTCAATAAAATAACAAACTATGCTTAGATTTGCCATCCCTCATCTCTCCTTTATATCCCCCGTGTCTCATGACTCCTCCTTTGTCTAATGCTGTTTAAGAAAAAGTCACTAGGAAGTCTCCTGAGCTTTCAAAGCATGACACTTTAGCAGTAATATTTTCTTAATTGTAGCGCTAAAACTAATGAAAACAACTGACAACCAAGATTTTCACATGCAGTTCAGTGGCCAGGATCAGCTCAGTGACGAAACAAGACAGACACTAATTTTGCAGCTCAACACAGAGCCCATGTGTACGCTCCCTAAGCTCAATTTTTATAGTGTTTTTAAGATTGGATCATCAATAACAAGCTTTACAGACATCCAAGTTCCAAACCACGAATAAAGCAGTCCACGACAACAGGTTTAAAGCTACCTAAGGGATGGAGGAAAAAATACTGAGATTAACCAAGTCTCCAGTGGGAATTCATGTTATCCGGACTGTGTAGGATTGCAGGCAAGTTTACAAACCAAGGTTGTGCAGTGTTAGAAACCTGCTAGAAAACATTTGGGGAGCAAAGCTTTTTGCCAAATGTGCCATATGCAGATAGGAGGACGAGGGAGCTAAGGAGTTCAGTAAAGTATGACGACAGCTGACTGAGAAGTGGGAACCAACATCAACAATCCATCAAAAATATAACCATGGACCAAGTGTATCACTACAAGAAGTTGAAGGGCGTTCCACATAAATACACTTCATTCTTACTTGAAAAATATAGTGTAACACTTTCATCAGAAAAAGCTTTCCATTGAGATCCTTCTCCAAATTTGGGAATAGGTAAAAATAACGCAATCCGTAAAATAAAATACGTTCAATGTGTACGGTGGAGGACTACTGCCTTGAGGTCCAGAGTCACGCACAGCACAATGCTCAAATTTCCATTCAAACATTTGTGTTACTCAGAATGTATTAGTTTTCATAGCAACTGCAACAAAATGAATTATCGATATGAGCCATGGTTTTTTATTTACCCTAAGAAAGTGTCACTTCCCAGATCTATCTAATATTACATGCAGGATGAGAAGATTATATCAATATAAAGACCTTATGGAATGCAACTCGTACTGTAGCAAGGCTTTGCAGAAAGTGTCTTTCCCAGGGTTTGTTCTGTAACTGGTATTTAGATTGTGAAATTGAAGGCCTATGGCATATCAGAGATGCAGAATTAAGAAGGATGTGATGATAGACTGTTCATTAAAATCTCTGGGGCATTGTGGTGGGGAATTTTCATTGTAGGAGGATGAATGGCACATTCAATGTCAGGCATGAATAAAAAGAGGCATAATCTAAGAGTGTCACTATATGGCACTGTTGTCAAAGAAAGAGTATCACACAGACCTTTACTTCATTCAGAAGAAATCTGGGACTGAAAATTAACCCAATCTATAAAAACTCAAAGGCACAGGATTTCTGTACTTGGAATGGCTGGTTATATGTGTATTACAAGTTCAACTAAGGTCTGCTAACAGACAGTTCATTAGCTTTCCATCACATCCCTGCTTTGTCAGAGAGTTTTAAGAGAAACAGCTGTGGCACAGATAGGTTAGGTTCTGTTAGGTACTTTTAGTGATACATAAATAATGATCAGTCACTTTCTTTTCACTTCTTCCCTTTAACATCCTCTTATACCTGTCTGCTCGTCCTTCACTAGGTCACGTTAGGACGATACCGAAGAGTAATCAGCGGAGCCAGAACAGGTGAGAGGGGTTATGTGTCCACTGCCTCACCTCAGCACCTGCGGCTATGGGCAAACGTCTGCCCTTGTCCTGTCATCCTCTAGAGCCAACAAACTTTACACTGAGTTTAAGGTTTAGAAATCCCAGTAACGACTCGAAAGTGTCCGTAGGTGTGAGTGAATGTGTGTGTGTCTGTGTTGCCCTGTGAAGGACTGGCGTCCCCTCCAGGGTGTATTCCCACCTTGCGCCCGATGATTCCAGGTAGGCTCTGGACCCCCCGCGACCCTAAATTGGATAAGCGGTTACAGATAATGGATGGATGGATGGATGGAAATCCCAGTTAAGTAGAGAAATCACATACTTATGCATTCATATTAATCTGCAGCTGAGCTAAAGACACTTAACCATTTCTCGTCCAGGACTTAAATCTTGTTGCTCGAGTACATAGTGTCGTACTTTGGTGAACATATAAGTAATATTATTGGAATGGCATTTCTTTTTCTTTAAAATATTGCTAAGCTCAGAAATGCACTGTCAGTGCAGGATGCAGAATAATTTGTTCATGCCTTTCTCACTTCTAGGTTGGACTACTGCAAGCCCCTGCTTTCTGGATGTTCCAGTAAAAGCCTGAATAAATGTCTGTGGTTCAGAAGGTCATCTACAATGGCTTTGAGTTCAGCGTCAGAATTTCTGAGAATAAAGTCAGATTATTTTGAGAATAAAGTCTGAATATTTCTATACAGAAGGACTGGCCCCCTCCAGGGTGTGTTTCTGCCTTGCGCCCAACGATTCCGGGTAGGACCCACCGTGTCCCTGAACTGGATAAGTGCTTACAGACAATGAATGAATGAATTAATATATTTCTGCTCTTTGATCAGAGGAAAATAGGTTCCCCTTTTGAATCTTGACTCTTTTGAAGGTTTCATTTTTGCCACTGTCGCCTGAAAATGTAATATTCTTAAGTCCCAAAGTAATCTTTACTACTACTAATTTAATTTCTCATCATGTGTTTGTTTGCTTTTAATATGGTATTAATATTACCCTTTTAAACTACAGGCTACTTTTTCAACAGGCCTTCCCTGAAGATCCAAGTGCCATCTATTGTCTACTTTGTACTTTTCAATAACATTGGATTTTAAGCCTTCGTGTTTTATTTGACCTAAAAGCATTGTTTGAGTATTTGATTACGTTAAAGTTAATTACTTATTAATAAAGTAAAGACAGAAGGAGGCCAGACATTTAATCCACTCTGGCCTATAACCCACAGGTCCAACGGCACAGTCTAAAGAACTGACAGTAAAAGAAGCTATGTAGCGTCTTTCATCACTGTGATAAGAGTTCAGGATAAGTGTCTTACAGCCATTCACTTATGATCACACTACCATAAGAGAAACAAGACTACAGTAGTGCAGGGTTAGCATTTTGCTTAGACAGTGAAAATAGGGCCAGTTTTTTCTGGAAGGCTTGGTTAGCCCACGTGCTAACATGACATTGTCATCACTCAGAAACTATATCTTCGTCATCTTTCTAAAATAACTGCAACTCTGCAGAAAAGACAAGTCTGAAGAATATCTGGCATAAATCTGAATCCTCTTTTCCACTGACACTAATTCACTGATGCTGATTTGCTCATCCAACATTCTAAAATGAAGGTAATTCATATGGAGTATATTCCCTTGTTTGCTGTAGAAACATTCTACACTTTGCTGCAAAGGCTTTACCCTAGACGTTTAAGGCTGCTACAAGGATTTAATGGCATTCAGCCTTGCAAACCATAGCAAGGTCAAGAAATGTTAGTTCTCAATCACAAACACTTGTGGTTAACTCATCTGTGGTTAACTAATCACTTGTGGTTAACTCATCTCAAAACTATTAGATGGACCACCGTCATAAGAGAGAACACAATTCCACTGCTCCACCGTCCAATGCTGGGTGGATTTATACCCCTCAAGCCCATGTTTGGAATTGGGTATTGTGAATCACAGTATTTCACAGCAGATTACACAAGCTGTTGATGCAGCTGAACAACTTAACTTTGGGGAACAGTCATTAGAACGGGTAACCACAGATATTTGGCTAGACTGTGTCTTTCTTTTCAGATTTCCAGAGCCACCCTAGCCGGTTTTACCTCTTCAAAATATAAACTATTACTCCTGGGAATTGCTCCCTGTCTGTCCAGAATTCAGCAGAGACTTTGGAAGCCTTTCAATAAACAAGAGGAAAAAGACACTAGAACCAGTACTGGCTGGTTTTTGACAAAGATATCTGAAGTATATTCTTTAGAGTTTGATGAAGGTGTCTGGTCCATTCTAAAGAAATTGCAAATGCATAGCAAAAACCCTATTATAGGTTTAAAGAATAAGAACTGTCTGTATTCACAAAATACAGACGCACACACACATCTCAATTTCATTTTCACAGCGATCATAGGTATGTTTATTCAGTCTTTGTGCACTGTGTGTTTATTCGTCACTAGTTCTTATTAATCTCGTTCCCCTGACGTAACTCCTACGGATATTAGAGGAAGGTGTGCATTGTGGTTTTCCTCACACTAAATCTACACTTTGTTCCATAAAGCTACAGTACTGTGAAAAGCTATTTATCCAAACAATAAGGCATCATTTGCTTTAAAAACAACCCCAAATATTAGAATAAAACAAACAACATTAGAAGAGTAAGTTGTGATATTGTGTTTGTGAATGTGTTGGTTTAACATTTTCCAAATATCTCCTCGTGGCAGTCCAGTATTATGGATATCATCCTATACCTAGGTTTACTGAGGTTCATAAATGTTTCATTGTGTTAAATGAAGTATGATATTGATTTGACAAATTCAAACAATCAAGGAGAACGTCTGGAAACAAACATAGTTTCTACCAATTTTTAGGGAAATCTACATTTTTGAGGGACAAAAATAAATATATTTTACTTTTACTGTAAGTAAGTGTAAAATAAAAGTAAGTGTGTGTTTTTTCTATTTATTGTAATTATATGTAATTTTATACAGGCAACACACTTATAGGGAAGATACATTATTTGAAATAATAATATCAATCTTTTTCCACAGTATGGCACAGGTGGGGTTTATTTGTTTACTAACCAACCATTTTGGCTACATTTTCGTGAACACCTGCTCATGCAATATTTCTAAATCAATAATATTGATTGCGGTTTGTTGCTAAGCTTCTATTACTGTGGTTTGTGGTTTGTCAACTTAGCTTCTACTCTTCGGGGAAGGTTTTAGAGTAGGTTGTGGACAGTTAAATCAGTTTAAATGGCATTCAGCCACAAGTACCTTACTGAGAAAAACCACACAAAGATATTATGTAAAGATATTGAACTCTGACCAAGGACTGTCTCAGAGAATGCAAGTCTACTGCTCCACAGCCCAAACAAGCATCTGTGTCCACAATTGCTGCAACTAGCTGAACTCAATAATTATGAAATGTCCTGAAACGTTTGGACATATGTAAAAGCATAGCATCCCCAAAATCATCCAGTTCTCAAAAGCAACTAATTTTGACGGCGGAAAAATATTTCAGAGGAAAAAAACTATATAAAGGTGTGCTCCAGGGGTTCACAAAAATATGAAAGGACAGATGCTCTGGGGTATGGATGATGCAAATTCAAAGAAATACTAGCACTAGCAATAATCTATGTGCATCCCACAGTGCAACGAGTTGCAGGCTTAAGGCAATGGTTAAAAAATGCTGTGGCCTATTCATCAAGTCACACAAAGTGGCGTCGCATTCGGCTTAGCCATACACACTGTGTCCCTTTATTGTTTAGTTACTTTAACGCCCATTACACCCACTGTGGTCACAGATACGTATCCATCGAACCCTCACAGCAATTTCCCAACATCTATTGTAAAGGCTTCCCATAATGGAAGAAGCAGGTACTGCTGCAAAGAGAGACCAACTACCCTTTCAAACCTTTGATTTCAGAAAAGTTGCATTTGTACATGTTCTCAAACACTTCACAATATGGTGTAAGTTTTACACTTCTATACGTTTACAGAGAGACAAAGTGGAGGACATTGCTGTGGTTTCATTTTGAATCTCACCACTGCATAAGAGCTGGATAATGCTCAGAACCTTGCTTACCATCTGTCTCTGAGAAGGTCAGATAAACTTCTGAGCCACAGTATGAGAACAAAAAAGACCCGAGGCAAGTGTAACATTGCAGATTTCCCTGCTACATTTAAAACCAGGTATAAATTTGTTTAGAAAATTTGAGGGAAGTTTTCTTTGTATGTTACTCAAAGATGTCTGCATTTTAATTCACAGTTCCTTTGAATTAACTGATTATACTGTATTATTATTAACATATTTGTGGGAAACATATATATGGAAACGGTGGCTTGCACAGTATTCTAGCATATGTTATTTATTGATTGTTATTATTTATTTTCAAAAATGCCTTATGGAACCGGCTTTAAAACCGCGCTTTAACTTAACAATATTAATACAACAGAGGGTCCTGTGGAACACTTGTTAACTAATAAATGAACAAAGTTTTTAAAAATCGAATGTTTCACAACAATAAGAAAAATAATACCACTTACATTTCATTGAAACTACAAAGAAACAAGATCCTTAAGCAGCTATCGTACAAACGCCATGTAACCTGAACAGTCATTAAAACACCGAGAGCAAATAAACTCACCTGTCTTCTCTGGCTGCGGTACAACTGCCAACTTCCAACACTGAAAAAATGCATAACCCTCAATAATCTAAAGCTGGTTGGACTATCTGTATAATCTAGACTATTATTCCTGTGACGAAGGCATGCCCACAAAAATGCTGGTAACTCAAAGCTGTACGCTCTTATGCCCTCACTTAAAGGGATGAGGCTGAGCTTCCGAGCCGTCCCACAAATGGTGTGTCACCACCCCCTTTCCAAACCAGCAGAGCTGGCTCTGACTAACTCCCAGAGCAGAGCCTGTGCAGTGTACCACAAACACTGTATACCACACAGCTCACTGAGTCTTTAATCAGTTCTAATCCTACACGCTGCTTATTCACTCCATTGTTTGTGTAATTACAGCAGCACCACGCCTTACTTGGCTTTAACTCTGTTTGTCTGGCTTCACGTTAGGCCTCAGCATTTGTCTCCAGGCTACAACCTTGGTCCAAGTTAATCCAAGATAAAAAAGAAGTGGGAAGCACTATTTTTAGGCTAACTTTACACCATTATACCATTACGCACAGTAAAAAACCCTGCATTACTGCCCTTCTCTTCTTACCCAGTTTCAACCTGCATGAGCTCTTTGTGGCACTTAGACTTTGAATATCTCTCTCCATATATTCAAAGCTATGTAAATATCTCTAAGCAGTACAAATCCCCAGAGACAATAAACCGACTACCACCTACGCAATATTCCTAACTGCCTCGTATAAAAAGACCCGGTTACCGTTCAGTTCCTACAATTTATTTACAAAATTATGCAGCATAATGCTTGTTTTGAATTCACTGCTGTTGTGATGTAATAAAGGCCAACACATTTACATATATCCAATATTTGATCAAAAGCTTAACACCTTCATCCAACATTCAAACTGAGTTCCCTTTTACAGCAGGTACTGCTCTACATTTTGATAAGGGTTTAGAGCAGATGTTGCAGTGCCTTTTGAATTACCTTAGGCTCATTTGCACCTGCTCCCATGTGTCTCATTTCCTATGGCGTTTATACAAGCCGAGTGTGCCAAACTGAATATCTGTGTCCACACCAAAGTAGGTGAATTTACCAAGTGCACAGGGTGGCCAGAAAATTTTGGAAATTATTATATGTGCACACTCAACTATTTATGTTAAAGGAACACTGTGTAATAGTTGCACCTTAAATTTACAGCTTCAAAATAATTGTGATGATCCTCTGACCTGTAATAGGGAGAAAAGAGCATCTGTCATTGCTATTCCAGGTTCAGCACTGTAGAAACTGTGGTATGTAACTTTTGGGAGGAGGGTAGGACACTCCCAGCCCTTCCCCCTCCCAACTGATTTCAGTACATTCATTCATTCATTCATTATCTGTAAGCGTGTATCCAATTCAGGGTCGCGGTGGGTCCAGAGCCTACCTGGAAACATTGGGCGCAAGGCAGGAATACACCCTGGAGGGGGCGCCGGTCCTTCACAGGGCAACACAGACACACACACATTCACTCACACACTCACACCTACGGACACTTTTGAGTCGCCAATCCACCTGCAACGTGTGTTTTTGGACTGTGGGAGGAAACCGGAGCACCCGGAGGAAACCCACGCGGACACAGGGAGAACACACCAATTCCTTACAGACAGTCACCCGGAGCGGGATTTCAGTACATTGCTGTAAAAAATTATATAAAAAAAAACACTGGGGTAGATCCAGGAGACAAAAATAAAATAAAAGATAATTAAATAAATGTACTTTGTGTTATTACTTTTACAAATGGATTGTTTCACTCAAGACATATCTGTTGGTATAAATCAGCTGAATATATGTTTCACACTTCAAAACAATAAGAAATACTCATGTAAAATTCATTGGTAATTAAACCCCAAGCAAATGATAAACCAAAAACATTACATACAAAGTACATAAAGTAAGGTATATTCTACAACGCACCTCATCTGTTCCCACTTACTCTGCATCTTATTACATATCTGAAAGAATTCAGACCACCCCTTTTAATAAGTGAATTGTTATTTATACTACTGTAATGAGCACCCATTGCAGTGAAGCTTGAATTGTGCACTCACAGTTTGCACAATGCCTTTAGAAAAGCATTGCTAATAGAATAAAGGGCTAAACCATTCACAAATGAGGCTACAGTGACAAAGCGCAGTGACGAAAACTGGCCAGTGGGGTTTAAATCACCGAAGCTTTAAAATGAGGGGCCATGGATTGTGTTCCCTCCAGTGACAAAGCACCATTCAATACTTTAAGTTGGTGTAGTGTTTGTGTCTAGAGCTAATCATCCAACATCAGTACATGACCTCACTAAGATTCTTGTGGCTAAATGCATTCAAGGCCTGCAGCAATGTTCCAACATCTAGTTTAAAGCCTTGCCGGAGGAGCACAGATTGTTAGTGCAGTAAAGAATGGGGAAACCTGGTTGACGTGAATGAGAGGGACAAGTAAATGTATGTCTCATTGTTCTGAAGCATTACACTATAAGCGGGTGAATAGAAAAGAATATAAAAAAGAATATAAAAGGAAATAAAAGGATCATTTGCCGAAGGCTCAGTTTTGCAAGTGCAAATAGGTCACTGCTTGACATTTAAGGCCAAAATATGTGAGAGAATTGTCAACCCGTCCATAGATAAAGCGATGAATTTAGGTCTTTCACCATCTACACTTCATAACGTCATGAAAAGAGTCAGAGAGTCAGGGGAAATCTAAGTACGTCATGTCATGCTACCTTGATGGACATATAGCCTTATTGGCTTGGGAGTCATTTGGAAAACCACTGTCACTTAATACAGTCCACCACTGCATCAAAATTCAACTTCAAACTATTAAACACAGAGTATGCTTATTCAATTTGCACAGAAAACTTCTGAGTTCTCTGGGCCCAAAGTCGTTTGAGATGTGGAAAGCCAGTGGAAATGTTTTGTGGGCAAGCGAGATTCTATGTGTCAAAGATGAAAACGCGCATCATGAAGAGGAATGTCAGACAATGGCGACCTCAAACTCTTAAGAGGCTCAAGAGCAACAATGGGCAAAAATTCCAAAACTGCAACAATTAGTGTCTTCAATTCCCAAACAATTAAATGTATACAGTTAAAAGAAACGTGATGTGACCCAGTTGTTAACATGACTCTGTCTCTGTGAGTATGTTCCAGTTTTCCATTTGTCTGTTAAAGGTTAAAACAAATTCATAAATTACAGTTATCAGTTTGAATTGCATTTTTAGAATATGTCCCATATTTTCTGGAAATGGAGGTTTGTAGTGTTTTAATAATCTTTTACACCAGGAATCCTTTTTAGCAGTAAAATTATTGTCACAGTCACACAGCTCCAGGGGCCTGGAGGTTGTGGGTTCGATTCCCGCTCCGTGTGACTGTGAAGAGTTTGGTGTGTTCTCCCTGTGTCTGCGTGGGTTTCCTCCAGGTGCTCCGGTTTCCTCCCACAGTCCAAAAACACACGTTGGTAAGTGGATTGGCGACTCAAAAGTGTCTGTAGGTGTGAGTGAATGTGTGAGTGTGTCTGTGTTGCCCTGTGAAGGACTGGCGCCCCCTCCAGGGTGTTTTAATGCCTTGCGCCCAATGATTCCAGGTAGGCTCTGGACCCACCGCGACCCTGAACTGGATAAGCACTTACAGATAATGAATGAATGAATGAATGAATGAATGAATATTCATAAGATGCCTCTCCAACAAACAAAACCAAAAAAAAAAAAAAAACACTGCTTTGGACTGTATATTCAACTATCTGGACTTATGACACATTTAACACGTTTGAGACACAAAACAAGCCATCTTAATATCTCATATGGAATTTGGATATCGATATTCTCCTACACAAAAAGGAGATCGGCTGGAAAGTTGACAGAGACTTTTGCTTAAGTCATGATGCAGTTATTTAACTTTAGAAAAAAGACCGTCTAGTAAAGTAGCTCTTTATTTGCAATTAAACTCTCAAATCTACTATATTCCCTGTTTGGCTAAAATTAATTTTAAAATTGTTTCTCCAAGTGCTATAACGTTGCAGTTTACTGAGCCATAAAAAGCAAATACATTAGTATTAAAGGTTTCTGGGAATTTTTCTACTGATAATCATTACACTGTCAGGAATTAACCTGGAATTTCACGTCTCAAACCTACTTCTCAAGGGAATTCTTATTAAAGGTTTTGGTAAAAAAAAAAAATAGCATGTGGCTAACAAATGAAAATTTTTATTTTACTAATTTAAAATCTTACCATAAAATGTATAGGTGGCACCTTGGTGCTTACAAACTAAATTCAAAAATATTTTAAAAATGTAAAACAAAATGTGAAAATACATACAAAGCTGCTTGAACAAGTAAAGGCAAGCTAACTGCTTAGCCATCTAAAAGGCTAGCTAGCTTGCTATGCTAGTGCTGTTAATAAACCAAGTTAGCGAATAATGCTAAACTCTCTCCGGATAAAATGCGAATTGTCTTCTCTGAGCAATAAATAAATAAATAAAATAAACACTCAGAAACACTTTGTGAACAGAGTACCACACTCGTCCTGTTAGTGATACGTCAATGAAAAAATACAAAAAAAGTATTAAAAAACACTCTCTAGCCATTAATTAAATCCCTAAAATGGTGTTTTAATCCAAATTACATAGATGTTATTTCCAAGAAAAAAAACCCTAATAATTTAAAAGTGGTTTTATATGTTCTACATTTAGTACATGGATGAATATGCAATTACTTACCTCTTTACTTGCACTTTCATGGCTCCTGCAGTTAAAAATCCTCACCCCGCAATTTGCTGGGATTAGTTCCTTACATATGTAAGGTAAGAAACCTTGGTTGTACCTTTCTTTAAAACACTGCTTTTTCTGATGTTGTGTCCTGAACGTCAGAGGAACTTTTGAAAAACATAAAATGCTATTTGGCAGGCTGCCAAATTGTGTTTTCAGAAGGAAGACCTTTACTACTTGGAAGCTGAATATTAAGTCTCTTACTAGTCCCTACATCAGTCCATTTCCTTATCACCATGGGGAAATTTACAATGTTGGTTTGATGTATTTGCTCATCGCATGCTGGGCTGGATATAAATGTAAAAATGATGCAAAGTAGTGAATTCTTTCAAACCAATGAGGCTGAGAGATAACGCAGCTCTGCTGAATACACCATAACAAAACAAATAAAATATGAAATGCTAGTTTTAGGACGGAATGCCCCTTTTACTGAGGAAGTGGCCTACTGTGAAAATCCCAACTATTAATGTGAAGAAACTTTCCACATGAGATTTACACTGAACATGGAGTTCATTTAAGTTACTAAAATTGTGTTTTTTTGCTTTGTTTGTTTGTTTGTAACTGATAGCAGGCAAACACAGGAGGCCAATGTAATTGAAATCATTCACGCTGGCAAAAAGCGCAATTTACAGGCAGAAGCTAGAGTGTCATTTTTGGATGGGCGTTTATGTAATTTTGTGGAGCACCAATAAATATGTTTTATAGATTGTGTAAAGAAGGGAATGGTTTATTTTTTAAAAAGACAAATTTAAGTGATTTCCGTGTTTTCCAAGTTGAATATGTTCATATTTACTCATGGTA
Organism: Hoplias malabaricus; assembly: GCF_029633855.1. Classification (NCBI taxonomy): domain Eukaryota; kingdom Metazoa; phylum Chordata; class Actinopteri; order Characiformes; family Erythrinidae; genus Hoplias; species Hoplias malabaricus. The sequence goes on from NC_089817.1 coordinate 24,623,021, forward strand.
TATAATGTTGTAATCTACTGCATGTCTGCTTTCAGATTTCAAGAGCTGAAAGCTGATTGTTTTCTTCGAAGCTCTTGCTGAAGGGGTAAATATCAGCAACCACTCTGTTTTACTGACTGTTGTAAATTAATGTAAGCCTGTTCAGCCTCCATTTGACCATCACAGACCTAATCAACATAAACGCTTTGATTAAACACCATTCATTCACCCATACATACCTGTGTAATTGTACTTTTCTGGACAGCAGTAAATGTAAATGGTCCATTAACTGTGCTCCACAATGCACCCTTTAATGTGGAATTGCCATTCCACTAAGAAACTCACTTATGTTTAATGGAGGTTGTCAAAATAATTGGCGCAGATTGTCAAAATAATATTATATATCACTGGGAAATGAACACCCCCACCGACCCATAGGTGGAACAACCCCGCCCTTGAAATGGTGGGGAGTTGGCAAATATCAAATCTGTTCTAAAATATGTCATATAAAATGCAGGCCAAGTAATGGTCTTACTTTACAATAAGGCGGTGAACATAATTAAAGATGCCTATGGGAAAAGCCCTTATCTTTGATAAAATATACACTCTTATCAGAGCTTAGAAACATGTTTTTTACATTATTTGATAGGGTGGCACGGAGGCGCAGCAGGTAGTGTCGCAGTCACACAGCTCCAGGGACCTGGAGGTTGTGGGTTCGATTCCCGCTCCGGGTGACTGTCTGTGAGGAGTTGGTGTGTTTTCCCTGTGTCCGCGTGGGTTTCCTCCCACAGTCCAAAAACACATGTTGGTAGGTGGATTGGCGACTCAAAAAGTGTCCATAGGTGTGAATGTGTGTGTGTTGCCCTGTGAAGGACTGGTGCCCCCTCCAGGGTGTATTCCAGCCTTGCACCCAATGATTCCAGATAGGCTCTGGACCCAACGCAACCCTGAACTGGATAAGCGGTTACCAATAATGAATGAATGAATGTACATGAGGTTGAATTAGCTTTTGCGGGTTTATAAATTCCTCTAAAAATTAAATGCATTTATAAATGAAGTGACTGAGACTGGTCTTGTATTGCTGGGAACAACCACCTGGGGGCATTGTCTAAATAGCCAGATAGTGGTCAGACTTTATACAAAGACTTTGATTTGTCCTTGATCTTAACAAATAAGCATCCAGAATGCTGAATGTGGCTTTCATTTCTGAACAACATCGCTAGACTGAGCAGCTGGATTGCCCTCTTTTGGAACTGAATGAAGGAGCCTATTCTTTACATAAGAATATTCATTTCATTCATTTCCTGTAGTTTTGTATCTTGCCTTGTGTTGTATTTAAAAGGTGTACTGGTGACACAGCGTGTGTGGGCAGGACCTAAGGGTCTCTTTTTCTCTGGGTAGATTGATAGCCCTTATAGAGCCACTGTGTGCAGTGAATGTGTAATCACACAAATATAGCCTTGAGCATGGATGATGACGTAAGGAATGTAAATGTGTACAGTGGGTGGGGACTGTTTAGTAGCAGAACAGCAATTTATTACTGATTTCATATTAAATCCACCAGTTTGGTGCTAAAATTAGATATATTTTTTTTTAACTTTAGTCATCCAATAATACCCAATAGTAGCAAAAAATAGCAGCAGCTAGTGCGGCTATGCTAACATGACTAGCCGGTTTATTACAATTGAGCTTTGGCTTCCCTGTTTTCATTGACATGCTGTCCACTGGCATTGGAAACTGAATGAATGTGTCAATGATGAAATGGCTTCAATAGCCTAATTGTAGTGTAATCTGTTTACTCCTATTCTTAGCATTGCATTCAGGAACACAATCAGCTTGGCAAAGTAGGTTTATTATTACACTTTCATTTTCATACAGTTTTATCTCAGTGTCTACAAACTGCAGCTAAGCTGAGAGATTATAAATAATATTATAATTCAGAATGATTCAGGCTAGAGTTCTACCAGCTACCAAAGAGGCACTTAACATCACAAGTGGGCAGTGACTAATACACACTCCATTTTTACACTATGCATAAAAAGTATTTTGATCATAGCAAAGCCTTAATAGTTCGCACTTCAGTTCCCGTGAAAGTCAGAATAAAAAGATAGCCACATCATATGTCTACCTTATAACACCTTACAATTGTGAAAATCTGTTGTATTCACAGATCTTTTCTCTATAGAAAGCATTAAATGAAATGGGGCTTAAATTCACCTCATTCAGTGTGACATAGTGGGGTATAAAATCCCTCAGCAGTGAAAACTCTCCATTCGCAGTGGAACTGTGGTCTCTGGAGTACTGTAACACTCAGACATTTGGGATGATATGGTGTGGATCTCACTACTGTTCAGTAGACTCCATGCAGTGAAATCCTCACAGAAATGTTTCAAGAATAGAAGATGTGACCGCACCGGACTCATATTCATTACTCACATCCGGCACCTCCACTTAACTCCTAACACTGACCTAATAATTACACTATTTACCTGGCTAAATGGGGGCGGGCACGGCTTTACAAAGGTCAAAAGGTTTATGCAATGATGACTAGGTACTGGAAACGTGGCATATTTCCTTTTTGCTCTAGTGCTGATCTTTACAAAAGCTAGGGACTTGATGCCAATATTAATATACATGTTTGCGTAGTGAAATTACAAATCTGTAACAAGCCATTCACTTATTTACATTCTGTAACCAAACAGATCTTGAACCCACCAAGGAAATAACCAAACGTCAAGTAGTTATATATATTTAATCCAAAAACACATGTTGGTAGGTGGATTGGCTACTCAAAACTGCCCATAGGTGTGTGTGTGTGTGTGGTACTTCCAGATTAACATGGCCTTCCAGTTACTTCCTTTTCACACCCTAATGTAGCTAATCTAATGTGTAAGGTCTTCTGTTTGGCTCCTGAAGGCTTGTACAAGGAAACCCTTTTGTTTCTAATCAAAACATTCATTCAGTCATTCATTCATTATCTGTAAGCGCTTATCAAGTTCACGGTTGTGGTGGGTCCCGAGCCTACCTGGAATCATTGGGCGCAAGGCGGGAATACACCCTGGAGGGGGCGCCAGTCCTTCACAGGGCAACACACACTCACACATTCACACCTACGGACACTTTTGAGTCGCCAATTCACCTACCAACGTGTGTTTTTGGACTGTGGGAGTAATCTGGAGCACCCGGAGGAAACCCACGCTCCTCACAGACAGTCACCTGGAGCGGGAATCATAATCAAAACATAACAATGGATTTAAAGGGTTATTGATTGCAGGGTGTAAATACAATCAATATGAAGATTCTATTAAATAACAATGAGAATACAACCACAAGCATTTATCTTTTAAAGTTCCCCTACATCTTTAGGCTCTCTCTGTATGTCAAGAAGACCCTGAAGGTTTCCCATCACTGTTCTAATTTACTACTGATATCTTTATTAATCCGATATTAATGGGAATCTTCAGGATTGAGCATTCAGTATCAGTTCAGTCTAAAGCTTACCACTCTTTAACAACAGACAGAAGCAGAGGTCATATAAGGAGCTAGCGAAGCCTGCTTCTATCATTTATTCAGCAAGAGGAATTGCTCTTTGCTAAATAACTTGTGAACGTCTAACTCTTTCTCGACCTGTTTGACATAAATCTATGAGGAGACATAATTGCATCACACTGAGCCGGAGAGCCATGTGACTTTTCCAAATCTAATTTCAGTTTTGAGGGTTATTCATTTCCTAGAACAAGCACACTAAAAGAGACCTAATTACTCTTCAAACCTGCATGCATGCGTCTGAAGATGAGAAATGGGCTCGGGGTGGTCATATCCTGCTGATCTAATCTGCAACATAGCTTTATACAAATCAAACACAGGAGAAGGGCAACCTCTTCTCAACGTTACACCAGCCTGGCCTGGATAGACAGGCAATTTAATAACCAGGTTTAGACAGAGCATTTAATAACTGATTGAAATCAACTTGTATTTAAGTGGAAATGATGTAGTGACTATACACACGAGGTCAGTGGGAGGGGTGGAGAAACAGTGAGGCTTGTCCATATTTATGACATCTTTTTTAGTGCAGGAAAAGAGCAGCCACGGTATAAATCAACAATGAGGTAGTGTACTTATGTGTAGAGGACAGTGGTCCATAATATAACAGTGTATCTGAACCATTCCAAGTTTAAACCATTCCAACAATGTCTGCATGCCAAGCTTTGTCCTGTCAGGTTAATAATTGACTAATGACTAAACACTGCCCTCTGGTGGACAGTTCATTTACAGACAGATCTGTACCACAGTGTCTAGGTTTAATGAACGTAAAGGAACTGAAGTGAAAGAATAAAATGAGGGCTTCTAGACACACGACTGGTCAGTTCCATTTATTAAGGTTGTTTAAGAAGGGCTGTTAAATCAAGTGCTAATAAATTAAGTCACTGGTCTCCACTACACACATCTGGCTGTAAATAAAAGCCCACCAGCTCTCAAAATGTTACACTGTTGAAATGAATAAACTATAATAGTAAGGTTGGGCGGCACGGTGGTGCAGCAAGTACCTGGAGGTTGTGGGTTCAAGTCCTGCTCCCAGTGACTGTCTGTGAGGGGTTTGGTGTGTTCTCCTCGTGTTTGCGTGGGTTTCCTCCAGTTGCCTCCCACAATCCAAAAACACATCAGAAGTGTCCATAGGTGTGAGTGTGAGTGAATGTGTGTGTGTGAAATGCCCTGTGAAGTACTGGCACTCCCTCCAATGTGTGTCCCTGCCTTTCGCCTAGTGATTCCGGGTAGACTCCGGACCCACCGCGACCCTAAGCTGTATAAGCGGTTACAGACAATGACTATATTGTTATGTAAACATCATACTCTTTATCTGTTTTTTTAAGGATGGACATTAGTGTAGCTGCTCAGTTCTCAAACCCAAGTGAAAGGCAACTGAGGTTTTGCAATATCCGTCATTTTCCAAGCAGATTTGGAGTTTAGCTAATGCCTCCAAAACAGTAAAACAAAACAATACATCATTTTCACCTGCATTACTGTTTTGGTGGAGTGGGCAACGTGATGAATTTGTTCAACTCCACCAGGGCACATATTTGGTACTTTTTTTTTTTAAGTAAGCCTGCCCCCTAGTGGTGGACTGCTCTGAAAAAAATAAACAAAACAGGAAACAGGGGGCATTGTTTTTGAAAGTGACTCCATGTCACTAGAGTTATAGATCACAAACCTCTTTCTGTAAATCACACCCACAGTGGCACAGTGGGTGACACTGCTGCAGGGCTTTAAGACCCTGGGCTCAAGCCTTTTCTCAGCTCTGTTTGGAGTTTTATTTGTTCTTCCCACATCTGCCTCCAGCAACTGTGGCTGCACTTGTGCGCTCCCGGTGCCTGTCCCAAGCCCAACTGTAATGGGAGTGCTGTGTTAGAAAGGGGTGTGTATCATCAGCCAGGTTGGCCAATGTGATGACTCCATAATAGGATTTAATTAAGAGTTGGAAAAGAGAGGCTTAGATGGCACATAAATGTTAAGTTTAAAGCAACACTAGGTAAGGTGAATTACAGCTGTAAAATGGAGACCACCTACTTACTAAGTATCTGAATATGAGGAGGAATATTGGATGAGCAGGAGTGCGTACAACAGTGTTTATTGGTGGCATAAAATGAATTTTATTTAATACAATTGAAATTAATTAATGAAGTTAATTTATAAGAGAGTATTTGGGGTCTTTTGCTATAATAAAATTTAGGGACTTTGTAAATAGAAGAAGAGTTGATTGGCAGTCGCCTGTTTTATGCCTCATGTAGGACACAGTGGACCGTTATGTGGATTTTTGACGGCCAATGGATGGACCAATAGGAAAGCTTTAGCTGGACCAATCAGACAATCAGATTGTGAGGTTTGTTTAACCAATCAGAACACTGATTTTTGCAAAAAGAAACATGAACTAGCATTGTGACTTACCTGACTCTCCATTGTATCTCTGGCTGGAAGCGCCGTAGCTGAGAACTGAAGACGTTTACCAATTGCACAAAAGTTGAGTGGCGGCAACAAATCAGTGTTCCTCCACATTGAAAAACTCCCACTGTCACATTTAGAACCTCAATAATGTTTGCTCTGGCACATTTTAAGCAATTTGAGAGGGTACTGATTCACACATTAGGGGCGTCACGGTGGCACAGCAGGTAGTGTCGCAGTCACACAGCTCCAGGGACCTACTCCGGGTGACGGTCTGTGAGGAGTTTGGTGTGTTTTCCCCGTGTCTGCGTGGGTTTCCTCCACAAAAACATGTGGGGTTCAAAAACACACGTTGGTAGGTGGATTGGCGATTCAAAAGTGTGAGTGAATGTGTGTGTGTGTGTCACCCTGTGAAGGACTGGCGCCCCCTCCAGGGTGTATTCCTGTCTTGCGCCCAATGATTCCAAGTAGACTCTGGACCCACCGCGACCCTGAACTGGATAAGGGTTACAGATAATGAATGATTCACATATTGACTACAATTGATTTACAAATGCATTTTTTTTTCTGCACATTTAAAAATGATTTCTATGCATTACAAATATATTTTTCACATTTTAAAATGTATATTATTATTATTATTGTTGTTGTTTTAAATTTGAGCATTCCAACACATTTGTGGGTTTGAATTTTGTATGTAGTGTATGTAGTTGCTCTTTTCTTTTTTTTCACACTCAAAAGCCCTGCTGCCCCTCATTTCAGAACAGAAAGTGTTTAAATGGCAACTGTAATCAGGCTGTGGCCCTTGAAATGTCAGAGGCAAAGAATGTTCCAGTCCCGGTGACTGCCCTTCCAGAATGTCCTGTCAGTGTTAATTCCTCCGTGTATAAATGTTTGATGTCAGTCTGTAGCTGTTACTGAATGAGAGTTGGAGGTCACTGTGTCCAATCTGAGATACACAGAGATGTAACTAAACTAAAGAGCTTGAGTGGGTTTCTCCACTTCTGGCTACAAAGCCATTTTGTACATCAATGATAATCTCAGGCCCTCTCCATAAAGATCTATTTATTTTAAAAACACACACACACACACACACATTATATATATATATATATACACACACACAAGAGGCAGCACGGGGCGCAGCAGGTAGTGTCGCAGTCACACAGCTCCAGGGACCTGGAGGTTGTGGGTTCAATTCCTTCTCCGGGTGACTGTCTGTAAGGAGTTTGGTGTGTTCTCCCTGTGTCTGCGTGGGTTTCCTCCGGGTGACTGACTGTGAGGAGTTGGTGTGTTCTCCCTGTGCCTGCGTGGGTTTCCTCCAGGTGCTCTGGTTTCCTCCCACAGTCCAAAAACACACGTTTGTAGGTGGATTGGTGACTCAAAAGTGTCCGTAGGTGTGTGTGAATGTGTGTGTGTGTGTTGCCCTGTGAAGGACTGGTGCCCCCTCCAGGGTGTATTCCCACCTTGTGTCCAATGATTCCAGGTAGGCTCTGGACCCACCGTGACCCTGAACTGGATAAGCGCTTACAGATAATGGATGGATGGATGGATGGATATATACAAGATTTTCCTCTCTCCATTTTTGAGAATACCCAGCAGTGGCTTGTTCGCCTGCTGGTCACATTTGTGGATGAGGCCACATTTGTATTTGGATCAGGTGAAATGCGAAAAGAAAGTCTCAAAATCCAAAAACCCGCGAGAACAAATGAACAAATACACATCACGAAAAATGCGAATTTAAAATTTGAGAGTGACTGAAGAAATGTATTCATTTTTGCATGAAATTATATCTATGACAACCAAAAAAATGTCTTTAATTTGTACAAACTGCAGACAGTGAGACAGAGAGGGATATATTTATTTGATTTCAGCCAGAGACAGGTACTCTGAGTGACGTCAGCGTTATTTAAAAGGGCAAGAACTGTAGCAACTGCGTTTTCAAAAATCACCACATTGGAGAGCGTTTTCGAGGACCTCCGGTTTTTGGACCAAAATACCATTTTCGTGGACGGGAGGACAAAACGCAGACAAACCCTCAGGATTTTTAAATAAACAAATCTGTGTGTTCCTGGCCTCAGTATCTGGAGAAGTGTTTAGCTAGAATCAAATTTGAGCTCAGGTTTTGGTGTTGGACGATTAGTTTTTGATCACATACAACACTATCACTCGGCCTAAAAGGACTGGATGGTTTAGCAATTCCTCTGCTCCACAGTCAGTGCTGGTCGGCTTTACAATCTTTTAGCCGACGCTTGGCTTTGAGCATGGTGGCCTTAGGCTTATGCAGAGCACAATTGAACAACTGTGTCAGCATCAGAGGTACTTTAACTAGTATCTACACATATTTGAAAATACACGCTATAAAACGTTATTCTGTTTAGTTACCATTCAAACACTTATCTATACATCAAACACCTGGCTGAACATGAGAGGTCATCAACGTAAGAATGCAAACGAACAAGTTACACATTAACATCATGCAAATGAGTGCCTACAAGGCAATAAACCTGCTTTATATTATTTTACCTTACTCCATACAGTCTGAACTGTGGCTGTTTCTGTATCTAACCCTGGGGGACCTGTTGCAGTAGGGTGTAGCAAACCAAAAGAAAGAGGTACGTTTGAGCAACAGATGAGTCTTTACAAACTTCATAGTTTCATATGGAAAGAGAGAATGGAAAATGGTGTGTGTTTGTGTATATAATTTTAATATAGCTATCCACATTTTTAAGCTTATGATTTATACAAGGGCTTCCCATTCTGAGGGTGTCTACAAAACAACATGGAACATGTAGGCCTTTCGTAAAGTGGCTAAACTTGTTACAGCCACTGAAATCTCAGTCTTCATGACTCATAACTCATTATATCACTGCACTGTTCACCTTTCAAGATGAAAAAAGTTCCTGCCACCTTTCAAAGGATAATGAACAAGGCCCCTGCTGGAGCCAGTAATGTAGTTTCTTACGTCAATAGCAAGTCGGTTCACAAGAACCCGTGGCGGGGGGCATGGCGTATGCTTCAGTTATCAGTATGGGTGCAGCAAACATGGTTAGAAGTCCACTAACAATATATCAGATAAGAAAAGGCCAAGTTACTCATTTCAGATAACAGTGGAGCAATGTCTTGTGATCTTATGTAATTTACTTTTGGTGGAATATGTGCTTGAAATTAATCACAAATTTGATCCAGCATTTTTGAAATACTTCATAGTTTTATGGTTATCAAGACGTTAGTCAGGTATTTAATGGTCTCTGGTCTGAAACAAATGAAACCACTATATCCACTATATATATAAACATTTCTTAACCCAAACACACATCATTAGTGAATTTGTCCACAACGTGTCCCGATTATGCTCAGTTTTGTGGTGGAATGGACTTTCATTCTCTAGAGTGATAGCACACCATTCAGTTCATCCTTCATCAGCACCAGGCCTCTATAATGTTCTCGTGTGGCATCTAACACTTAAAGCATTGTTTTAACTTCTTCCCATTAGAGTAAAGTCTGTTATTAGAGCTTACCACTAACCGTGACTTCAGAAGAAGTGTTGGATGAGAATGTTATCACAATATTACGGCCATATAATGTTGATCAGAGTTTTTTTTACTAGTCCTGAGGCCCCTTGTTTCTTAACACATGTAATCCAGCTCACCATGGATCCCCAGGATCACAATTAAGAACCACAGTTTTACATCGTAGTAGACATCACATGATGTCAGAATTAATAGAGAAATCCCTCAATTAAAAAATGGAATGATTACAAGGTATTTTCATTCAAAATTCTGTTCATATATATTTCCTAATTCCAGCAGTGACCACTGTACAGCGTTCTAGACAGTAACAGTAACTCCAGCATTTCAACATTTAAAGACAAACATATACAAAACCATACAAAGATGTTACGAGTATCCTGCAAAATGTAAGAAACATTAAAAGCAGAAAACAAGAAAAGTGATGATCATAAAACTGATTTCATAAGATTTCATCTTTCTTTACCTCATTATGATTTTAAAGTGTTGTCATGGTACAGCAAAAATGTCAAAAATATGAGGTCTGGTGAGTCGGATTAGACAAACAACAAAAATAGTACTGCCACATTCAAAAGATAATACTTGAAACATTTTTCAATTCAACATTTCTCACATTGCTAAAATAAATGTGATTAAACAATATCAGTTATGCTCTTTATGATGGGATATGTAGTTAACGTTCATACATAATCTGAGCATACATGAAACTCCTACAAAAACTCTACACAATTTTATATCAAATCTTTGCAATTGATATTATTAATGATTATTTGATAACCCATAACTAGCTTTGACTTGTCAGCTTTGTATTAGGACCAGAACTTACAGAGCACTGACAGGTTCGGAGTGAAATGTGATGTTGTAGCCTCTTTCTACGGCAAACAACTTAAAACACAAATTTTTGAAAAATGATCAAAAAAAGATTTTCGTTTCAAGTAATAAACATAAAAGTGTACCATTTAAACAGATGATAAATCTACATCCAAATCAAATACTAAACTTAAATATTATAAGATGCTTAAATGTTACAAAAAAGTACCATAAATGAAAACAAAATATGAATTTTGTAAGTTTAAATAAAATATTTTCACTATAAAATGTCCTGATAGCATTTTTTGTTCTGAAAGACCTCTTGAACATTATGATTTTTCAAATTAGTTTATACACAAGTGAACATTACTATTTATTTTATTGGTTATTAGAAACACCCACTTTGTTCTAGAACACAGTACGTGTTTCTAATAATCAATAAAATAAATAGTGAATGTTTACTTACGAATAAACAAATCTGAAAACGTATATATATAAATACACTTTCCCATCTCTTCTTTTGCTAGGTTTTTACAGCATTGCTAGGCTAAAGCCCTTTTAGTTTTAGGTAATTACAGATTAGTTTTACCTGTGAACGTGGGGGTAAATTATTTATTACCTGAGTAATTTTATGAAATTTTTATGAAATACTGGAACATGTATAATTTAAAATTAATGTGAGTTTAGATTTCAATGTACAGTTTCATGCTCTATTCAAGTCTCAGAGTAGAAATGTTTAGTGAGATATTCTCTGAAAAAGACGTTTCAATCTGTATGTATTTCTTCAATTAATGCGTTACGTCTCCCATGTTCTAAGGCATATTCATATCTTTAATTTTCAGTCCTGTTTAAGGAACATTGGGTAATATTTTGTAGTGTTGTTCACTTGTGAAATCAACGGGGATGGGGAGGGAAGGGGTTTGGTTTTACCCCTCCCCCCCACCACATAAGTTACACAGTGCAGTTTCTGCAGTGCTGAGCCAGAGTAGCAATGACAGAGCCTCTCTTATCTCTATATTATAGGTCAGTGGAGCATCTGGTCCATTTTCAACCTTGGTGTGGTTCGTTTGGGAAGGCGTGAGAACAACTGCACTTGGCTACCAGACCTGTACCGAGATCCGTGGGAGGAGGTGGTCTCGGTTTAGTCCCAGAAAAACTCTGGAGCAAATTTTCTGTGGTGAGATTGTGATCCAACCTCGATCTGACACAACTGTCAGGTGTACTCAGCAAGACTGAGCTAAGCTGCTGCTGTGGCCAGTTGTGTTTTGCATACTGGACAAAGCAGAGTAAATAGAGAACTGGTTAAAATTTAGCTGCTGACTGAAGAAACAGAACATAAATATGCACAAGTCCAGAACACAGGACCTTATTCCTCTATGTACTTTCTTGCTCCTGCCTCTGACAGGTCTGACCAATCAGCAGAGAGAAAGTTCTCACATTTTCTCTCAGGTTTGTTGTGATGCATTTTGGTGCACAAGATGCTCCAAGTTTACAAACTCACTAACTAATTCAGACCAGAGCAAACAAATTACAGACGTGAAAACACCCTTATTTTCAAGTCTATTGGAATATGCCAGTATCAGCCAGGAGCTTAAATGTTTTAAACTGTTAATGCTTACTGGATTTGACCTATGAGGAAACAAAGGATGTACAATTCAGTACATTTTCAAGACCTAGATTCATCTAGAAACAATAGGCCAGAAACCATTTCAGCTTGTTATGTTTGTACCTGTAGACAGCTTTTTTGACATGAAGAACCGACCATATTATCAAGCACGAAAGCTCCAGCTCCTCTGGAAGGGCTGCAGAGGCTTCTTTAATGTGAAGAACATGAGCTGGGGTTTGAGCCTCTGAGGTCTCTCAGGAAACACTGCAGCTTCACTCTCAGGTGTGGGAAAGCGTCTACGATAAATGTCAGGATGCGATCTCTGGAACTAAGGCGGAAAGAAGATCCAAGATAAAAATACATTTGGTCCAATCCTAGGCCACAGAGCACCAAAATAATTACAATGGAACTTGATTAGCATCTCATGTGACCAGATGATAAATGAGAAGTCTTACAAATAAGACAAAAAATCAGGTTCCACTTTTTTGATAATACTCTGATGGGTGGTCCATAGTGGCTATGATCTCTTCGGCTCTTGTCATTGGAAGACAAATGGCTTATTATTATTACAGAATACAGCCCAAGGTCACCAGCTTATCCAGCTTTTTTTTTGTAGATATTTAATGTATTAATATGGAGTCTGCTGCAATAAATGATGCTACTCTTCTGGAAGGGCTTTACAATTGATAATGGAACATTTCTGTGAGTATCTGATGGCATTCAGCCATGAGAATAATTAATGAGGTCAAGTATCTATTTTGGATCATTAGTTTTAGATCACAAAATCACTCAAACTCCTCACATGGTACTGAGTGTTGGGTCATCCCAACACATGCCATTGGGCATTGTGGTCTTATACGTGCAGCTGCTTACAAGTATCTAATTTTTAAAAAAGCTGCTTGTGCACAGCTGAATATCTGTGACTTCTTAGCTGAGGTTTTTTAAGGTCTACAGACCTTTGGACATATTGTGCATTTATAATATCTATACATCAACTTGGTCAGTGAATAATATCCAATACAATGTAAAGTGTATAAAACAACAGAAAACTATAATGACACATTTTTATTAAGCTATTTTTACTAACTACTCAAATATCTTGATGTCTCATTCTGGCAAATGCAGTATATGTTGCAAATTTTGGTTTAAATTATGCTGCAATTACCTACAACTACTATTTATTGTAAAGGCACCTTTAAGACAATTTAAAATATATGAAGAGCATACGTTACAGGTTACATAACGCTTGTGTATTTGTACTTGTTCACAGTCAACTCTCACCTGTTTCAGCTTTTTCTTCTTGTCCTTAACGGACATGAGCTTGTCTTGAATAATCCCCTCCAGTAGTTCCAGCACAGCTCCCTGCGAGGCTGTAATCCTCTGCTTCTCAAACTCCTCTCTGCTGATTTGTCTGCAGTAAGAGTGGGGTGGGGTTTCCACCGCTGAGTCTGTGTCTGCACCTGCATATTTTATCTGTGAAAGACAGCAGAGTGTTTTACATACAGTATGTAATATCCCTCCTTTTTTTGCACGTAAAGTCAGTGTTTCTGACTACCAGTGTTTCTGACAGTGCTACCAGAGCTGTCATATGGATCAGAGTAGTTCCACTCTGCAGAAATGTTTTTAAAAATAAATTATACAAGCAACTACACAGGTTTACATTTATAACATGGACCTACATTTATTTTCAAAAGTGTAAGTTGGTGTTTAGTACCAGGTCAAAGAAGATTAAGTGCTTATAGAATGCTTTATTCTGATTGGTTATGTCTGCAAAGAAGGGTGAGCATTTGCTTGGTTTACTGTGCACTGGCAAAGATGAAACAAACACCACATATTTATTATCACATTATTTAAGAAAAAACTCTTCTAAGCTGTCATTTCAACTTTAATACCTCACTATTTCAGTGCATTTGCACATTAATCAGGATCTGAATCAACCCACAAACTGTGAAATCAGAAAACCCAGTCAGCTTTTCATGGGCTGCCAAGTCAGAAATGAGCCGCTCTGATTTTGCTCCCTTTATTATGTAATAATAAAGCGAATGAATGGACGTATACAACATCCTCATCTGAGTATCTCCAGCCTCAGTGGCGTAACTAATTTCATATGAGAGCGCTAAAAGTGGGGTTAAACAGCATAAAACAGAAAGAACGAGAGCTGACAAATAAGAGCAGAAAGCAAAATAAAAGAGCTTCACTTCTCACAGCTGCTCGCTCAGGCCTGCAGTGAGCTGCGTGTGTCTCATTATCTTTTAAAGAAACAGGCACTGAAACCAGCCGTCCTGAAAAGTCCCTTTAGATGGAAGAGTTGTGCTTTGGTGATGGATTCTTGTGGTATTTTGTTCAAAGCATGCCACAGACATTACTTTGAGACCCCAGGGATCTGTGTTAATTTGTGGAAAAAGGGATGTATCAACTTTAATGTATATTTGTATTTAAAAACTATAAATATAAGTTTAGATTCCTTAAGATACGGTGAGACTTCTGGAGGAAGGGTCAATTGGTACAAAGACTCATGTGATGCCAGGATTGGGTTAGAATATGCGCAGGTGAACATTGGACCATCTGGAGCCTATGAATGGTTTAAGAGCCTATAAAAATAACTGTTATTGTTTTAGCTTGTGCACTATTAATATCACAGGAGGCTGCAATATGTAAATGAGCTATTTAACCCATTAGACATTACTGGATATCATTCATTATGCCTAGTTACATTCATTCATTAAAGCCTAGTTTTTACAGATGTAAATTTCAAGGGATCACAACTGTGTTTTCAACATATTGTAAAGAATAACACATTTGAAACATGCAGTAAACTAACCTGAGCCCGTCTCAGATGCGACAGATGCTCTTCCACAGAGCTGTGCAGTTTAGCAGGGACTTTTAAGACATCTTCATGGTTGTCCATCATGAAGTTGACAAGCTTGGTGGCTAAAAGTTCGTCCAAGTCCACTTCATCTGCGGAGCACAAAATGCAGCGGGAGAAAGTCTGGACCATCTGTCGAGAGATAAAAACATAAATAGACACTTAAAAACATAAGCATTCTATTAAAACTTGACATAATCAATAAGCAAATTTAGAATTTAGATACGCAAATGAAACAATACAGAATTAGGAAACAAAAATTACAAGGGTGCGTGTTCCTATGGCATCGTTGAGAGGAGGGAGAGCATGGTTATGGCACGATTTTGCCATCAGGCGCATAAGTAGCTGCAGTTTGCGTCGGTTGGCTGGAGGCAGGAGGAGGCAGCACACCTGAAGTGCTTCCACTGCAATCTGCTTCTCTGGAAGAAGTCCTGAGGCAAGCGAGGGAAGAAAGGAATAATGCACAAACCAGTCTATTCAATAGTACATTCTCTCCTGTAACAAACCTTGTACTACCCCGTTTTTTTATGTATTTTCCTAGAGCTGAGAAACTAAAACATCCATTTGAGCTGCTGCTTTTCCAAATACTCTTTTAAAAACCAAGATACGTTTCATATTTAACAAGTGACTTTACCTTTAATTAAAATATTATGTCTGTGTAAATATACTTCTACCACTTTATTAAAAGGCTGACAATGTGGGAACTCACATATTAATATACACTATGGGGTAGATTCCCAGACAGGGATTAAGTATAGTCCTGGATTACACAGCACTTTGTATTGTGAATAGTGATTTCAATTAAAAGGAGGACGTAGTCCAGGACTAAGCTTAATCCACCATCTGGGAAACCACTCTTTTAAAGCCTAGATCTCATTTTCATTTTAATCTTCTAAGATTTATCTGTATGATTTGGGAGAAATTTGCTATAAAACAAGGCACAGAAAGAATCCTTCATTCATTCATTATCTGTAACTGCTTATCCAATTCAGGGTCGGGGTGGGTCCAGAGCCTACCTGGAATCATTGGGCGCAAGGCAGGAATACACCCTGGAGGGGGCACCAGTCCTTCACAGGGCAACACAGACACACTCACACATTCACTCACACCTACGGACACTTTTTGAGTCACCAATCCACCTGCAACGTGTGTTTTTGGACTGTGGGAGGAAACCGGAGCACCCGGAGGAAACCCATGCGGACACGGGGAGAACACACCAAATCCTCACCCAGAGCGGGACTCGAACCCACAACCTCCAGGCCCCTGGAGCTGTGTGACTGCGACACTACCTGCTGCGCCACCGTGCCGCCCACAGAAAGAATCATGTATTTATTTATTTATGCATGCTAAAATATACAGTTTTAGCAATAGGTCCCCTGCCTTTATAAAATGACTGCCTTGTTTACTATTTTTAACAATCATCCTTGACCAGAAGTAAGCATTTTATTCATTTATTTTGCTTTTAAACCAGGACATATTTGTCCATAAACCCAGCACAACTATCAACTAGTTAAAAATGGAGTCCACAGGGGGAGCTGTGGTCACTTTGTAGAAACACTAGCAGCCATGCTCATCTGATATTTGCTGATGTACAGAAGTCATCTTTCTTAGCTTTGTTTACTATATATTTAGTGTTACAATATATCTTTACACATTAAAAACTAAATTGGCAAAGTGGACAAGGCTTTAAGATGCACTCTTTGCTAAGACAAGGGTTTCAATTTGGAGATGCAGTTTGTATGTTATCCATACAAAAGAGTTCTTAATGTAATGGATTTTCTTGAGGCCTTGTCTCTTACCCAAGATGCTGACAAAGATTTCATACAGGTGGAAGGTTAACAGTGGCTCTTTCAACCTCTGAAAATGTTCTGCAACTGTTCTAAAAACATCTCGCTCAAATCCAGGATACATGGGCTGCTTGCTGTCATTTCCATTGGGCCCTGAAGAGTTGAAGCATTAGTTATTGTAATAATATAAAATACGGATATTAGAAATTAGGGAAAAATGTAATCTACCCACAATTTGCCAGGCATTTCATTGCTGATAATACCCAGTGAGGTAAGTCATCTGTGGAACAGAAGAAATGCCACCAATATGAATAACGCAAACACATTCATATCTTAGTTCAGTTTAATGCAAGGTCAGCAGCTTCCTAACCTGATTTGTTCTTCAGAATGACAATGCCTTGTTTGTTGACACTGAACACATTATGAACGATGTGTTTGGGGCTCACAAGTTTGGCGCTGAGAACCCCTTCTAAAGTGTGGAGTCCCAAAACACTCTGTAAACTAAATCATCAAGAAAATCAGCTTGAAGAAACCGTAGACACCATATAATGGTATTAATAAAAAACACATTGCCGTGTTCTGATACAGTACTCACTGTGTTAACGTCATGGACTTCCATATCTGGTCCACATGTTTTGGACTGATCTCTTTTCGTCGAATCAGTTTGCATTCTGGCACTTCCCCTATAGCAATGCTATGTCTTTTGTTCCAATCTGAGTTCTAAACAAGAGTTAGAAACAGAATCACTGTCATGTGCCAGGAATGTATTTTTTGATATTTGAGGAATGTGAGTACAAATAGTAATAAGTAAAATAAACAGACATGCAAAGACACTAAAGAAGAATTCACATATTAAGATACTAGGCAATGAACAACAACAAAATAACACAACGAATAATCTGAAGGGTAATATAAAGCCTTCATTTTTAAACAGAAACATTTAACATTTAATATATTTAAAAAAAACGGTCATTCCATTTTTTCTCACATAACTTCCAAATGAAGTTAATGTATCTGTGGCCAGATTCCTCACCAGAACAAGAGGCTTCATGGGTATCTTGCTGGACACTTCAATCTCCTCACAGTCATCCCAGCGTGGGATTGGGGGAATGAAACTTCTCTGCGACACAGGCACACGCTGAGGAAGAGGCTTAAGAGGTGACTGTGGAGGAAATCTAGAGTGACAGACAGAGGGCTATGTTTAATTCAGACACACAAAGACTTAAATTATGCATTACTATCTTTGGTTTGTTTTACTTCATACAAACCCCATTTCCAAAAAAGTTGGGACACTTCCTAAAAATGTAGTAAACACCAAAGTTGTTAAATTGCTTAAGCATTTTTTAACTAATGCATGTATGAAACTTTTTCAGCGTTTTCACTGACGAACCAAATTGTATTGTGTAAATATTATGAACATGATGCTTGCAAAAGCCTAAATAAAATAATATTCAAGGCTCATTTCTACTCCCTTTACATACATAAATAAATGTGCCCGTTTCTAACGTTGTAATTTTCACTAGTGTCACACTTCTTTCTATGTGTCCTGGGATGGATGTTGGATGCAATAAATCCAACAGAGAACAGTTTAGAGTCAAAAGTTTCGGACAACAACAACAAACATGGCGACGGTGAAGAAAGTGCAGATGATGTATCGTTACTTGCTACAAAAAAGGACGTAACAGGCAGCAGTCTGTGAGGCCAGTAAATACTACGCCACATGTTGACAGAGAATTATTTTTACTTATTTTACCAGTGGTTGTGTTTCTCTTTAACTATTGGCTGCACTGCCCCCATAGCTCCCAGTGGTACTGCTCCGCCCGTCTGTATCCGTAAGCTTTCTTAGAACGTGCACAAAATACAGATGAAATGAAAGCAGAGTATGGTCTGCACACAGAAAGCTTCATGCACATCCATATCTGTGTTTAATGTTAAGCCTAAATTAACCTTAACACTGTTCTGGAAGGTTCCAAAATTAGTAGTGACACAACTTTCATGGAAATTTTGTTTGTACCATAAAGAATTTAATGTATTCTTCCATACCATCAAAAAAAAACAGTTAAAATACTTCAAAGCACCTGTACAAACGTCCATTGTCTTCAAAGTCCTCTTTACCAAAACGTCCTTTAACATCTTCAAAAACATGGTTCTTAAGAAATTTCCTTAGCAACTGGAGAGACTGATAGCGCGTCACCTCAGGCCCAAAGTTCTGGTTCCGCTTCAGTAGCTCATGCATATAATCAATGGCTTCAGATCCCGTGAAACTGTTATCATAACTTCGAAAATGTGCCCAGTGTCTCCTCAGCGGCAACCCTCCTCGAAAAAGCTTGACTGTTTCATTCCACTAAGAGACAAAAAAGAGAAAGGGTTACAACAGCAGGTGTCCCCTAAAGCTACTTGATATCTGATTAATTGTACATTGAAATGTGTAGGACAGTAATGGACATTTGGAAGTTACTGTAAAAGTAACTAATTTAATTCAAATTTGCTGTCTCTCAAATATCTTGGCATATCTTGAGCTTTTGTAGGTTTTATTAATACTATATCCCATGTCTGCTATGTCTTTGTTCTCTGTTCACTTAAATAAACATTTAAGAGAAGTAACAAATCAGTTACTTGCTTTTAATTAATTAAAAAAATCTTACTTTTTTGAAAATTTATTTGTACACATTGCAGTTTTTAAAAACCTATTTGCTCAGACATGGCTGTAATAGCAAGTAAAAACACTCTGAAGTATTATTTCTTTCGGTAGTGTGATCTGATGGTGTGGGGATTGTAGTGGCAGGATGTTCTTGACCTGACATTTATTCTGAAAGTACACTCAGTCCAAATCAAGTTGATTTTTGTATGCTAATTTATTTTACCTGAATAGTCATTAGTAGGGTTGCAAAACGGTGGAAAATTTCCAATAAATTTCCAGTAAATTACTGGTAACTTTCCATGGGAAATTTAGCTCGGGGAACTTTGAAAAAATTCCAAAATGTAAACTTTCCATGGGAATTTATTTTAATTAATAGGAAATATTGGATATTTTAAAGGAACTAAATCATACACGGTCATCAATGTACCTTTTTTTGTCAACAGCAGACATGAAGGCATAACAATACAAATAATAACCATGACATATGGGATTAGTGTTGCCACACGTCCAGGCTTTCCAGAGATTGTTGTAGCAGACGAATGCTTTTATTTGATTGGTTGTTATGCAGGCTGTGTTCAAAAACGTAGTGAAAACTCCCACGCTAGACATTTCCATTAATTCCTGTTAATTCCCATAATTACCTGTTAATTCCCATGGTAAATTTCCCAACTTTGAAAATTCCTGGAACTTTGCAACCCTAGTCTTTAGGCATTATTTCACTAAAGTATTAGGGCAGTTACTTAAATACAAGTCACTTTACCAGGCCCTGAATGATTTATACAGTGGCCAGATAAACAATCTTCAGGCAAAACGAAGGAAAAGGCTTAAATTATAAAATAATTGTTTGATTGCTCTTTTTTCCCAATTTTCTAATTATAGTCATTACCAATTCCACCCACAAAGTCTCCCCAGTCACGCCATGCTACACTGGGAAGGAGGTTTCTTCTGATGAAAGAAAACTAGCCACTGTTTCTCTTGAACTGCTGTAAACACAACAAACAGCTCAGTGCATTTTGAGGGGAACTCAAAAAAAATCCTTGATTTTGAGGAGATAAGCATTTAAAATACATGAATTCTTTGTTGAAATGAAAAAAACAATGTTTCACTAAGACTTAATATTAACATGATGCATTAAATTGGCAAATTTAAAGAAAAAGAAATTATTTCTTGCTTCAAACTACTGAGAAACAATTTCCCAAAGTACACATAGAAGTATATATGTATACCCTGTGTTGCACATTTTTACAGATCCCTTCCAGTGAAAATTAAGCTTTTCACATTAACGTGTTTTTGTGTGTTTTTTTATAGACAGTCGGTGTCATGCCTGAACATTTCTGTTTTAAACTGCAGTGTTCCAAAAACACATGTTTGCATGTAGACAGGAATTTCTACATAATAAACCTACAGCCCAAATCCATCTACTTCCGGGATGGGGCTTTTGAGCTGCAGGTATGTGACAATGAAGCATGTAGAGACAGAAACTGGGACTAATGGCATATTCATAAATGCATGCATAATGGTTGAACAAGATGTGGAGTTCTAAATTTACAAATATATCATTTTAATGAAACATTTTATTTTTTTAATTTTCACTCAGTGATCAGTCATCCCCAGTGCCACGATGTAAGCTAAACTCCCCCATAACAGACATGTCACTAATGCTTCATCATTGAACTGCCCCATGCACCAGAAAAGAATGGCAACTGGCCAGGTCCATTACATCAGCCGACAAATGCCTGCACTTGACTGGCACAGTGCTGTGTGATGAGAGGATGGAGGGGGCCATCCAACCCATCCAGAGACAACTGTGTTCTTGTCAAGTCTTTAGGACTCACAGCCACGGATGGTTAACTCAAATAACCTGTGAGAACCAGCAAGCTGAATGGTATATGATATGTCCATGCGTAAAATAAAGGCTATTTCTGGTGTGAAAGGCTTTCAGCAAATTCACCCCAAAAACTCACTGTACAATTTGCCCCCAGAGTGGACCTCTCTTCACAAAAATAAATAAAAATCATTCTAAATGTGTGTGTTCCCATTTAAATGACCCCATTGTGTAGAATTTTTGAAAAGTCAGTAGAAGTCCCTTTTAATAAAAATAAACACTACTTTGCCAACCAAATTCACTCTAATATCTACATTTATTTTCTATTCTTTCAGCGCCACTTCACATATAGGTTCACTCCGCTGTTCTTGAATTACAGACTGTACTTCAGCTGTTTATTTGAACACTTCTGTTAGCCCTGTTTCACCTCCATGTCCATGTCCAGGCGCCTACCCGACCACCACAGAACAAACTGTAGCGGCCCTGACGTACCTCCTCTGGGGGCAAAGTATGCACAGCAACAGGTGAACTACAGAACTACAGAGTGCAGATATATGGTAAATGGACCTCGTTTGGTCAGGTACTCTATTAGCAAATCCGAGTCGATTAGCTCTTTAAACAATATTCACAGAAACTCGTGTTGTTTAAGTTGGGAGTTTACCATTTGTGCGATAAGACCCTGCAGTTTAAATTATCCATAGATTTATCGTGTTTTAACATTAAAACAGTTTAAATCAATTAATCTCCCTCAATAAAACAGAACTTCGGACAAAACGAAGCGGCCTCGTGTTGTCGAAGTTTGCCCGAGTTTACGGCGAACTCACCAGCTTCGTTGCCCTGTAGGGACCCGGGCCGATCATATTTCCGTCCATGCTTGTCCTGTAATGGTTTTAATAGCTTAGTCTTGTTACGACGCCATAAAACATTTACAATTTTATTCCATTGCGTTAACGTGTACATATCTAAGCCATATTCCCCTCAAACAGGTTTTATCCGTCGCTGTTTACCCACATCTCACTCGTACGTTTTGAAAGTGGAGACTTTCGTTGAAGCGACGTGATTGGACAGAGACATCACGTGACGGAGCTACTCACTGGGACAAATATGGCAATACCAGTGCCAGGGGAGGAACACCGACATTTTTTTTGATGCCGTGATTTCCGTGAGGGTTAAATAAAAACTAACCGTTATTCCAGTTAAGTCCCAAACTCAGTTAAAAATAAAAAAGGAAAACATTACTGGACACTGACAATTTATTTTGTTTCAGTAAAAAGTTCCATTACACAAAATTATATAAATAGCAAATGTATAGAAATAACACTACTGTACAAAAGCAAGAGACAACATTAGGGCTAAAACCCATACAAATCATTGGCATATTGGGTTCTTTGTAGAACTTGTGCCTCAGTTTTTTTCCTCCTTTTTAAAAAACAAACATGACAATCACATTAAACATCAAAATAAGACAATTCAAGGCTCAAACAGAACCCCACTTTCCTTGTTCAAACGCTAGGACTCAAGCTAATTAGGTAGTCAGTCATGCTCTTCTTGCGAAAAGGGCTTCAGGCCTGCTTAGTCAGCCTAAAATTTAAAAACCAACCTTCACCGCCCCTTCAGAGATCAGTAGCATTAAAAACATCAAGTACCTCTGCTTTCACAACCCATGTTTTTCATTTAAACCAGCGGCGAGCTCATATTTCAAAAGCTGGGATTTAAATAGCTATGTACAAAATAAGGGGATATTTAAAACAAATATTGTACACCCCATAAACATTTCAGAACCCAAAGTGATGATTATAATAATCAGACCTTCAGTGAAAAACCATGTGCATTAGTTTGGCAACATACATCAGGTGAGAAGGTGGCATACCACAGTTTTAACATAAAACATGGTGGGTGAATTTCTGAAAGTTTCTGAAATGGTTAAAGAAACCAACTTAAAAGCTGCAGGATCTTCACTAATGGCTGATCATGGGGGCTTTATTCAGTCTTCTTGTGCACGCCGTTCTGGTAGCACATTCCGTTGCTAAGGATTTTGGGCAGCCTCTTTCCCTTGGTGTATGCATGGTAGTAGAAGTTAAGGAAGAGAATCAGGAAGATGAGTCCATACAGGCCGATGACATAGAGGAACACAGGAAACTGGTAAGGACATTCCTTCATAAAGAAAAACTGGCCAATATGGGTGGTCACCATCACAAACTGAACCTGAATGGGGAGAAGAAGGTTTTATAGGTTTTCTGGCCATTTTAAACACAATTCATTCTATAAAATAAGCTCAAATATCAGCACATTCTTTTCAGCTTGAGGAAGTGTGCCAAGATTTCTTCACTTCAAGCCAAAAACTAAAACTGCACTCCACACTCACCAGTTGAATGGTGGTCATGTACTTCTTCCACCAAAGGTACTTCTGATAGGCTGGTCCCATAGCAGACATGGCATAGTAGGTGTACATGACGACATGGACACAGCAGTTCAGTAAAGCATGGAAGGTTCCCAAACCACCTGGCGAGACATGTTCCAGTCAGATTCTCTAAACGCGTTAGAGCAATAAGACTCAGTCTTACTATTGTTTCTCAGTAATGTACCTGCTGCAAACTTGACCCCAAACCACCATGTGAAGGGCATGATTGAATGATGGTAGACATGGAGGAACGTTACTTGGCTGTTCTTTTTCCTCAGCACAAAGAAGATCTGTCAAAACAAGAGAGCCATGTCAGGCAAGACCACCTTACACTTGTAAAAATGCAAACTTCAACACTGACAAGAACTCAAGATCAAACCAAAAACTTACAGTATCCAGCATCTCAATAAACTTGGAGAAGTAGTACAGCCAACAGGTCCATGCCATCTGTAAATGGAAGACATACATGGTGTTTAAACAAGTTTTAACTTACAATAAATTAATTGCAAGAATATTTCAAAATGGAAAATGGTCACCTTACCCTGACAGCCAGTGGAGAACTGGAATAGTCTACAAGGTCACACCTGTAGGAGTATCCATTGGCCCAGCCAGACATGAGGAACTGGAGGGGAAACAAGGAAGATTCAAGTCATTTTGGATTACATCAACTTAATGGTATACAGAAACCCACACCCTACCACACCTTCAGTCTTGATAACTCTTACCCTACCCAGATAATTTTGGTCACAATGAAAAAAGCAAGCAATTACCCGTTCATTCATTATTGACTACTGATTCTCACAGACAGGATTACAGTCATGACCATCTACTTCAAGCTTGGGTTAGGACTGAGCTGGAAGGGGTTGGTGGCCTTAAAGCTGTAGTACACTGAGGCATGACCAGGACCATCAAATATCAAGCAATGAAACCCTACTCCTCAATGTAACTCTAGTTAAGTCAATTAAAAAGGAGTGCCTCTTCTCTCAGTTTACAAAGTGAGAAGTTCACAACAAAAATCAGAGCATGGATCCTTGGCATCTAGCCTTTGGAACAAGTTTAGAACAAAAACACTATAGTTACATACCTCATAAATCATATACAGGGAGAAGACCACTATGCTGAAGTTGTAGATTATCATTGGCCGCTTGAGGTCAAAAGGTTTGCGGTTTTCCATGATACGAGGTCCCAGTGTTGTGACAAAGTAGACATAGGACAAGATGACCATGGTTTGAGGAAATGGGGAAGACATCAGGGGCCAGTCCTCGACTCGTGGGTCTGTGGAGAAAAGTGATAAATAATTAAAACAGAGTACCTCCATCAAGCATTCATGGAAAGCAGCCTTAGAGGACACGAAAATAGGCTTTAGTAATGTGAAGTGTACTGTGTGATGTTTAGAAAAAGTGTTCCAAGCACATCACAAATTCATAAGAACCACTAGTCCTTATCTTTCTATTCCATTTTATCAAACATCAGCCAAATTAGATAGTGATACTTATCTACCATAAAAAATGTATAAGTCACACCCACCTGCTTCTTTTATCCATTCATCGTATAGCAGGGCAGCACTTGAGGTCAGTTTGTCGAAGGCCATTTTGAACAACCTTGTTTATCCCCCCCTGGAATTCTTCTTAGTTCCTCCTGAAAAGAGAAGAAACCATTCAGTACGACCTGAACATCAAGAAAGTTTCTTTAAAACTAGACATTCAGCTTCATGTCAGACCGGTTTTCACAGGAACACGCAACAGGGTCTAGTCACCACATACCAGTTACAATCAAACCAATACATTTCAGCAAATTTGATCCATTTTTCATCACTTTGTATTTCACCATCTTGCCTATTTTTAGACTTCACTATAAAAAATAAAAGCAAAAACAAACTGTGCACATTAGCTCCACTAAATGCAGCTCAAGCCACTCAAGTCTCTTTATATTGTCAAAAATATACATATGAATAAATAAAACCACTACAACCCACACCTGTATAGTAAAGTTACATCAATTTGTTCAAGAATGTTGCACAACCTGAAAATACATTCAGGCACGTTAGGAACTACACCTAGTTTACACAAACGGACTTATCTGCCCACTATCACACCTGTTACCACAGAAGGAAAAAAAATGAAGGCAGAGTTAATTTAAATACATTTTTAAACGAACAGCAATAGCCTTTAAAAATATATTAAAAAAAGGCACCTCTCCATTTGAAACAACAGCACTAAATGTCTTACACACCCTAAATCCTTTAATTAACCATCTCACATTGCACATCCACAAACTTTCATAACCTATCCCATTTTACATGACTTCAGTTACTACACTTTCTCTGTAAACTCTTCAAGACAGAGTGTCAGTGTCAAGGTAATAACTTTTAACCTATCAAATAACCTCACTGCGACTCCATTTAAAAATCAACACAGGTCTTTTAAGGCTGCCAGGTGCCAAACATCAAGCTATCATGACCAACGTTATTAGCCGTCCAATAGATACAGGACGCAATACCACTCAGACGAGACGTTGAAAAAAAAGCTTTTAAACCCAAGAGCACAAACCTGAGCGCCTCGCCTGGTCCCAGCTCGCTGCCGAACTCAATTCTACTGTTCTGTTTGTGAATGAGTTGCTGCTGTGGCTTCTTATTACAATCAGAACCCGGCTCCACCCACAGTCCAAGGGCGTGGAGATCAAGAAATTCAACCGAAACTCTCAGGTATGTGGAGAAACTGTGTAGTACACATTAATGGACTTAAATGTCCTCAAGTGCTAAAATGTCTCATTCATGCGTAACTGCACATATCATGGAGAATAATGGCGAACAATATTGTAAAATCAAAATGGCGGTAAGGTGTTAAATAACGGTTTTATTCACTTTTCCTTCATACAAATGGACCCCAAAACAACACACAAATAACCAAACTGTCAAAAATAAATAAATAAATTATAAGAAGTCATAGTGTTAAATCAAAAGCATGTACATTAACAAATAGGTTTAGATTTTAACAATACCACATTAAAAGAGTGAAAATAATTGTGAATAAAAGATAAAAGGTAATTACATTACACTCTGGAGTTTGCTATATCAAAACAACGGTAAGATGTTGTTGCTTCTAGGCCACATATGTGAGAGGTTTTTCATGACATTATGTGTGTAATCTTTTTGAATACATGAACATTTCACTTTAACATACCAACCAGCAGACGTGGTGACCAAATACAACCAGTTTATGTAATGATATTGTGCAGTGAGGTAAATTGTTTGTTACACTGAGGCTTAAGTAGATAGCTTCCTGCGTGGGTAGCAGATTTATTCAGCTATCATCTATATAATATATTAATGTCCTTTTACTTGGCTTAAGGTTGCTTGTTTTTTTTTTCTTCCTGGAAAAGGTTTAGAACATTTAAGAAGATGTTGATACTGAGGGGTGGGGACTGTAAGCCCAAAATGAATGTGTGTGCTTCTTAAAATTAAAACGACATGGAAACTGATCCATGGATTAAGTCCCATTTTCATCTTGGTTTAACCCGATGGGTTTCAGTGTTTACACCAAGACTGAAACTTATGCAGATGTTGCTGGAGCCACTGAGATTGTGTAGTTTCATGCATTTGCCTGATACTCATTTACAGAAAATACAGTGCACCCATCTACTGCTTAACTGTGGAATAATTTAGAGAAAGGCTTATTTGTCTAATATGTCTTTGACATTATGTGCTTTGCTTCTGTTCTGAAGTTACTGTATCATGTTGCAATATCAAATAAAGTTTGTTCATACAATAAAATTACTAATTTGATGAAATAATATTACATTGCAAGCAGTATAATGTTTTAATTTCACAAAATTAATTATTACTCTGTAGAGTCCTAACCCTAGCTTTTGAATACACCTGAGACATAAAAATGATAAGCCACTCTAGATAAAAGCATCTGTCTATTTTCTTAAATGTCTGTTAAGCAGTAAAAGGCACTCTGTTTGCTCAGTTTACTCTATTCAACCTGTTGTCAAGCAATACTTTACTTCACCAACCAAATAAATGCATTAATCCAGTTGGACTTTATTACTATTGCATTTTTAACACGCACAAACACACACATACATGCGTGTGTGTTTGTTTGTGTGTATATATTCACACAGTTAAGGTAGCTCTAGGGCTCTGAGGTTGTAAGGTAATAATAATTATAAAAATAATAATACATTTTATTTACAAAGCGCTTTTTAAATACCACCTTGGGTCACTTGTGTGTAAGCAGTTTGATGTGTTCTCTCTGTGTCTGTGTGGTTGTCCTCTGTGTGCTCAGATTTTTCCCACAAAATAAAAAAACATTTTGGTAGGTGGACTGGTTATTCAAAAGTGTCCAGAGTTGTGAGTATGTGACTGTGTGATCTCCTGTGATGGACTAGAGCCCTGTCCATAATGTGTTTCTATCTTGCACCCAGTGGTACTTGGTGGGCTCCAAACGCACCACAACCCTGAGGCCAGGATGAGATAATTATAGAAAATGAATGAATGACCTGTTACACGTTCACAAAAAGCCTTATGTGAAGTTCATCATGTTCCAGCACAACTGATAGTGTTATGTGATAATATCTTTGTTATTAGAACGGTAGAGAATATGCACATGGATACCTGTATAATGACTAAAACTTCCGTTGTGTTTCTCTGATCAGCCAGATGCCAATGAGCGTAGGCACCCTCTGATGTCACAATAACATTCCAACCACATCCTTTGTGAAGTATTCATTGTATGTGTTTTATATAAACAAGGTGGAATAAATGAACTGGAATTTGTAAATTGGAATAAACTGTAAACTTGAAACAATAGAAACATAGATGCATATGTGTGGGGTTTTTTTTCAGCTATTGTCTCATTTACATAACCATACATATTTTATACTGTGCATGTAAAAACAGTAATTAAAAAGCATAAGAGTGATTATGAATTTGCTAAGACAATGTCTACTTTGTAAGTGTCTGCTTTATACATCACTGCACCATAAGCATGTGAACATCTTTAAGTGTACACTTTTTCCCAATTTGTAATACCCCACTTTTGCATAATGTCCAATAAATATTTCTAATAATCCTGTATTTATTTGAACGTCTACATGGAAGTGTATAATAATAAGAATAAAAATTCCTGTCTAAAAAAAGCAATATATTTTAAAATAAGATTTGTAGTTTAGCTTGCTAACACTTTAAAACACATGGCTATCTTGATCACAAAGGTACACAGTAACTAGTTACACTTACTTAGCCCCAAATACTTAATGAATTTTTAGGAAAATGAGTTGATTCTTCTCTTTTAGGTGTTATATCGCAAAAAATCTTATCATATTTGAAGAGCCCTGGGTGTTGGTGTTTCAGGTACTTATAGGAACCAGTCCATCTAGTTCTGTAAAGTTGGTGCCAGATTCCCTTCATTGCTTTGTGATGTTTGGCCTCCATATTTGTCTCTGAGGCAATGACAAAAGAGCTGTCTAAGCGGAAGTATGAACCGGATCATTCCAGTACAATCTACTTCTTGAATATTCTTTGACAAATTGAATAGTATAGAATTTGTATACAATATTGTAGAAAGCTGAAAGTTCTTTAATAGCATTAGCAAAAATCTTTACTTGTAAGTACAGGTTCAGCTGAGTAATCTACTACTGTTACCATTAGAAAGACAGGTTTCCAATATCAACTTGAACTCTGACCATTTGAGTTCTGCATGAACATAAGTGAGCTTTTTCGTGGCCTCACTTCAGTTACTGCTTCTGAATCAAACTGTTATCCTAACAAATTTAATGTGTTTGTAAAGTCCATAATATTTGATCTAGATATCCCTATTGTTAGTGTTTTGAAGTGAATACGCTGCTGAGTTAGCTAAGTTAATGGCTCACTGAAAATTCGGAAGAAGAGCTGGCTACAGTGACCAAAAATAGTCTAATAAATACAATCAGAACTTTCTTGTGCTTTGGAATACTGCTTTTATCATAATGTCAAACTGAAATATGCACTAATGCATTAGACGTCAGATAGAAGTAGTGTTTGGTTTCATCAAAACTATCAAAACAAGCAAATAATTGTAGAAGACAAACAATTGTAGAAGACTCTGAAAAAAGCTGACACTTAGGGGGGGATAATGACTGTGAACTCAGATGGGCAGGGCCATAGTGGGCCAAAAGTAATCTGTGAATTAGGCCCTATTTCCAAATGGGTTTCACTCCATTTACACTTACCTGAAGCTAATAAACATGTTTCAGGTGGTAATTAATTTGAATCCAACTTCATGCAGTAGCCTGATACATTACCATAGAAACTACAATGCACTTAGCAACAGCAAAGTTGATAGTTTTATGTTTTCATTTTTACGTACATATGTGGGCCTTTTGTTTCTTTTTTTGTGTCTACATTTTGTCAAAAACTATAATTACCAATTTCAGCAACTTGACATGTGAACCCTGCACATGACCTGATCAATGCCAATTGTATTCTAGAGGGTAAGAAATCTCCCCTGCATTGGACTATACTGAAGTGATGGCACTTCGTCTAGAACTAATCATCCTCACTAAAATTGACTGATCGCAATTTAGTGCACACAGAATGCTATAAAATGTAGTTTTCCCAGAAGAATCAAAGCAGGTAACTTTAGCAAATTAAAGATAAATATCCTATAAATATCCTTGATTTCAGAAGAAATTTTGTCTAAGCAGATGTCAACAAATATTTTGCATTGTTAGCATTAGCTAGTCGTATATTGAACTCTAATTGCCGTAAACTAATTGTAATGTTTACATCTGTTTCTAGATCATGGAACGTGTAACGGGTGACCCAGGTCAGGGACCAACCTATCAATATCAATAAATATGAATATATTCAAACATTCTGTGAAAAAAAAAGAATACAGACGTATGGTTCTACCTTTACCCAAATAAATACAATAAAATAACAATTTTTTAACAATTAAATCACTCTGAAATCAGGCCACTCTGCAAGATGCAACAAATTATTGGCACCTAGCCTCACCTAGCATTTAAGTCTGATAAATAATTATCTAAAGACAGTAAACTAAAAATTAGAAGAACTCCAATTTCCAAATTTTTCTGTTCTTGGTGGTCAAAGAAACCTGTCACTGCAATGTCTATAGTCATTGTATTTACTATTCACAGTGCTAAGTGAATAATAATAAATAAATAAATAAATAATAGATATAAAAAAGTATATAATAAAAATTCAAATATTTTGTGGCTTATTAGTTTATTTGAACCAGTATTTACCAAAAGTACAAGGAAGTACAAAGAAAAGACTTACAATGCTGTCATTAACAAACATATTTTGTAAGTATAAATAAGTTTAGAATTTGATATTTACAGAACAATTAACAGGAGCAAAATATGTTTATATAATATGCAATTTGCACCCATTTTCAAGCAACAACAAATCATGAATGTGCCAACATAATTGGTCACAATTCAAAACATTTCTCAACACAATATCACAAAAAAGTGTCTTTTTAGTAATTTAAAATACATAAAAAATATGAAGGTTTCAGGGTAAATGTACCAGTGATATTGAGTGCATACTGGGACATTTGTGAGACATATGCTGCATCAAAGTGAAATCTTTTCTTAGAAAGTCCGTAGTTATTTCAGTAAGACAATATTAGGGCTCATTCTGTACATACAAAATGTGGCTATAGACAGATAATGTGCATTCCTGATTGGACATCATGAATAGGAGGATCAGATATCTTCAAACACATGTTATCTTCAAACAAATGTTGATCAGCTGAAGTATTTATCAAGCAAAACTGGGGAAATAACAGCCTCTTGCATAACTTCAACAATGAGTATCCTCAGATCCCAAATGATTAAGTGGTGTAATTAAAAGAAAAGGTGATGTAACAAGTCAATACACACTTCTGTCTCACAATAATCAAAACATTGTTTGTATTTTGTCAGTTAAATAAATGTCCAAGAGGATTAACACATCACAAATTATTTCTTAAATTACATTTTAAAAATATTTCAATTTTCCTGCAAACATACTACCTCTAAGTCTCAGGCATAAATTAACATTGTAACCATGTCAAATAAAAACCTTCTGTGCTTTATGAATGATTAAACACTTCTGTAAACAATGCAGAATTGTTAAGTTTCTCTAGAACAAGACATTTCACATTAACTACTCTGTATGAGGTTTGTATATTAACAAATTAATATTATTAACCCTGCTCATCCACAGTTTCTTATAATGGACATGTGCAACATCATTTCCCAGCAGGGACGTGTTTATGGGTGGACGTGGACTGGAATGTTGTCACTACCTTGTTTACATAACCTTTAGAAAGAAATTACAATTTTGTTGTTGCCCATCCAGATTATCCAAACACCCTTCCAAAGATGACATATTAGTACAGCCTTAGGCAAACTGCAAAAATACTGTCATTTAAACACTATTTAATGACATTTTCACTGTAAGTTCAAAAGTTTGTATACACCTGTTCATTCAACTCCTGAAATTCATGACATTGTACAGTAACAGTCTCCACTATTCTGGGAAGACTCAGATTTTAGGACATTTTTGCGTGGATTTAATTGCTTTCACTAACAGCCACATTTGTCAGGTGAAATACTAATGATGACTTGGTTCATCACATTAGACATTCCCCTCATTCCAAAGAGTTTCTGAATCTCAGAATGCAGCTCCACAGTTCTTCATACACTTCATGCATACATCTTAAATCCGCACTTATTTATCTGTTTAAAAATGTCAAGTTAGAAATGACTTCAAATGTGGCCCTTTAACATGGAAAATTAATGTAGTGCATTTTAAACCACATTTAATCTACAAAATTGAACATAAAGGACAAGCTTGTTTCTTTGAGGACCTCCTTGTTTTTATACGTCTTTTGGAGATCATTTTTCATGATGTACATTCAATTGAATTATGTAAGAAGGCCAGCTGATAAAGTAATGAGGGCAAAGGTGAGCCTTGATTTCTGTAAGACGTCTGCCTTTTTATTAGCAGTCATGTTTGCATGTTGCCATTACAACACACACAATGACAGGCGGTGAGCAAGAACACAGAGGGAAGACTGAGTGTGAGACACACATGAAGAATGTGGACCGGTACAGCCAGACCAACCAGACAAGCCCAGTCCACTGTGGTACAGCAGAGAGTACATTCTCTCAAAATCTCTCTATTTCTCTCTCTCTCTCTCTCTCACACACACACACATGGTCTTAATGGGACCTGCCCTGCCTTTCTTCAAGAACAGACTATGGACTGGGTCCGTGGAGTGAATTTAAATAACAAGAAAAGCAACCAAGTTTTGAACAATGTCATGTGTAATTAATGTAGTAAAAACATACCCTTGAGGGCACCCCACCACTAACATCATTGGTACCCAGATATGTCCAGAGAAATTCCTGACATTGTGGGTAATAGATAGTTTGTCTTCCTTTGCTATAGTAAAAACCTCTAATCTTCTGGGAAGGCTTTTAACCTGATGATGAAATATCCATTAATTATCTGTAACCACTTATCCATTTCAGGGTCGCAGTGGGTCCAGAGCCTACGCAGAATCATTGGACACAAGTGAGGAACATACCCTGGAGGCAGCACCAGTCCTTCGCAGGGCGACACTCACTCACTCACTACCTACCAATGTGTGTTTTTGGTCTGTGGGCAGAAACCCATGCAGACACAGGGAGAACACACCACACTCCTCACAGACAGTCACCCGGAGGAAACCCATGCAGACACAGGGAGAACACACCACACTCCTCACAGACAGTCACCCCGAGGAAACCCATGCAGACACAGGGAGAACACACCACACTCCTCACAGACAGTCACCCGGAGGAAACCCATGCAGACACAGGGAGAACACACCACACTCCTCACAGACAGTCACCCCGAGGAAACCCATGCAGACACAGGGAGAACACACCACACTCCTCACAGACAGTCACCCAGAGGAAACCCACGCAGACACAGGGAGAACACACCACACTCCTCACAGACAGTCACCCCGAGGAAACCCACGCAGACACGGAGAACACACCACACTCCTCACAGACAGTCACCCCGAGGAAACCCATGCAGACACAGGGAGAACACACCACACTCCTCACAGACAGTCACCCCGAGGAAACCCATGCAGACACAGGGAGAACACACCACACACCTCACAGACAGTCACCCCGAGGAAACCCATGCAGACACAGGGAGAACACACCACACACCTCACAGACAGTCACCCGGAGGAAACCCATGCAGACACAGGGAGAACACACCATACTAATCACAGACAGTCACCCGGAGGAAACCCACACAGACACAGGGATAACACTCCTCACAGACAGTCACCCATAAGAAACCCACACAGACACAGGG